>NC_056737.1:1389604800-1389672300 GCF_019279795.1 Protopterus annectens | reverse complement strand
GGAATGCATGGATCATGCGATCCCAAATAAAAACCAAGACCCAATCCTCCAAAGGCAGACATCCTGTCTGGTGGACCCCAGCCATAAACAAACTATACAATAGAAGGAGGAAGCTACTAAATGATAGAGCAAAATCCCAAACAGGGAAGGCATCACTGATCAGTATTAGCAAAAAACTACGGGCACTCATAAAATTGTCTAAGGCCAGCTTAGAGAGAAAAATTGCACAGGACATTAAGGATAATCACAAGGCTTTCTTTAGTTATGTTAGGAACCTGGGTGGTAATTCCCAGATATGCTCAGAATTGGTCCAAAATGACAAAAAATACACCGAACCCACAGACACTGCCAACATCCTAGCTGACAGGTTCAGCACAAACTTCTCCCCCCCCTCCCCACCAAAAGGGCAAATATCTATCCCAGCAGAGTGCTGCCCCCCTGACATCTCAGATGCTCAGGTAAGAGCCGCCATCTCAAAAGCAAAAAACACAGCATCAATGGGACCAGACGGTGTCCCGGGCTGCGTCCTACATTAACTCCAGGAAGAGCTAAACTAAAACATAAAATTACTGTTCAATCTCAGCCTTACTACAGGATATGTGCTCAAAGAGTGGCATACAGCAACAGTGGTCCCTCTCCATAAAGGTGGTGCTTCAACGGATCCTGGAAACTATCGCCCCATAAGCCTGACTAGCTTGGTCTGCAAAGCTATGGGAAGGATCATCATGGACCTCATAAATAAAGATATTGGGGACCTACAGACACTGGATCCTACCCAGTTTGGCTTTGTTAAGGGAAGATCCTGCCTCTTAAACCTGGTTGATTTCTTTGAAACAGTCACCAAGGCCATTGACGAGTGGAAGGTGGTCCACACAGCCTACCTGGACCTTGCAAAAGCCTACGATACAATACCCCACTTGGGCATTATAGATAAGCTCACCAGCTTAAATATAAACCCCTATGTCACTAGATGGATTGCAAACTGGCTCAAGGACAAAACCCACATGGTTAGAATTGCTGGAGCCATGTCAGACTCCAAACCAGTTACAAGTGGTGTCCCACATGGCTCAGTCCTGGGACCTCTCTTGTTCGGTATATATTTCTCGGAGGTACAGGCCAACACGGAAGGACTGTGGCTGACCAAGTTCGCAGATGACTGCAAACTGGGTGCCATAATCGACTCTCCAGCCGACACAAGCATCCTCCAAAAGGGCCTCATAGAAACAGACAACTGGTGCCAGAGCCATGGCCTCAAGCTAAATGCCAAAAAGTGTATAGTCATCCCCTTTGGCAAAAACAAAGTGCCACAAATTACCACATAGGTGGTAATCCATTAAGTACAGAAGTAATTAGGGACCTGGGGACCCAAGTTGATAGCAATCTCTCATTTGACAACCACGTGGCCAAAGTGGTTAGAAAAACATTTTATATAGCCCACCTACTCATGAAGGTATTCACATCTAGATCAGGGGAGGTCATCGTGTCTCTTTACTCATCCCTCATCAGGCCCATAATTGAGTACAATGCCCCTTTTGGGATGTACCTTACCAGACACCTGCAGCAACTGGAAAGACCCCAAAAGTACCTCACCAAGAGGATCAAAGGGCTCAAACAGATGCCATATGCTGCCCGGTTAAAGAAACTCCAGCTCTACTCAGTGGCATACCGCCTGTTCAGAGGCGATCTGTACCTAACGTATAAAGCCATGTCCAACCCGGAATTAATGGACATGCTGCACCTCAGAAAATCAAAATCCCATCGAGCTACGTGCTCGAGAGACGTGAACCTCAGCACTGAAACAAATAGGACATGCTGGAGGGACAGATTCATAACCCAGAGGCTCCCTTCACTCTGGAATAAAATCCCAGTCCAGGTTAGGCAGAGTCCCTCATTGACTCTCTTCAAGAGGAATCTTGATGAGTGGATGGGAGATCGTAGGTTTACCCTGGGTATCACTTCTGTGTCACTGTTAGACAGAGGCATAGTATACTAACCTCAGGGCATAGCAAAATAAATTTAAAATGGGTGGTGAAAGCCAAACACATTCTGGCTAGGCTTATAAATGCCCTAGGGCAGATAGCCTAGTATGAACCTATATACATATACACACATATATATATGTATATGTGTGTATATATATATATATATATATATATATATATATATATATATATATATACATATTCACTTATCAGACCAATGATCGAGTACAATGCCCCATTCGGGATGTATCTCACCCGACATCTGCAGCAATTGGAGAGACCCCAAAAGTTCCTCACCAAAAGGATAAAGGGACTCCAAAATCTGTCATATGCTGCCAGATTGAAGAAACTCCAGCTCTATTCAGTCGTATACCGTCTGCTCAGAGGTGACATGTGCCTGACATACAAGGCCATGTCCAACCCGGAATTAATGTACATGCTCCACCTCAAAAATCCAAATCCACCAAAACCACTAGAGCAAGCGACTTAAACCTTAGCACGGATATAAATAGGGCGTGCTGGAGGGATAGATTTATCACTCAGAGACTCCATATGCTGTGGAATAAATTTCCGTACCATGTGAGGCAGAGCACCTCGCTGACTCTGTTCAAGAGAAATCTAGACCTGTGGATGGGAGATCGTAGGTTTACCCCGGGAATCATCTCTGCGTCACTGCTGGACAGAGGCACAACAAACTAATGGGCACAGTATTTTTTTCATATAAGGGGTGGCGTAAGCCACAAAAATTTGGGCTAGGCTTATAAATGCCTTAGGGCAGATAGCCTAGTATAAACCTATGAACCTATAACCTATGAACCTATATATATATATATATATATATATATGTGTATATATATATATATATATATATATATATATATATATATATATATATATACACACACACATATATATGTGTGTATATATATATATATATATATATATATATATATAGTCTAGTCTGCAAAGCTATGGAGAGGATCATAATGGAGCTCATAAACAAAGATATAGGGGACTTGCAGACATTGGACCTGACCCAGTTTGGCTTTGTCAAGGGAAGTTCATGCCTTTTGAACTTGGTCGACTTCTTCGAAACAGTCACCAAGGCCATTGATGAGGGAAAGGCAGTCCATACAGCCTACCTTGACCTTGCAAAGGCTTTCGACACAATACCCCACTCGGGTATTGTAGAAAACTTACCAGCTTAAATGCAAACCCATATGCCAGAAGATGTGTTGCAAACTGGCTTAAGGACAGAACCCACAGGGTTAGAGTTGCTGGCTATGTCAGACTCCAAGCCGGTCACAAGTGGTGTCCCACAGGGCTCGGTCCTTGGCCCCCTATTGTTTGGCATCTACTTCTCAGAAGTACAGGCCAACATGGGAGGACTTTGGCTGACAAAGTTTGCAGACGACTGCAAACTGGGCGTCATAGTGGAAAGTGCATCGGACACTGATATCCTTCAGAAGGGACTCACGGAAACAGATAGCTGGTGCCAGAGCCATGGACTGAAGTTAAACGCCAAAACATGTATAGTCATACCCTTCGGGAAAAACAAGGTAACCCCAAGCTACCATACAGGTGGCAATCCACTAAGCACATTAGAGGTTATCAGGGACCTGGGGACCCAGGTTGACAGTGGCCTTTCTTTTGACACTCACATTGCTAAAGTGGTTAGAAAGACCTTCTACATTGCCCACCTGATCATGAAGGGATTCACATCCAGATCTAGTGAGGTCATTGTTCCCCTGTACTCTTCACTTATCAGACCAATGATAGAGTACAATGCCCCATTCGGGATGTATCTCACCCGACATCTGCAGCAATTGGAGAGACCCCAAAAGTTCCTCACCAAAAGGATAAAGGGACTCCAAAATCTGTCATATGCTGCCAGATTGAAGAAACTCCAGCTCTATTCAGTCGCATACCGTCTGCTCGGAGGTGACATGTGCCTGACATACAAGGCCATGTCCAACCCGGAATTAATGGACATGCTCCACCTCAAATAATCCAAATCCACCAAAACCACTAGAGCAAGCGACTTAAACCTTAGCACAGATATAAATAGGATGTGCTGGAGGGATAGATTTATCACTCAGAGACTCCCTATGCTGTGGAATAAAATCCCGGTCCATATGAAGCAGAGCACCTCGCTGGCTCTGTTCAAGAGAAATCTTGACCTGTGGATGGGAGATCGTAGGTTTATCCCAGGAATCATCTCTGTGTCACTGCTGGACAGAGGCACAACAAACTAATGGGCACAGTATTTTTTCATATAAGGTGGCGTAAGCCACAAAATTTGGGCTAGGCTTATAAATGCCTTAGGGCAGATAGCCTAGTATAAACCTATGAACCTATATATATATATATATATATATATATATATATATATATATATATATATATATATATATACACACACACACACACACACATATATATATATATATATATATATATATACACACACAGACAGACAGACATATGCACACACACTTTAATGTACATCTCCAGCTTTTACCCTCTCACCCACTTTATAATGCTCTCCATCTGCTGTCACCATTTGGGGCCTACCCCTTCTCCTCCTTATCCTTCCAATAACATGTAACACAGTTCCACTCTTCACTTCCTATTTACCCACTCTAACTGCACTTTCTCTATCATTAAACAACTAGGCCAACTTCTTACACAGATTCTAATCCTACAGACACACCCATACACACCCACACCCCGACTAAGGACTGATCCGACCATATTTGTCAGTGTATATTTACATCCAAGTTCGATAAAAGCAGCTAAGCCTAACAAATTGTTACTAGTTTAATTCATGCTATGTAACAGGAAACTGTTCTTTAATATGCACACAGTATAGTTTCCATTCCCCTGGAAACATATATAGATGATAAAAAAACATATAAAATAAAGAACTGCTTAACATGAAAATCTCAAGCTGTGAAGATTAATCCTGCTTGGTCCACAAAGTTGCCCAAATAATCGGTTACACCTGTACAAGGTTTGCAATTCACATACTGTTTGCTGGGAATGGCATATGACCAGAACGAAAACTTTTCCAGGTATGAAAAATGCAGAGGAAACACTAGAGGGTATATAGGGAATGGTTCACTTCTGCAAAATCTAATGCAAAGACCTAAATAGAGCACATTTGTTTGATCACCCAGTTTAACTTAATATGCATCGTTGGCAGCTAAATGGACTACATGTACCACAGTCAATCCTTAATGAGGAAAAACTTCCAATTAAAATGAAGGATGAGCATAAAACCCTTTAAGGGTGACAGAAACCATTTATCTCATACTGGGAGTTTCTTTTACTTGAATGAATTCAAATTTCCACTGCAAACTTTATTCATAGGATCACAGGAAGTTACTAGGCGATTGGCCCTAAGGCCTCTACAAGCCTAGCCATGTTATACTTTTGTTCCCTTATAGACCAAGATATACAGTCTATGTTTGCGCACAAATCTAAGATCAGCACTGGCTGCTCCTGTCTAAGGAACATAGGTGAAACCCCCGGTTTAAATTTATGGTTTCCCATTCAGATTATCCAATGAAAATTGTGAGAAAATGCTGCCTGCCATGTTTCTTCTTTACTTTGACTACCACTGTAGGGTTTTGTGCTGATTATATGGGCCAGGAAAGGAAAACTGCTCAATATCTCAAAGTAAAAGCAGACCACTAAAATGAAAAAGAATATAGGGCAATATCTCCAAGTCCAGGTTAATTCAAATGATCTTTCTAGGTTAAATTCCAACCTGGCCTCATTAACCATTTTTAGAAAAAAGGAGGAAACTTGCAAACCCTCCTCCTATAAAGTTTACCCCATATCACACATCGCTGTTCACACATACTGCATAGCATTGTTTACCCCATATTACACATCGCTGTTCACACATACTGCATAGCATTGTTTACCCCATATCACACATCGCTGTTCACACATACTGCATAGCATTGTTTACCCCATATTACACATTGCTGTTCACACATACTGCATAGCAGTGTTTACCCCATATTACACATCGCTGTTCACACATACTGCATAGCAGTGTTTACCCCATATTACACATCGCTGTTCACACATACTGCATAGCACTGTTTACCCCATATTACACATCGCTGTTCACACATACTGCATAGCACTGTTCACAGACAGCAACCAGGTTTCGCTCCAGTCTCCTTTTCTGGGCTTAGTCCAGGAACATCAGTGCACATAAAAGTAAAGGCAAAAGAGTTCCACTGGATCCCTTTATGTATCGCTTACAAATGGACTGTGAAATATCAGTCCTCGACTCTTCTTTGTAGAGGCCCATGTTGTAGGCAAAGGCTGTTATGCAGAGCAAGTTTTCACAGTAAGTGCAGTAAGCTCATGTGAAGTAGTGGTAGCTGCTGTGACTGGAGTGCACAGGGTCCTGGGTTTAAAGACGTTAACTTGTGGAGCTGCTATAACCTGGCAGGGACTCAATACACACACACACACACACACACACACACACACACATATATATATATATATATATATATATATATATATATATATATATATATATATATATATATCTATGTGCACACACACACACACACACACACCTTACTATGTACGTGCACAATGCTAGGCTAAGGTGATTTTGCACAATGCTAGGCTAAGGTGATTTAAGTTTATTACGCAGCGTTGTCCTAAAAGAAGCTAAAGCACAACATGACAGTGTCTCAGTAAAAGCTGTGATTGGCTGTGCTGCCCTCTGCTCTGGCAGCCTGACTAATGTCTTGTTGTTAGTTCAGCTTCTTTTCGGAACTGGACTGTGTGACACCAGACTTAACCTACTAGCATGCACGTCACCTCTGGTCATTTTTCAGGTTTATTCACATCATTGGATGGCCATTTCCCCCACTGTATAACCAGCCATTCTAACTAAAAGGAAGAAACATCTGATGGATGGTATCCAACCTACCCCTGCAATGCCCAAGAAAAGCACAAGAATTACTTACGTATAACACTTAGGTAGGTTCCCAAGGTCCAATAACTCGTTATAAAGTCACTTGAAACTGCATTCTCAGAAATCTGCCTTATTTGCCTGGTCTAATGAAAACACAACTGCTTCATAAGAGAAACACAATTCAATTTGGGCTAGGAGAGAGTATGTTTAGTGAGATAAAAACTTTACACAACATTAAAAAACAGTGTTATATGAAGATACCAGTTAGTGAATATCAAACACACAGGTTCAAAAGAGCTGGCCTACTGTACCTGCAATGCATCTAGTAGAAAGATCACTACCATAAATACCTTTCTGCAAAACATGCACGTTATCAAGAAAGAATATGCAGAGACTAAAATCACAAATGGTTAAGCAGACTTCATGACAAATGTGATGATGCACTTTCAACAAACTGTATGGATCAATTAGTTTCTTCCCCTACATGAAAGTACTTAGTAATGTCATCACAACCTTGGATACTCAAAAGCTTGACTCAGTGTCTGTAGATCATTATGTCTTTCCTGATGATAATGATGATCACTAAGCTACAGCCTGTTCCAGCCATGGGAAAGCCTGTTAAAATAGAAATACCATCCTGCTTAAATTTGCTCCAAGCTAAGAAGGCATTTCCTGACTGGTGTCCTATCCTACACCACGAGGAGGTGATCAACACTAGAAATGCACTTAGTACAATGCATGATGCTCAGAGCTTCTTTTGTCCTTCCGTCCTGAGAAAGCTCAAATGTTTCAAGATACTAGAATGCCTAGCTCAAAACCGCAGATGCATTCCAGAAATAAAGGATAAGGATGCATGTAACCATGAACACGTGCGGCAGCTGATTATACACACAAACACATATATGACTGCAAGCAATACAAGCACTTGAAAAAGCAAATCTATTAAGTAGCAGGCACAAAGACAATCTCAGGGATCCAGAAAGACAGTACAGTCGTGCAAGTAAAAAATACCATAACAGGAGATGCTCTAGCAGAACAATGTTGCAGTATTCTAAGCTACATGGGTTCTGCTTCCCACTACAATTGGCCAGCTTTACAGAACTAAGGGTGCCTTCTAAACACAACTGTCAGGAGCTCAGAGTGCCATAAAAGGACAGCTGGAGTGAAAAAAAGCTTCAAAATATTTTTCCTCAGTAGAGAGGCAAGAGCCCTAAAGAACAATGCTAGGAAACAAACCAAACGTTAATTATATTATAAAGGGTGGACAAATCTACACCCCAGCAACACACACCAATACAGGCAAGAAAAGGAGGCTACAGAGAATGTGAGGCTACTGCAACATAGTCTATTAGAGCGACTACTGTAATGATAAGTTTTACTTGCACAACTGTACTATGTGTAACCACAGATCACTGCCACAAGTAGCCTAAGTTACATAGGTAGATTACCACAGTTTACAGAAGAAAGGAAGGGGGAGGACCAATAATCAGACTTCAAGAGCCCATGGAGAAAGGCCCTAGCAAAGTCTGTTCTACACCTGGAAAAGGAATCCAATTTGCAATGCTTTGTACGTTTGCATGCAGAGGACCATGTTTCTACATTTAAAATACTTTGAATCCACTCCGTTCCATAAAGTCACATAGGCAGCCAAAGCCCTTGTGGAATGGTCTGTAACCCTGTCTGAAAATGGCTTACTATGGTGAGTGTAATAAAAGGCAACAGATTAGACAAGTACCTAGAAATGGTCTGATTTGACACTAATTGTCCTTTCCTCTGAGGTTAATAAGAGGCCAACAACTGATCAGCTTTCTTGAAGGTTCAAGTTCTGTCTAGATGAGATTTGATACATAGTGTGAAGGATTCTTTCTCCCTTGTTCTTTGGTCAGGAAAGAAGATTAGGAGATTAGCAGTCTCTTTTAAAGTAAACTCTACCACCACTTTAGGCATAAAGGATGTGTTTGAAAAGAAACCCTAAACCATGTGGAAAACAAGGTAGGATTGACTCGCAATAAGAGCTTGTAACTCAGTCACCTAGCAGATGTCAGAGCAATGGGTAAAACAGTCTTCCAAGTTAAGAAACACAATTCAGCCTCATGAGTCAGTTCAAATGGAGATGGAGTAAGCTTCCCAAGGACAAAGGTCAGATCACAAGGAGGGACACCTTTTCCCCTAGGTGGATGACTTATGTAACATCCCTTTCAAAAACAATTTAATTTGAGCATCATTAGAAAAGGGGCAGACAAGCAAAAACTGACAATGTACCTTGGCAGAGTAATATGAAAGGCCATCGACCAGTAACTCTCACAGATAAAGAACCAGAGGCAATTTGTCCTGCAGAGGTTCCTGCTTCTTCAACTAACACCAAATAGAAAAATGTTTTCAACTTGTACATAATCGATTTTCTAGTAGCAGGTTTTCTTACTTCCTTTAATGCCCACCTCATATCCTCAGAAAAAAAGGTACCTGAAAGATATCAGAACTCCACCCAGGAAGTTAAATGAGAGGTTTGTAGGTTGGACTGCATCAAACTCCCCCACTCTTGTGTGAGTAAATCCAGTCTGGGGGAAGCTTTTGGTAATTGCCCTTGGGCAAACTGAAAAGAAGGGAGAACCACAGCTGCCTTGGCTAAAAGAAAGCCGCCACCAACACAATTTCTGGAGAGTTCTTCTAGAACTTAAAAGATCCCTGAATTTCTGTGTAAAAACAGAGTAACATTCTCTTCCATTGGGAATTAAACATTGGAGTTCAAGGTCTGTTTGCAAGGAGTCCTAGATCAACATTTCTTTAGTCTTCTGTGCTGAAGGGAGGAACACAGATCAAAGTGAAAAATTTAACACAATTGAATCAATTCTTGGAAGAGTCCAGAATAAAGTTTCCTTTGCATGGGTCTGTCCTTGTCTTGTTGAGATTGTCTGCAATTAAGTTTTCCTCTGGTGAAATGCACGAAGCTGGCAGAATCAAAATTATCCATGTTGCTTCCAAGCTAAAAAACAAGAGGGTAAAATCTGCTACCCCCCTTTTATATACCATATCACTGTGGCTTTATCCATGTAAACCTTCACAGATCCTAAGAGAAAAAGATGATTTAAGGCCTTCAAAGCATTGAAAACTGCCTACATCTCTCAGATATTTATGTGCTTCTCTCTGTATACAAGATACTACAGAGCTTGTACTTTTACTCCTTTTGAAACAGATCTGAAGTATCTGTGATGACTGACTGGGACAGAATGGAAGACCTGGAGTGCATGCTCTGTAGTCCATCCATCATACAAACTCCTTTGTTAAAAATTCCAGAAATGGAATCAGAAAAGACAGAGGGTGTAGACAGAGTCCAGGCTGATCTGAGATACTACTACATTTTCCTCGTGTGTAGTCTGACCAGGGGTAGCGTGAGAATCTCCAATGCCATGTACCCAGAATCCTAAGAAAATCCCTTGCAGACGCATGACTGTGACTGGAGAAATTCAGGATGACCTGCTGAAACATGTCTGCTTTGCCTGGAGGAATAAAAGGCTCATCTCAAGACACACTCCAACAAGTATTCAAGTAAAATCATTCTGTGAGAATAGATGTGAAGACTAATGAAGGTTTAAAAGAAAGTCCAGACTGAGTTGAAATTCTTGAACAATTCTGAAGACTTTTGCTAGCCGAAAAGAGAGTGTCTGCAAAGATAAAAATCATCATCCAAATACGGGAAAGTGTGAATGCCTTGAAGTCTGCAGTAAGGTAAAACAGAGAACCGATAATGTAACAGACACAGCAAATCTTAAGAAATGCCTGAAATGCCATGCAATTGGAATGTGGTAGGCATTCTTTATATCCAGCTTTATCGTGAAAGGTAGAGGGGAAAATCAGAGGTACAACAGACTGAAGAGAACTTTGGAATCTTGACAAAACAGGTTTAGAAAGTAATTGTCCAGTACAGGCTTCCAGGATCTAGAAAAAAAATCTTTAATAAAACCCTTTGCCAAGGAGATTGGGAAGTAAAGGTCTACAACTCAGAGACGTGTACTGCAGGATGAGAGAAAATACACAGATCCAGTTCCCTCGGGAGTTGGCATAATAGTCAAGGTCTTCACCTGGTAGACACAAGGTACAGGGCTTGATTCTGACCTCAGAATACTTGTCTAGGCTTAAAATCGCCTTTCAGGCAAATCCCAGTAAATCTGCCCAGTCCATAGAAACAAAAATGGGGGGACAGTTTTTTTTTTCTCTCTCACAAAGCACACTCTTTGAAAACAGACTCGCTCATAGTAGACACAGTAGTCCAGCTTCCATTTTCCCACCACAGCCAGTTAAAGACCTTTCATGTGCCCCTTCCCCTGACACCAACAAATGTGTCTCTCCCTTACCTGCTAAAGCCACAGAGAACATGGCTATCCCCCTGGTCTTTGGTGATCATAAAAGTTACATAAAGAGTACTAGGAGGAAAAAGATGGGCAGCCCAAGGAACAATCACCCACAGCGGAGTCGCCCATTAGCGGCTGAGGCAAAATAGGAGCTGTAATGACATCCAAAGGCTCCCCGACAACCTTTTTCTTTTTGGAAGTACAGTAAACTGTCAGTTAACCAGAACTCAAGCAACTGGCTAAATCAAAGAAATACAGTACAACTTTCATGTGTTGCAATTTTTCTTTTCTCCCCAGAAAAAATACCTTATCTTTTTAGAGTTTTAGAGTTTTAAAAAGGAAGGTGGCAACAAATTCCCTCTCTCCCCAACTTGAGAATAAATCAAACCAAACAGTACAGGGTACAGTATTAGTCAAGCCTACTATTAATAGTAATTCTCAAGCAACCAGGAAAGTACAGTTGTGTACACTTACCATAAGTGTAGATGTTCGAGTGTATTCACTGTTGCAGTCATTACATTTGGGTTATCTTGCTGGCAGGTTGCCCTCAGCCAGTCTGAATTCCAAAGTCTCGGGTCCTGTGTCGGCTGCTGTCGCCCCTTCCCTGACGTCAGGTCATCAGAGGTATAAAAGAAGCAGCAGACGCCATTTTCTTCAGTTTTTCTTGCCCCAGATGTCAGGTGCCCCCTAAAACGGTAGCCAAACATATATATATATATATATATATATATATATATATATATATAAATATATAATCAATAAATGCAGCAATATAAAATTTACCTTCATTTATAAGTACATACACCACATAGGTTGTATAAATCAGAGAAGGAAAGATAAGATCCACAGAAAAAAGGGGGATGGCGGGTGGGTAACCTGGACTGCAACAGTGAATACACTCTAACATCTACATTTATGGTAAGTGTACACAACTGTACTATGTTCTTCGTGTTTCACTGCTGCAGTCATTACATTTGGTTAGAGTCCCAAAGCTATGGTTGGGAGGCTGGAGCTAGACAGCAGTAGGAGAAGCTATGAGGCCCTGCAGAACTGCAGTGGCAAAGCCTGCCCTGGATTTATAGTAGAGTGGCAAATGATAATGCTTTGTAAAGGTGTGCACTGAACTCCAAGTAGCTGCCTCTAAAATGTCCCTGGTTGGTACTCCCTTGAGAAAGGCTGCTGAAGTGGCTGCAGCTCTGGTGGAATGTGGCCTAATGCCCTTAGGCATTGGTTTGCCATGGTGCAAGTAGCAGAAACTAATGCAGTGACTTAACCACTTGGAAATAGTCCTCTTTGAGATAGCCTTTCCTTGTGATCCGGCAGCATATGCCACTAGTAATTGCTCTGTCTACCTGAAAACTTTGGTTCTGTCCAAGTAGAATCTAAGCTGTCTGTGTACGTCCAAAGAACGCAGAATTCTCTCCCCCTTGTTCTGTGGTTTTGGGTAAAAAGTTGGCAGATGAATAGTTTGGTTTAGAGCCACACTGGACACCACTTTAGGCATAAATGTTGGATTTGTCCTCAGGGAGACCCTGTCTGGATGAAAAAAGATAAAGGGTTCCACAGCCATGAGCGCCTGAAGCTAGTCTTGCTGAAGTAACTGCTAGGAGCAGAGCTGTTTTCCAAGATAAAACCTTTGTATCAGCAGTAGCAGCTGGCTCAAAAGAAGGCAGGGTGAGATTTTCCTAGTTGAGGTCCCATGCAGGTATTGGTAATCTCCTTGGAGGCCTTACATTTTTGGCCCCTCTGAGGTACTGCTTTAATAAAGGATGAGAAAAAAGTGGTGGCTCTGCATTGTAATGAGCTGAAATGGCAGAGGCATGAATTTTAATACATGAAAAAGATAGGCCTTTGTCCAGCATCTCAGTTAAGTATTGCAAAATCTGAGGAATATTTGGCACAACTGTTATCAGTTCCTTGTGGCTGGTTTCAAGCACAGAATCCCTTCAATTTTCCAGCAAAAGATTTTCTAGTGCTAGGCCTTCTGGCTTCCAAAATGACATCCTTCACAGTTGTACTGAGAGGTGTGTTTTGTATGACTACATTATCTGCCATGCTGCCAGGTTTAAAGTTCTGAGTTGGCTGTGCAGGATCTGACTGTTTTGCTGGAACAGTAGATGAGGTATTTGAGGTAAGGTCTAAGCTGGGCATTGAGACAAGTTCCTTAGTACTGGATACCAGTACTGGCGGGGCCAGTCTGGGGCAATCAGTATCATCTTTGGCTTCTCCTGTCTGACCTTTAGGAGTACCTTGGGAGGAGAGACAGAGGGGGGAAAGGTATATACTGATAGGTTTTTCCAGCTGAACGATAGGGCGTCCATTTTCCATGCTTGTCTGTGATAAAATCCTTGTGCAGAGTCTTTTTAGTTGGTAGTTGTGAGGGGCGGCAAATAGATCCATGTCCGGGCATACCCATTTCCTTGTTATGCTGAAGACTTGTGGATCCAGCTGCCACTCGTGGGAATCCATGAGGTTTCTGCTTAGTTCGTCTGCCAGAGTATTTTTCCTTCCTGGCAGGAATTGTGCCTGCAGATATACTTGGTAAGTCAATGCTGTGTCCCACAAAGTCATGGCTAGTCTGAAAAGGGGGTAAGAATGTGTTCCCTCCCTGCTAGTTTATATACCACATGAGCGTGGTGTTGTCTGTCTTTATCAGTAGTTGCCCTGGATGAAGTAGGTCCTTGAAGGCTGTCAGGGCATTTTGAACAGCTAGCATCTCTTTTTGATTGATATGTAGATGCATTTGGTTTGAGGTCCATGTGCCCTGAATGCATCTTCCTGCCATGTGGGCCCCCCAGGCATAATCTGATGCATCCATTGTTAGTGTCTACCTGGCAGGGGGTAATGTGAATGGCTGTCCCTTGTTTTGGTGACAAGCCTTTGCCCACCATCGAAACTCCTGTTGCAGGCAGGGAATGAGAGTAATCATAGTTTCCAGGCTGTGGCAATGTTGAGTCAAAACACTTTTTAGGTACCATTGAAGTTTCCTCATATGCAGTCTTGCATATGGAATTAGTAGGATGCAGGATGCCATGAAGCCCAAAGTCTGCAGATTTTTTCTTGCAGATAACTGGGCCTTGGTTGCCAACATTTTGAAATAGGTAGTCAGTTGCCTTTGTTTGTCTGGCGTGAGATAAGCCATCTGGGCAGTTGTATTTAAGCTTGCAACCAGGAATATTATCTCTTGAGAGGGTACTAGTTTTGATTTCTTTTTGTTGACTGTGTACCCTAGGCATGTTAGAAGTCTTTTCACAAATGCCAGACGCTGTAGAAGAATGTCCCTGTTCTCTGCTTGAATTAGACAGTCATCCAAGTAAGGATATATTTGTATTCCTCTTTGTCTGCAGAATGCAATTACTGGTGCCAGGCACTTTGTAAAGACCCGGGGCACAGTAGATAAGCTAAAGGGCAGTGCAGAGAATTGGTAATGCACTGAGCCAGCCTTGAATCTGAGGTATCTTCTGCATATCTGTCTGACTGGGACATGCAGGTATGCCTCTTTTAGGTCCAAAGTCACAAGCCAAGCGTTCTTGCCCAGCATGGGCAAAAGCTGCTGCAAAGTCAACATCTTGAATTTTGGTATATCCAGGAAAGTGTTCAGAATAGATAGGTCCAGTATTGGCCTCCAGGCCTTGCCTTTTCTGGGTACCAAGAACAGTCTTGGGTAAAATCCTTGTCCCTGCTCTTGCTCTGGTACTTGTTGAATGGCCCCCATGTCCATGAGGGATGAGACCTGTTTTTGTGCCTCTGCCCATTGATTTTTTGGCAGATCTGGCCAGCCGTTTGCCTTTGGCAGGGTATGGAAATGGAACTTGTAGCCTTGTGACACAATATTTAGAACCCACTTGTCCTGGGTTATAATGTGCCAATTTTGAGAAAAAAGTGCTAATTTTCCACCTAAGGGTGCTGCCAGGAGATAAGTGCTTGGTGCAGGCAGGGGGAAGTCATTGGGACCGTTTCCTGTATGGTTGTGATTTGTCTTCAACTTTGGAGGTAGAAGCACCCCATTGCTTTGACCTGTATGAACCTTGCGCCTGGGATCTGCCTCTAGGGCATCTAGATCTGCCCCTTTGAGGTCTGTCTGACACAGGAAAGAACCAATTCTTTGTTGGCCAGTGTCTACTAAATCTAGGTAGCTGTACTTGTAAAAAAAAATCTTTGACCGTTTGCATAGATTTAGCTTTGTCCTCCATTTTCTTCAACACCTCTTCTGCTTTAACACCAATGCTGTAAAGGTGCATCTAATAATTTAACTTTGACATGATCAAGCAGATTTTGTTCCTTTAACCAAGCATGTCTCCTAATTACACAGCCCATAATTGCGGCCCTGCAGGAGGCCTCCAAAGAATCAAAACCACATTGCAAAGTATGCCTTCCAACTTGTTCAGCTGCATGCAATAAATCCTGCATTTCCTTGTTTTTCTGCACATTCAGAGTTTAACATTTTCTGTTTAAGCAATGCCATGACATGTTGCTGATATTTGAGCATATGAAACTGACAGTTTAAGGCCCTTATAGCCAAGGCAGCAAATGTGTAAACCTTTTTTCCCCATCTATCCAGTGCCCTAAAATCTATGTCAGAGGGGTAGGATTTTTTGCAGCGGAAGCTTTAACTCCTTTGGAACACTGATTAATAGTTTCTGGGTCTGCAGCAGGGTTTTTTAAAAGGAATTTATGAGAGTCAGGAACCCTGTAGTATCGGTCAGGCTTAACAGGAGCTGGAGGTAAGGAGTCAGGGTAAGACTAGACTCCAAAAACACATCTACAATGTCTAACACAGGTGGAATGGCTAGTGGCCTGTATTGAGGTAGTAAAAGGAAATCCCTGCGTCTTTTTTTAGATTCTGAAAAATCTTGGCTCTTCCAGTGGAAGTGCTCCCTCATGGTATGCAAGGTTTCCCCCAAAGAATAGCCCTCTGGAGGAGAAGCTGAAGGTATAGATTCTTCAGCATCAGAATCCTCATAGAGGGGAAGAGAATATTCCTGATCAGAAGAGGAATCAGAAGAAATGGAAACCTGATCTGAAGATTCATAGTCAGTCTCTTGCCTAGGCCTCTTATCAGGAGGGGAATGGGAACCCCTGATCAAGGTAATCAAGTCTTCAGCCATTTTGAGCACCTGTTTTTTGGGCATAGAGGCCTGACCACGTGGCTCTTGAGTTTGTTTCTTTGCTTTAGAAGGTGCTTTAGTCTTTGCCTTTGAAGCTAAAGTCGGTTTAATATAAAGATGTTTAGGTCTGAATACACCCTCAGAAGCCGGTGCCTGCTCAGCAGCTCCGGACCCATCTGAAGGAATAGTATCCGAGGCTCCAATACCTTAGTTTCCAGCAGCATGGCCGACTCCATGTGGGAGTCGGGACTCTAAGGTAGCAGAAGTCAGGGTCTGCGAAAGCACCTCACTGAGAACCGGCGAACGGCTAAGGAGAAGCTTCGTCGTCGGTTTTGGGCCTCGGTTGTCTATCTCTCTCCTTTTCTTTGCGTTTTTGTGAACTCCAGTAGTCGGATGGCTATCCAACGACATTTCTGGATAATTAAACCGGCGTCCAAAATAGTTTAAAGCAAAATCATACAGACGCTTAATAGTGCGTTGTTTAAATCTAGCACAAAACCAACAACCAGAAACATTATGATCAGGGCCTAGGCAAGGAATACAGCAAGAATGGAAATCCTTATGAGGTATTTGCTTTCCACAAGAAATACAATTATTTACTTTTTCTGACATCGGTCTGGAGCAAGAAAAAAGTCCCCCCAACGGGGTACTTAGCTTTATTTAAGACTTCGGATCTGAAACTCGAACACGAAAATCTCAGGAGTCGGCCGACCGGCACTTGTGAACTGCTTCTGCTTCGGGCACCGTGCGGCAAGAAAGACTGAAGAAAATGGCATCGGCTGCTTCTTTTATACCCCTGATGACCTGATGTCAGGGAAGGGGCGACAGCAGCCGACGCAGGACCCAAGACTTTGGAATTCAGGCCGGCTGAGGGCAACCTGCCAACAGGATAACCCAAATGTAATGACTGCAACAGTGAAACACGAAGAACATCTACAGTTATCCAGCATCCGGTTAACTGAGAGTTTACTGTAGTAACAGGGAGACCATAGGTAAGCTGAGGAAGTGATATTAAAAGCAGGGAATATAACATGCATGAGTCAGTTAACTGTATAGAAAAAAGCAAATAGCTCTGTGGTAAGTAAACCACTGATAGTACCCCCACAAACACAGTACTGTACCCCAAACACGAAAACGCTCTAGTCTACAAAACATTTTAGTCAAAAGAAAACCTTTTCATCACAGAAAGTTCACATAAACATAACAAACTTATCCATTAGAAAAGAAACTGCCCCAAAATATTTGGTTTCCTAGCTAAAAGCTAACTTAACAGAAAAAAAAAAGTTTCTGTTATAAAGTAGAAGAAAGTTGAAGGCTTTCTCAAACAGGGACCTCTCTGCCCAAGTCTTAAACATCATTACCAACTGATAGTTTCATGGGACCTCCTAATACTGCAGTGCTGGAAACTACTTATGTAGTACAATTCCTACATTACAAGCACTCTTATACTATACATTTTATTTGTGCTTGAGATTCTGCTGAAATTAAAGTAGGAGAAGAAGGACTAAGATTCTGGCTATATAATATTCGTTAAGGAAAGCAAAGACAAGAAAGGTGCTGAAGCAGCAACACCTGTACTGGATACGCTTCTGTACTTTACTGTAACCAGTTTCTCAGCATTCCAGAGTTCTGATGGGATAGACTCATACTGGCGCACAAAAATGTTCAACACAGGATATATCTGTACAAAAATCAGATAAAACTTTCTCTGGTGTCTCAAACATTAGCTCAGAGCAATGAGAAATGCTATGCTGAAATTTTACTGCTTTAGAAGCAAGACTTTCCATAGCCCCTACATTTCTAAAGTAAAGCCACTTTTGACTGCTTAGCTCGGATTCACCTTGTTAAATAAAATACTACTCTAGGAATGAATGCTTACTAAAACCTCATTTCATCACATGGTTACTGGTCCATCGTCAAATGATCTTCACCCAACCCATGTCACATAATGTACTTAGAACAATATGAAATCTGAAAGAAAACAAATACATTACAGAGTGGAGGCAAATTCAGCTAAGCAGGCTTAATCTCACATCTGACAAATTCCACTCCCTTCTTTAATCATATTCCTTTGGATATACTAAATAAGTATACACCAACTACTTCATTTGAGTGAAAGCAAAAAAAACAATCAGCTTGGATAAACAGCTCATTCATCACAGAAAGGATTCCCTGAAGAGATGCAACATGGAAAACCTTATTAAAAAGACTGAGTGCTATGTTGTTGTTTTTCTTCCGGCTTTTCCCAATTAGGGGTCACCAAAGTAGAACTCCGGTCCACTAATGATTGGCAGTCGATTTTTATGGTGCCGAGGTGCTAGCCCGACGCCTAACCTTCAACGAAGGCACGCCCATTCACGCATGTCTTTCGAATGCCACTTCCACACAGAAGGTGCTCATGCATACAGGACCTTGCACAGCAAATAAAAGTACAGTTTTGTACCGAACATAAATGTAGATGTCCGATAGACATGCAACTGCAGTCATAACATGTGGGTTGTCCTGCCTCAGGCAGCCCTCGGTCGGCCGGATTCCAAAGTCTCGGTCAGACGTCGGCTGATGTCGCATTTCTCTCCGATGTCAGAGCGGCTGGAGTACATAAGCATCAGCCGACGCCATTTTCTTCAGTGTTTCTTGCCCCAGATGCCAGGTGCCCTCCAAGGAAGGTTGTAATCAAATTGGAGGACAAAAACAGGATTCCAAACAAATACATGAGCAATAAAACAAATACACCATAACAGATATCCCCAGCTAAGAGTAAGGGGGATAGGAGTGGACCCTAGGCATACAGGGGTATGGAGGGAGGGAAAACCCGACTGCAGTTGCATGTCTATCGGACATCTACATTTATGGTAGGTACAAAACTGTACCATGTCCTTCAAGAATGCAACTGCAGTCATAACATGTGGGTAGAATACCATAGCTTAGCTGGGGGAGGAGGTATGCTCTAGGAAAGAGATGGTGTGGCAATCAAACCCTGCAGGACTGCTGAAGCAAAGCCTGCTCTGGATCTGGAATATAGAGGGAGATTGTAGTGTTTGGAGAATGTATGCACGGAGCTCCATGTAGCAGCTTCTAGAATGTCCTTTGGAGGCACCCCTCTTAAAATGCTGTAGAGGTGGCTGTAGCTCTGGTGGAATGTGGTCTGACATAGGCTGGAACAGTCTTCCCATGAAAGGAATAACAGAATCTGATGCAATGTCCAATCCATTTAGAAATAGTCTGTTTTGAAATTGCTTTTCCTTGGACTGCAGGGGCGTAAGCTACAAAAGCTGTTCAGACTTCCTACTGGCCTTGGTTCTGTCCAGGTAGTATCGAAGTTGTCTATGAATGTCCAAGGTATGCAAAGTCTTTCCCCTTATTCTCAGGATTGGGGAAGAAAGCAGGCAGATGAATGGCTTGATTTAGAGAAACCCTAGATACCACCTTTGGCATAAAAGTAGGGTTGGTCCTTAATGAAACCCTGCCTCTGTGGAAAATAATAAAGGGTGGTATTGCCATTAGGGCCTGTAGCTCCGAAACCCTTCTTGCTGAGGTAATTGCCAACAGGAAAGCTGTTTTCCATGAGAGAAATTGCAAGTCAGCTGAAGCTGCTGGCTCAAAAGGAGGTAGAGTCAGTTTTTCTAAGACAAAATTGAGGTCCCAGGCTGGCACTGGGGCCTTTCTTGCTGGCTTAATGTTCTTGATTCCCCTGAGGAATTGTTTTAGTAAGTGGTGAGAGAAAACAGGAGGATCAGTGTTGTATCTAGCTGAAATAGCAGATACATGTATCTTTATTGAAGAATATGAGAGGCCGCTCTGCAACATATCTGCCAAATATTCCAAGATGAGTGGGATGTTCAGTAACTATGCATCATGTCCCTTGCTGGTATTCCAATTGCTGAATCTTTTCCACTTTGCTAAGTAAACCTTTCTGGTGGATGGTCTTCGAGCCTCTGTTAGTATCCGCTGAACTTCCTTGGAGAGAGATAAGCTGAAGTTATTTATGGGATCTCCCAGGCTGTTAGCTGCAGTGTCTGAAGGTTTAGATGCAGTGTTTCGAAATTGTGTTGAGTCAAAAGTAGAGGCCACTGAGGGAGGGCCCACCTCCTGGTGTGACATATGCTCTGTAGTAGTGGGTACCAGTGTTGTCTTGGCCAATCCAGAGCTATTATGATTCCCTTGGGCTTCTCTGCTTTGATCTTTAGTAATACTGAGGTCATCAGTGGCAGAGGTGGGAATGCATAGATTGCTAGGAGTTCCAGTTGAATGAAAGGGCATCTATTTTCCAAGCCTTTGGATGGTATGTCCTTGTGCAAAATTTTGGTAGAAGATGATTGAGGTGAGAGGCAAATAGGTCCACTTCTGGCGTGCCGCATGTCAAGTGAGTTGTCTGAAAGCCTTCGGATGTAACCTCCACTCGTGTAGATCTGTGAAATTCCTGCTTAGGCTGTCCGCCAACACATTGTCTTTTCCTGGAACAAACTGGGATTGTAACTGGATGTTTAGACTCAGTGACTTCTCCCAAAGCTGCATTGTCAGTCTGCAAAGGGGGTAAGAGTGGGTAGCCCCCTGCTTATGTACCACATCACAGTGGTGTTGTCTGTCCGTATCATTAAATGGCCTTGCTGGAGTTGGTGTTGAAAAGCCTCGATAGCATGCATTACTGCCAGCATTTCCTTTTGGTTTATATGCAGATGTGTTTTCTTTGGAGACCATTGTCCTTGTATACACCTGCCTTCCATGTGTGCCCCCCATCCAAGGTCTGAGGCGTCTGTAGTCATGGTCTGTGTTATCTGTGGTTTTTTGAATGACATACCTGTGTTTTCCTGGCTCACTGAGGCCCACCATAGGAATTCCTTTTGTAGGCATGGAATGAGTGGTATGATCGTCTCCAAGTTGTTGCTGTGTTGAGACCAAATGCTTTTTAGGTACCATTGAAGCTTTCTCATGTGTAGTTTTGCTAATGGAACCAGTAGAATGCAGGATGCCATGTAACCCAGGGCCTGTAGGAATTTCCTTGCAGTCATCTGGGTGAGTTTTGCTAAACCTTTGAAGTATTGAGTTAACTTCTCTTGCTTGTCTTCTGTCAGGTAAGCCATCTGAGAGGCTGTGTCTAGTTTGGCTCCTAAGAAGATTATTTGCTGGGATGGCTGCAGTCTTGACTTTTGGAAGTTGACTGTGTATCCCAGAGCTTGAAGTAATCATATGACATAATCCAGGTTTTTTGTCAACATCAATTTGTCGTCCGCTTGTATGAGGCAGTCGTCCAGGTATGGGTAAATTTGTATACCCTGGAGCCTGCAATGAGCAATTACTGAAGCCAGGCATTTTGTAAATACTCTGGGTGCAGTAGATAAGCCAAATGGCAATGCTGAGAATTGATAATGCTCTGGCCCTGCAAGAAATCTGAGGTATCTTCTGCAGCTGTGTCTGATAGGGACATGCAGGTATGCCTCCTTGAGGTCCAGAGTAATCAGCTACGACTCCTTGCCCAGCATGGGAAGGAGTTGCTGTAGAGTCAGCATTTTGAACTTTGGTACTATGAGAAAGGTGTTTAATGCTGACAAGTCCAGTATTGGTCTCCATTGAGATTCTTTTCTTGGAACAAGGAACAGTCTGGAGTAAAACCCCTGTTCTTGTTCTTGTTGTGGAACTCTTTCTATTGCTTTCATTCGAGTCAGCAGAGTGATTTGCTTGATAGCCTCTGCCCTTTGATGTTGTGGTAGATTTGGCATGCCTTGTTTTCTTGGTAAGGTATGAAAATGAAACCTGTACCCTCTGTCTATAATGTCCAAAATCCATTTGTCCTTTGTCACTCTGTGCCAGTTTTCTGCAAACAGAGATAATTTCCCGCCCAAGGGAGCTTCTAGTTGTTCCCTGGTAGGCGGTAGTAGAGGAAAGTCATTGAGTTTGTGGTTGTTGGGCAGGTGAAACCCCTGCCACTTCTTTGGTTTCCTGGCTGCCATTGTCGCCCCTGTAAGGGCCTCTGTATTGGCCTCTTCCTCGGTCACGCCTGTTCTTACCCCTTTGAAACTTTTCTGGATTAGGAAAGGACCAGTTTTTTGAAGGCCAATTCCTACTGAATCTGGGGGGTTGAACCTGGAGGAAATCTTTCACAGTCTGAACTGATTTTGCTTTTTCTTCGATGGTCTTTAACACATCCTTAGCATTTGCACCAAAAAGCTTGTTCTTTTCCAAAGGTGCATCCAGAAGTTTTGCTTTTACATGATCTGGTAGAGGTTGATCTTTTAACCAAGCATGTCCACGCATCACTGCCCCTGTCATAGCTGCCCTACATGAAGCTTCCAGTGCATCATATCCACACTGCAGGAAGTGATTGCTTACTTGCTGAGTGTTATGTACAGCTTCCTGCAAAGTCTTCCTGTCTAAAGGATCAGGAGAAGCTAATGTTCTTTGTAAATCTTCTAAGAGATAATCCTGATATTGGAACATATGAAAAGGCAGTTTAAAGCTCTCATAGATAAGGTAGTGGATGTGTAAACCTTTTACCCCATCTCTCTAATGACCTTGCTTCCCTGTTGGAGGGCAAAGGATTTTTAGAGGTGGAGGCTGAAACTCCTTTAGGCCCCTGTGAAATAGTTTCCAAATCAGCAGTATGGGCCCTGAATAAATAGGAATGAGTTTCTGGGACCCTGTAATACCTGTCTGGCTTGGCTGGAGCAGGAGGAAGAGAATCAGGGGTAGCACTAGAATCAGAATACAAATCATCCAGAACATCAAGTACAGGAGGAATAGCTAAGGGCCTGTGCTGAGGCTTCTTAAGGAAAGTCCTAAGGTGTTTCCTAGAATCAGAATATTCCTGACCCTGCCACTTGAAATGTTCCCTCATGGTGTGCAGAACTTCCCCAAAAGAAATATCCTCAGAAGGGGAGGTCAAGGTATGGAATCTTCTGCATCCGAGTCCTCATAGGTCTGGAAGAGCTCTTCCTGGCTATCAGAGTGGACAGAGCCCTCAGAATCTTCATCTGAAGGAGAAGGGTCAGAGGGTTCAACCCGGGGCCTTTTATCAGAAGGAGGCTGGGATGCTCTCTCAGGATGGGTCTGTGAACCTCTGATCATGGAAATTAAATCAGCAGCCATGGACATAATTTGTGTCTCCGGAGTTGGCTGAGGTAAGGATTTGGAAGCAATATGCTTTGTTTTGCTGGCTGCCTTAGCCCTAGTGTAGGCCTTAATAGACATGGCCATAGGAGGCCTGGCAGCTCCACGTGCAGGAGTGACCTTGTCTACAGCAATGGTCTCGGGCATTTCCTCGGTTTCGGTATCCAGAGGAAAGTCTATAACTGGCGTCGGAGTAATATCTGGAGGGGACGTCGGGTTTCAGAGGGAACCGAGCAGGGTTTAAGCGGTTAGGGTGGTGGTGAACCGCGGCCGGAGATGTCGGTCGTCGGTTCCGGTGGATTTTTTGGGAGTTTGGCGATGGAGGAAGCGGCGACGGCCACAAGGCGACAAAAATCGAAAAAATCTTCGCGTGAGCTCCTTCCGCCGGCCGAAAGTCGCGCTTGTTGAAGCGAGCTGCTGACACGGGTCGGCGAGGCAGCGTCGGGAGGTGGGAGGAGGCAGGGAAAATGTAGGTAAATCCTTTGAAGTATGTTTACAAAAAAAAAACACTAACTTTTTCAGTAATTTCCTACATCGGGCTGAGACGAAAAGGTCTAGCAGAATGTTATTTGATGACTTGATTATAACGGGTAAAATGAGCTTGCTGGACCGCACGCACTTCACTCTTGCTTCGCTTTGGGTACCGCCAGGCAAAGAAGACGAAAGAATGGCGGCTGATGCTGATCTTCCACAGCAGCCGCGGATGATGTGGAGAATGGGCATCAGCCGGCGGCCACCCGGACTTTGGACGACTTCGGACGACCGAGCTGAGAGGGGACAGGACAAGGACCAACCCATATTATGACTGATTGCATTGCATCTAGAGGAGCCTCCAGAAGAAAAAACCCAAGTCAATCCATTAACATTTTTGAAGTGTACTAACAATATGTATGGTGAAAAGGGCAATACCAATGAAAATTTGTTAATAGAAGAAAAACTAAACTACTTCTCAAATTTAAAAACTTGTTGCAGTATACCAACTGATATTCTATGCCTTCCTTGGCTGCCCAGGGATTCTGTCAGAAGGCAGCTGTTTGAATTCAGTCATGTACTTAAGATTTGCTATCCCATATTGACAGCTTGAAGGCACTGATGTCCTGGTGAGCCACACCTTAGGGGCGAAACATCAGGCTCTCAAATGAACCTGAGAGACCATTCCAGTGTGCCCAAAGTTAGTAGTGGGAACTTTAACAGTATGGACCAGAAAGCAGCTGTCAGTATTTTAGATTTGATTATTTTGGCCTTCTGATGCATCTTTTTTAAACATCTTATAAATTCTTACATTGCATACAGTAACACAGATACACATACAATAACAGAAAACAAACCACAGCAAATATTTTTCATTTTCATGCATTATTCATATGCTTTTAAACAAGTTATCATCATTCATTCCCAACATCAATAAACTGCACAATTCCTGCCTTCCCTTAAAGCTCATTACACCTCCTGAACATCATTCTGCACATATTGTTCCCACAACATCCATTTACTAACACATAGCTTCAGACTTCATTTTTTACAGAATACGACAACATTCCTTTGATTTTCCTCACAAATATTTAGTACTTCAATTAGTCTGTTTACATTTTTATTTACATTTTCTAGAACTTACCTTTTTGCCCACCTAGAGCATTAACCTTAGTAAGGAATTACAATGTCTCTGCAATTCAAATACTACATCCCAGCTCAAAAGAAGAATTCTATCCTTAGTTATGACTATTTGTTCCTCAAACATCTCTGACAGAGTATTCTGCAGTGAATTTTAATAATCTGCATACTCTTTACATTCCCCAAAAATGTTCATAATTAAGTCTCTGTCCCATCATACATTTAGCATTTGCTATCTGCCTTAAGGAAGACATTCTGTGAAGTATTCTTGCAGGTATAAAATATCTATGCAGACATTTGCACGCAAAAATATTAAACCTTCTGGATTTTGTTGCATACTTGGGAGCCATACAGATGTGCTTCCATTGTTCTTTTGTATAATGCCTTTCAATTCTCTCTTCCCAATCTTTTATAACCACTTCTGATTTATTCTTATAATTACTCAATATTTTATATGCCTTACTAATTGCTCCTTTTTAATAGCAACTTCTGTTCTAGACTTGATTAAAAACTGCACCAGAGCTGGTCTTACACTTAACACTTCTCTATCAATTTCTTTTTGCCTGTATGTTATCAGTCCTTGGCAAGGAAGAAAGTCTTTAAACTGTGATCTAAACTTCCGCTTGGCCTCATTGCACTCTATTACCTTTCCATCTAGTTATTTGCTTCCAATACCTTGGTTCACATGTTAATTTTATCCAATAAATTCTAGCCCCCTTGCATATTTTTTACACCCCAGCTTGCAGTCATTCCTATTGATAAAATCTACTTTCTCCATTTTGTTGTCTTGGTTCTTGGAACATTTATGAATAAGATATTCTGTATGGTTATTGTTCTCCTTAAAGACCTGTATCCAAAATCTTCCACTTTCCTTACTACACAACCTACCCCCCACTCCTTCACCATACCTTTCAATTTTTATTTATAACCTTTTGTTTATGTTACGAGTATGAGCCTTAACTGAATAGCATGCCACAGGTTCATAGGTACTTCCTAGGCTAATGACCACAAGGGCCTAGCCATGCATCCAAAATCTCTGACAAGTTCTGAAACCTTTGATAAGTGTAAGTAGGGGCCTGGGAGATGAAACATTTACTGACTGCTTATGTCCATTAGAGACATGTGACAAATTAGGGATTCATTTCCTGTTCCCCATGCAATTGTCCAAGTTGCACTTGAACTGGGTTAGGGAGGAACTCTGCTTTACATAGATGGGAAGCCTGTTCCAGTGAATGGGTAGTCTCTGGAATACATACATGTCTCCCCAGTGAGTCTATATCACAGAGTCGGAGTCTTATAACTTTGAACACGTAATGTTCGAGCCATTATGTTCTAAGTTACAAAACATAGACTATGGATAAAAAAAAAACGGAAAACAAAATAAACTGTTTTAATCATGGGGGCAAGCCCCCTGCACACACCCCCACTACTTAAATATACCAACTCTGAGATCGCACCCCACTGAACAAAATGGAAACAACCTCCGCTTATGGAGATTTCCAATGAAACGCTCGACCTTTACAAATTTGAACTTATGGTCTCGACCATATGAGGTTTGAACTTGTAAAAGTTCGACTACATGATAGGAATCCCTCTCCAGTAGGCCCTATTTTTATCACAAGCAAGGTTTAATCTTTAGAATGAGTAGTTTTGGTGCTGTTATCAGATATGCAGGTATGGTCTGACAATGCCTTGTATGCCAGGCATAGATCTCCACTCAATAGCCTGTGGGAGACCGAATACATATTACTCACACCCTGCATTCTTTTAGTTTGGAACCTCTGTGGATGTTCCAATTACTAGATATACCTCGTTAGGTACGGACACAGGGAGAATTGTACTAAAAGACAGATCTGATGAATGCCAAATGCAGTGGAATGACTACTTACTTGGACCTACAATGGATATAAAAAGTTTACACACCCCTGTTAAAATGCCAAGTTTTTGTGATATAAAAAAATGAGACCACAATAAATAATTTCAAAACTTTGCTACCTATAACCTGTACAATTCAATTGAAAAACAAACAAATCTGTTAGGGGAAAAACATAAAAAATAAAAAATGTACAATAAGTTGGTTGCAAAAGTGTGCGCACCCTTAAACTAATACTGTGTCGAAGCACCTTTTGATTTAATTACAGCATTCAGTCTTCTTGGTAAGAGTCTGTCTGCATGGCACATCTTGACTTGACAATATTTGCCCACTCTTCCTTGCAAAAGCACTCCAAATCTGTTAGATTATGAGGGTATCTCTTGCACACAGCCCTCTTAAGGTCACCCTACAGATTTCCTATTGGATTTAAGGTCTGGGCTCTGGCTGGGCCATTCCAAAACTTAAACTTTCTGCTGGTGAAACCATTCTTTTGTTGATTTGGATGTATGCTTGGGGTCACTGTCATGCTGAAAGGTGAAATTCCCTATCTTCGGCTTTCTAGCAGATGTCTGAAGGTTTTGGGCCAAAAGTGACTGGTATTTGGAACTGTTCATAATTCCCCCCACCTTGACTAAAGCTCCAGTTCCAGATGAAGAAAAGCAACCCTAAAGCATGACACTGCCACCACCATGCTTCACCGTGGAGATGGTGTTCTTTTGGTGATGCAAACTGTTGTTTTTCCGCCAAAAGTACCTTTTGGAATTGTGGCAAAAAAGTTCAAACTTGGTCTCATCTGACCATAACACATTGATGTATTGTTTTGTAAATTTTAGCCAGGCCTGGATGTTTTTCTGTGTAAGAAAAGGCTTCAGTCTTGCAACCCTACCCCATACCCCAGACATATGGAGAATACGGGAGATTGTTGTCACATGTAGTACACATGTAGTACACACAACTAGTACTTGTCAGAAATTCCTGCAGCTCCTTGAGTGTCACTGTAGGACTCTTGGAAGCCTCCCAGACCAGTTTTTGTCTCGTCTTTTCATCAATTTTGGAGGGACGTCTAGTTCTTTGCAACATCACTGTTGTCCCGCATTTTCTCCACTTTTTTATGACCGTCTTCACTGTGTTCCATAGTATATCCAATGCTGTGGAAATTTTTTTGCATCTTTCTACTGACTGATACCTTTCAACAATGAGATCTCTTTGATGCTTTGTAAGCTCTCTGCAAACCATGGCTTTTGCTGTAGCAGGCAACAGAGTACATGTCACGAAAATCCTATTAGGATAGCTGAACTTTATTTGGTGTTAATCAGTATCTTTAATTGATGTCAGGTGTGTACCCAAGAAGACTGAATGCTGTAATTAAATCAAAAGGTGCTTCAACAAAGTATTAGTTTAAGGGTGTGTACACTTATGCAACCAGCTTATTGTATGTTTTTTATTTATTTTTCTGAAGGTTTATAGTAAAATACAAAATCAAACACAAAGCACTGAACTGAGGACTTCCAAGGTAATATATAATATACGAACACTGGTTAATTGAGAGCTTTCGTTCTTAACCAATAAAGAACTTCTGAAGTTTGCTTCAGTGCTTTGTGTTAGATTTTATATTCTTTCTGTTGTTTTTCGTAGTTACTGAGGTTCATGATGAACCCCAGACTGTGCAATAGGCAAGTAGCAAACCAGAGATCCTGAAGCAAACTGCAGGAATACCCAAAACCTGCAAAAAGCAATGACAGAAGCTTAGCATTTGGTGAATACCCTTGGGGCAGTAGAAAGGCCAAAGGACAAAGCAGACAACTGAAAATTCAAGGAAGAGAGAGAGAAACTTAAAAATTTCATGAAGAGAGGATGGATGGCGATGTGAAGGTGTGTATCCTTCAGATCCAGAGATGCCAGAAAGGACTGACGAAGAAGGAGGAAGAGAAACAACTGGAGAACTTCTTGCTGTGAGGTGATAATGCTAAGCTCTGCACCACCGTTACATCCCAAACTTTTCACCCAACATTTGAAAAGATGGAATCTTGAGAAAGGCATTTATAGCAGGGAAAGATCCAGAACTGATCTCCATGTACTCTCTTTTTGTGAAACCAAAAATATTCTGATATAAATCCCTACCTTGGAGATAGGCACAGCTTGAATGGTTCCTTGACGCAAAAGACAGTGAAGAACCTCTAGGAAAAGAGAAAGTTGTTCCAGAGGAGGTTGAGGAATGCTTGAAAAGGGAGGAAGGGACTTCCAAAAAATGAAGTATCCCTGATGGACAATGGACAGAACTCATGAGTCTGAAGGGATTTGTAGACAATCTGGAAGAGAAAGGGAGACAGTGGAACCCTAGAGGAGAGCAGGGGGAAGCAAACAATCAAACAGAACCAGGCTTGTCATGAAAAGGAGGTTTCTGGGTGTCAGGAGTACTCTTAGCAGGAGGAACATGTCTAGAACCCTTCTTACCCTTGAGTAAGAGGGTGAGATTGCCTACAAACAAAGGTGAACTTGGAAGGATAGTTCATCTGAAACTTAAGAATAGAAGAAACAAAAGTACGTTTTAGCTCTTGGAAGGCTTTGCCCTTGTCCTGGAGAGACCTGAAAAGGTCAGTAGCAGAAGCATCAGAGATCCAAAAAGACTTCTGTTATCCAAAGGAGCATCCAAAAGTTTGGCCTTGATATTATCAGGTAAAGCCTGTAAACAAAGCCAAGAATTACACCTCATAACTGAACCAAAGGCAGCAGCTCTAGCATCTAGCATCATAGCTGCATTTTATTAAATGGCCAGCAACTTGGGAAATGTAGTCCAGCAGGGAAAGGGCTGAAGCCTTCCCCTCAATCAGTAATGCAGATAACCCATCTTAGAACCCTGAGAAAGGACAGCCAAAACATACCTGGTCATATGAGTTTGGTGGTTAATAGCCCTAAAGGACAAGTTGGCAGCAGTGCAAATTATCTTGCCCAATCTTTCCACGGCCCTACTATCCTTAACAGAGGGTAGCAAGTTGGCGGAAGGTAGCAACTGGGATGGTTTGTCAGAAGATACTGACACTAACAGAGTCAGCAGAAGTGCATTTATAAAGACATTTACAGTCCTCAGGGACAATGTAGAATCAGGCTTTTTGGTGCAGGAGACAGAGTTAGGGGCTACAAAAACCTGCAGAAAAGATATCTAAAATAGTGAACGAAATAAGAGGAAAAGGAAATGGTTTGACAGACTATGTCTGCAGGAGTTCTTTGAATATCAGAGACAAGGAACAATCCCATTTAAAATAATCCATCATACGGGCAATAGTATCCCCAAAGGAGAGCTCTTCCAAAGGGGAGTCTGGGCTTAACAAATCTTCCTCCTCTGAACCATAGTTCACGGGGAAGGGATCTGGGAAGAGTAAGCTAGGGATTCTTCCCCAGAGTCCAGATCCTCATCTGAGAAATCCAATTCCCCTATGTCTCTTGAGTGGAGTGAAGACCAGTGGTGAGCAGGAACAGAGATCCCTTGAGTTGGCTTCAAGGTCATAAAAGCATTAAACAAACCCTGAGTGAAATCTTGCCATTCAAGTTGGGGATCCTTCACAAGTGAAATAGGCTTTGCCTTTTGTTTCTTCTGCAGTGGGACATCTGCTTAAAACACCCTCACTGGGGTCAGACCCCTGAGGTGGCTCAATAACAGTTGTAGGAATCTCTTCCCTCATTAAAATCTAAGGAATCCCCCTTGATCAAAGATGATCAGCCAAGTTTCCCCCTCATCAGGTATAGATGTTTGAAAAGCCTCCGAGGAAATGCAATAATGATAAAGTATCATACAAGCTATTGACAGGCAACCTTTGCCTCATGTATAGAGTCTCAACAGATCCTGTTCTGTCAAACCTATTACACATTTGCAACTCTGATGGTATCATAAACACGCAATCAAGGAACCTAACTTTTTTTGCAAAATTAATAGAACATCCTGGAGGGATAGGTATGTATCACAAAGAACACCACTCTTATGGATCAGTCTTCTACTCCACATAAAGCAAAGTGCTCCCCTTACTCTATTCAAAAGTAATTTGGAAAAATGGATGGGTAACTTGCCAACTCACTCCCTGGTTTAGCACCTCTGGCCCTTATGGACATGCAAAATATGCAATTACTCCAATATATACTTGTTCTGGCCAGCTTTGGATATTTGTATTGCAAAATATAAAAGCTAATAATTACCATGGGAATGCAAGGCTAGGCTTCGTATGGTCCTTGCAGATCAACAGCCTAGAAAGTACCTACAAATCTATATTAGTAAAAGATTACTAATGAAAAAGTATTCTAATACACATTAGACGAAAATTAGTTCAAAAACAATTGTAAAACTACTGCATCACAGACATGATTGCATTTAGGTTTACCTCATTTTGCTAAGATTAAATGGGTCTTAAATGTACATTTTTACTGCATAACAGCTCTATGGAAAGTGGCCTTGGAAATGGGATTTGATCTGCATTTACAAAACTAGCAACTACAGTACTTTGTCTAGATTTGCTAGAGAGCATTTAATACCTGGATATGTGGTACAGAGCTGTAGAGTAGCTAAGGATGGGTGAATGGGGTAGCTGCCCAGGGCACCAAGTGTTAATGGGTGCAATTGGTAAACACCAACTGGTATTCAATGCAATGTGTGGAATAAACAATTGTAGCAGTTTCTTGCTGCTACAGTTTAAAAGGAAAGAAGTTTTCCCCCTTAGAGGTGAAGTGCTTTAGCACTCCGTACGTAGTACAAACTACTGCAACTGCTTGCTACAAATGTAGCCAACAGTTGCTACAGATTAAAGGGAAAGAAGAGCTGCCTTTTTTGGCAATGGGAGGTCAATTAGTGTCCCTGGAGAAGCCAGGTAGGGAGGGGGAGAAGTGATTTGGCATGGACTGCATCTCTCCTGGGCTGACAGTGGGGCTTGTGTGCAATTAAAGGGCAGAGGGTTGTGCCCTGTCCCTGGCTGGGGTCAGAAAGACCACAGCGCATGGTGTGGGGCAGTGACAGGGTTGCTTGGTACACCTCATATGGAAATCAGGGGTGTCATCCACAATCAGCCCACTGCACATTCTCTCTCTTCAGCACATCTCACATTAGGGGTGGGGGAGAAATGTAAAACTGCAAATCAGCCAGAACGGCTGTCTGAATGATTACCCCTCTCCCTTGGCTCCTGATCAGTGAAGGGGGGTGGGGGTGGACATATAGTGACAGTCTGACAGCAATAAAAGCAAAACTGCGGGGGGTTAATATGTTGAGCTAAGAATCTGATTAAACACAATGCACTGTGCATCAATGATGAACTACTGACTATATCAACGAAATATCACTCATGACTACTAAAACTCAAGATATCTGTAGCAACTGACAATGTAATGAATAAAGGCACTTGAGCAATGCTGCTAATGTTAAAAGGTTTAAATAAATACAGTATCAATGGCCCTTCAAGCATAAATCCTGAAGGTTTGCTACTTTTTCTCAGAACAGTACGGGTGCATTATCTGTACACATACAAATCTATATCATTAAGAAACAAACATAAAATAGGTAAAAAAATAAATAAGAAGATAATATGGCAAACGGATCTTTGATCTGTAATAATCCTGAGGAGCTACAGACAATGTAACATTTCATTATTTTAAACTGCATTTCAGTTAATCTTCAGCATTTTCTTTCATTTCAGATAACTTTGAACTTTGGTCAGTTAAGTGAAAGTAATCTTACTCTTTAAGCTCTACAAGCGAAGCAGAAATCCTGATGTCGTGCCCCAGTAAGTACAGAGTTGTAATTAAATCACTCCACTGCACTAATTCACCAAGCGGGCCACCACTAAAGGCATTTTCAGCAATCTTGAATCCAGACTCCTTTGTCAGCAGGCCTAAGTGAACTAAAATCTAGAAGGAAAAAATAAAATGCATTAAACATCAACACACACACACACACACACACACACACACACACACACACACACACACACACACACACACACACACACACACACACACACAACTACAAATTCTGCAAGAAAAAAATTACCTATGAAAATAAACAGTTGTACATGATGTATCTGTTGAAAAAAGTTCATACATTGTGCTACAGTATGCAAACCTGACACACTCAGAAAACTGCACTTTGAAGTGGTTAACTTAAAAGAAGGCCTTCAATGCTGTTTTGCAATGTGTAACAATTTTCTACTCATCAGTGCCAATCATCATTCTGCCTGATACTGAAGCTGTCAATGTTACCTTTCTGTGAAGGTAAAGCAAGTCTTCATACTGTTGCTATAGTGCAGCCATCATTTTCTGAGTGCCTAGATAAAAGCAGCATTGTTCAACATCTACAAGTCCTCTAGCAAAAAACTTGTACATAACATACAACTATTCAACATATCAGAGCTGCAGGATCATTCCCCCACCTTCTGTCTAGCTAGTTTTCCCTTCAGCGTCCAAATTTATTCGTTGCAAGTCTTAGGGACTTGTACATCTGATGCACATGCATTTAGTGACATCAAACATTGTACAAGGATTTTATATACATACACTCACATATGTATACATCTGTATTTATACATCTATACAGCTTTATAACTACCTAAATATATGTATACATATATGTATTTACAGAAGACCTAGAAAAATGCTATTCAGAATGCTGTTTAAAATGACTGTTCAAACCACAAAAACATCTTTCTGGATACAGCCCACTTAAAAAAAAAAAAAAGGATTAAGAACTATGCTGGGGAAAAGATGTAGCTGGGACAAGCTGTTAGGGGGAGAGATCATCAGGTGTCAATAATGTGGGAGTGTACAGCTGGTATTGCTTTATGGACCAGCAAGAACACTGCAGCTTCATAAATGAACACTAATATTGCACGCACAATCATACCTGAAGAGTTGAGTTTATGGTGACTCCAGACTAGAACAGCTTTTTTTTTGTCTTCAACTTTGAACAGACTTTTTTGTTCCTCAACTGGGAGTTGAAGGTGTTGACAAAGAGAACTGCACAAGGTGTCAGACAACCTAGCACTGACTCTGCAAGAACAAATACAGACTATAAAGGGTCAAATCACAAAAGCGTGAAACTCCCTACCACCTCCATAATACTATGAGTAAACTACCGTACCTAATTGCCACATTTTGACAGATGTAACTGCCACACTGACAGCTTTTTGACATTTGTCAAATGCCAAGCTTTGACAGCTGTCAACATTATGACAAAGGTAAACAAAAATATTCACTAGAATTTTCAAAACTTTTTAAAATTTCACTGCATCTTCTCTGCTGCAACAAAGTGCATGCAAAATATAATAACCACACCACAACCCCCTATGTCATAGCTCCACTCAAAGTACTATACTTTGGGTAACAGTAACATTTGCTGGCACACAGCAGTGCCATAGACCATCAAGAAGTACGTCATATCTCACATCTCCACACCAGACAGCAGTGCTAAACATTGCTTACATTTTTTTTAAATACTGTATGCCATCTGTCTGTTGAACAATAAAAAAAAAAAATGTTACAGCTTCACGCAAACCCCATCCCATGTCACAGCTTCAAGAAAAGTACAGCTGTATTCCAATACAAAAAGTCACGTCACAGCTCCAGTCAAAAAAAATACAATCCAAGCTAAATATTGCAGCTCTGTTCAGGTAAATGCAGGTAAATTCTACTACTATACCAAATGTTGCTTACTGGAAACTGGAAACTAGACTATCTAGTTTTGAAAAACATGTGCTGTATACACACACACACGTAGCAGACATACATGAACAGACTTGTGCAAACCAGTCAGATAAACACATCAAATAACTATTATCTGAAATATTCCGCTATAAACAAAGACAGACAGGAATTATTTTAAAAAATCCATCCTTTGGCAGTCTGTTATTTTCCTATAATTTTCTTATGGGGATTATCGATTATGTGCTTGCCTGACTTACAGGAAATGCCAATGGATAATAGGAGTCTCCAGAAATAGAAGATGGTGTGCAACCACAAACCACCAAGCATGGCTTATTTATGAAGCAGCTGATACAGTAATTATACACTGGCACATAGCTGATAATCCTCCTCAGTAGGTAAACAATGGGAAGAATCCCAAGCAGCATTAAACCATTTGGGGGGTAGGATATTGCACACGGCTAAGGGATCAGAAGGCAAAGTCTTCAAACACACAAAAGATGTCGACTCCTGGAGTCACAGTCCATGCAATAACTGATCAAATCAAATGGCTGCAATGGAAATATTTTTATTTGTCTGCATTATTTACTGGGAAAGTCCAACTATTTACTCACTTCTTTTCAGCGGAGACCCAGGGAGTACGGCTCCACAAATTACAAGCAGATTAAGATAAATTCCAAGATCAAAAATATTTACAGGTTAATACAATAAAACAAACATATTACAGATACTACTATTGTAAGTGTCTGGATCTCATAAGTATAACAGTTGATTACCTTGATGAAAATAGATGTTCCACATAGTTCTGAAATGACATTCACCAGTCATGTTACAATTTGTACATGTCAAATGCTATACAACTTTCACTTCTGCCAGATACTATACACAATTGACTGCCTTCTGATCAAGCTTTTAATTTCTGAAAGGACAAGTAAACATACAAGTACTTAGGAGTTCTCTTTTTTTAGCAGTCTGTCACTAGTGTACATGCCAACAGCTCTTTAGAATTAGAAGTGGTTATATTTACTGGGTGGAAAACAAGAAAGGGGACAGGGTTTTAGCAGTCTATGTGCTGGACAGTGAGCAGTGGGTTAAGGGGAAGATTTGGTTGGTGGCATACTGAGTTCTACCTATGGGGCAAGTATGGCAGACAATGTTATGAAGAAGATAGAGCTTGAGTGATAGCTTAAAAGCTATGGAGCATTTGTGGGTGTTTCATTACAGAAGATAGGTTATTTCACAGGAGATGAAGACAGAGTAAAGGGAATCGCTATGACATCTGTTACATCTTTCTGTTTTAGTTAGCATATGATCTTTAGACTTTAGTTGTATAGGTGGTGTACACTGTGACGAAAGGAGGTACTCCCAAGCACAGCTAACTGGAATTTTGTAAATAATTATATGTCATTTGTGAATATCAACAGGATTTTCATAAGATGCTTGTGTTACAAATGTATTAGAACTGCATGACGTGTACATCAAACTGATTTGTACAGGTATGTGTGTTGTCAATTTCTGAAGTGCTGGACTTTGGACTCTATCCACAGTGTGCCTATTGCAGAGAATAGAAATGTACATGCACTATAACTGTTTAAATATATACGTTTTAACAGAGGAAACTGGCGGATTAACTTCAGTCCAGAAAACTTTAGAATAATATTTGAAATTAAATCACTTTAAAGGCTAGGCATAAAGATACTATCTCACAGGTTTCAAGGCAGCCAGAGACCATCTGTAACTAGGAAGTTTTCTGTATTGTCTTCGGCGTGAACCAATTACTACTCAAAGCATGGAAGAATGCAATTGATTTATGATTTTGAGCACCTGCTAAAGATCTGAACAAAAGCCCTTGTGCATTTATTTTTACAGGTAGGTGCTAAATACTGCCAGCAATCGGGGTTTTGCATGAGAACTAGAAGTCAGATGACAAGAAGTGATGTTATTCTGCAAGCTATCCCAGCAGTAATATTTCAGATATTATTTTGTGAAGTGTTAGTGAGACAGAGCATTCTGTATTCTGTCTTGGACATGACAACAAGAACCATTCACCACATCATCTGCCTTTCTCTATTAGTAAGTTATTAGGCTATAGTAATTCTTTTAGATACAATCAGGAATATAATGAATCTTAGTTTAGATATTATTTTTCTTTATTTATCTGAGCCTGTCCTGCAATGTTTGTGAAAAACTGAAAGGCTGCCAAGCCCAGCTAGATAGAATTTTGTTGATAATTCTGTCATTGTAAATATTAATATAATTCACAAGCTGCTTTAAAAATATAAGAAAACTAAATGCAAGAAAAACTGTGTTATATGTTCTGAACTTCAAAAATGTAACCACAGTTCACCCTGCTGGAAGAAAGCTGATAAAAAAAATCATTTTATGACTGTTTATTCTCAAGGCTCAGAGGTGGGATGTCTGGATGAAGAAATTCTTTCTATTGCTTTGAGACCACAGTTAATTGCTAGATTTTACATATAAACTGTCTTACTTTGCACATTACAAAAAGAAATGTAAATTTTGAGTTTCTGTTAGACTGGGAAGCTAAATTATAACGGTTAAGAATGATGCAACCTAAAATGAGTCAGCAGTGATGTATTATCAATTTAAGACTTCCTCAGAGAGAGAGAGAATGAGAGCATTTTGGATTTTGTCTGAACCTGAACATCTACTCATCAGTACTTTGCCTTTGCTCTGTATGTAAGTGCCTTTGCTCTGTATGTAAGTTGTTTAGAACATTGTTTCTCTTAGAAATAGATAGAACATAGTAAGATTAGACTAGCTGTTTTCTATATTTATGTCAGACTATTCTACAGTATTATTTTAAGCATTTTCCTGTCTCTGAACTCTTCACTAGCACCATGCTGAACTGAGAAAATTTGTCTTGTGTTTTTATTACTTATTATTAAATATTTTTAAACCTTTCAACTGTGGCTGTTTTGTGTAGAGATAATTTAAGTTCTAGAGTATATTGCATGTACATACTGATACTGTCCAAGCCACTCCATTAAGTCTTGCTGTTAGTCATACTTACTAATTGGATAATAATAATAATAATATTGCACAGTAAAACTGGACACCCTTTGGTAAGTGCCTTATTAGTAGCCAATATTAGTGGTTGGTGGCAGTGGTTTCTACATTATAGCCTGGGCAGAGAAGGGGGCATAGCTGCAGAATCTGTGGCACCCTTCCCCAGGAGTGTCTGTCTGCTTGTATATAACTCGTATCTCAAAGTGTGTGTGTCACATACTTAGGCAGGGACACGAAGCACTGGTTGGACAGAGAGGGTGCTGGAGGGTTTAGCTTGACCACTAGGCTGAGACATGTACCCTAGAGCAGTGCCAGTGGGGAGTCTTATTGGGGACCTGAAGAGAAAGGGAGAAACCAGCCCCAGACAGACTAATCTCTGTGTGGTCTTACAGTGTGTGTATTTGGTATCCTTCACAATGTGCATGCCCCTTACTGGTGCTAGTAGTGAGAATTGAGGCTCTTTGATTACTGAGCCAGTGCACGGGCATCACAATGTTATTTTAAATATTTTCTGCATTTTCAATTCTGATGTCACTCTGAAAATATACTTAGTGCTTTCTTGTTCTTTTATTATTAAACATATTTAGACCTTTCATTCGGGCGGCCACGGTGGTGCAGTGGTTAGCATTGCCGCCTCACAGCAAGAGGTTCTCCGGTTCGATCCTCGGCTGGGGTGCCTTCTGTCTGCATGTCCTCCCTCCCACATCCCAAAGACATGCTGCAGGTGGATTGGACACTCTAAATTGGCCCTATGTGTGTGTGTGTGTGCCTTCTGTGGAAGAAGAAGAAGAAGACCTTTCATTGCGGCCACTCCTAATAGCCTTGCTCTTGGTGAAACTACCATTTGTATTAATATTAATTTCACTCAGTATACTGGGTACCCTTGGAAGAGCCTTAAGGTAGCTAGCAGAAGGGTTCTGGTGGCAGTGGAAGCTACCTTATAGTCTGTGCAAGAGGGGGCATAGCTTGTAAACCTGTGTCAGCCTTTCCCAGATGTGTGTGTGTGTGTGTGTGTGTGTGTGTGTGTGTGTGTGTGTGTGTGTGTGTGTGTGTGTGTGTGTGTGTGTGTGTGTGTGTGTGTGTGTGTAAATCAAAATCTCAAAGAGTGTGTGCCACCTACTTAGGCTGGGACATAAAGTAATGGTTGGACAGAGTGTTGGAGGACTTGGCTTGGAACCCTGGCTAAGGACTCAACTCTGTAGCTGTGTCAGTGGGGAGACTTACTGGTGGATCTGGAGAAAGAGAGGTGCTCTTGGTGAAACTACCATTTGTATTAATATTAATTTTACTCAGTATACTGGGTACCCTTGGAAGAGCCTTAAGGTAGCTAGCAGAAGGGTTCTGGTGGCAGTGGAAGCTACCTTATAGTCTGTGCAAGAGGGGGCATAGCTTGTAAACCTGTGTCAGCCTTTCCCAGATTGTGTGTGTGTGTGTGTGTGTGTGTGTGTGTGTGTGTGTGTGTGTGTGTGTGTGTGTGTGTGTGTGTGTGTGTGTGTAAATCAAAATCTCAAAGAGTGTGTGCCACCTACTTGGGCTGGGACATAAAGCAATGGTTGGACAGAGTGTTGAGGACTTGGCTTGGAACCCTGGCTAAGGACTCAACTCTGTAGCTGTGTCAGTGGGGAGTCATACTGGCGGATCTGGAGAAAGAGGAACCAGCCCTGGACTGACTGTGGTCTCTGTGTGCTCTTAAGGGAAACTACACTTGATGCAGACAGCTGCATCTGGAAATACTGAGCGTGTACCTGTCATCTTCCCAGTGAACATCCTCCCACAGGTGTCAACGGTGAGGATTGAGACTCCTTGATTGCTGTCCCAGAGATAGGATATTCACGTCATGTTGGTTGGCAGTGGTGGATCATCACATATACCACTGGAAGAGGCTTTTTAAGGGTGAACATTTATGAAGGATATGTACTATCTTGCATGCTGTTTGCAATTACATATAGAGCAGATATGTTTGAGAGATTTTAGCCACTGTAGTTTGTTTAAGGAGCTACAGTAATATGTCTTGTACTCTGTGCCTGAGGCAAATCTTGCAGCCTTACTATAATACTGTCCTAATTTTGTAGCCGAGTATAACAGAGGTTTGTTAGGATAAAGGAAGCATAAAGGCAGCTGGGAAGCAGAAATTAACTGATACAGTAAGGCCAGTGTTAGTTGGGAAGCATTTAGCTCAGTATGGAAGACCAAGTCACAAGTTTACACATTTTTTTTGACTGGCATATTTTATTTGGAGGTCAAACTTGGATCAGTCATCACAGTCAGGATAATATGGCTGCAATGAATCTTTAAGTTATGTGGCTTTACCTGACTTTCAGAAGATGATTTAGGATGGATGACAAATGGTAAAAGTTTTCTGTGGGAAACTACTACAATTTTGGTTTTGTATAAAGGAGACAATAAAAATGTCTTCAAGGGAGTACAAGTCTGGGGTATATATAAAGATTATTTTTTTGGGGGGGATAACAGTAGCTGTGCATCTCTTGCCAAGGATAATATTAAAGTAAAGGATTCTTGAGTTGTAATTTGAACTAGGATATAGTTGAGCATACAAAGTAGATCAGTGTTGCAGTACTGATTCGTAGGACTTCTTGCCATGCTGAAGCCTGCAACCAGCTCGATTTCTAGAGTCTTTACATCATCCTTGGCCAATGGATGTCTGAAAAACAATGTCTGGATGTCAGGGTATAATAAGTGTGTCCTGCACAATCCCGAGGCCTTTTTAGGCAGTGAAGAAACAGTCTGATGCCCAAGGAAATCACAACCTCCCCAGCTGTCTGAATTTAAGTGAGGAAGAGGAAAAAACAGGAGTCAGAGAGGGGATGATACAGATATGATGGTTATCTGCAGAAAAAGCTTCTCTACCCCCTTGCACCCTGCAAGAGGGAGACAAGTGGTCATCAGACAGAGGGGTCGGAGGGTGGGAGTATGTACTAAAAATTGATCTACTTTAAAATCTGCAATTACAGTAAGAGGAACATAACTGAACTATGTTTTTCACAGTCAACATTGCAGTTCTGACTCTTGGAAGGACTCCCAAACCTAAAAGTTGGGTGGTGGGTCATCAGTATGGCCTTAGGAAATAAGATTTTACAGCATGGCAGTAGCAAAACCTGCTCTAGCCCTGGTGACATTGCCTAGCTTATAATGTTTTGTAAAGGTGTTCACAGAGTTCCATGTGGTTACCTCTAGGATGGGCTGTGTGGAGACTCCTTTGTGGAAAACTACTGTAGTCACCCCACGTCTGGTGGTGTGGCCTTCAATATGCCCAAGTAAATACTTTCCATGGTGTGAGTAACAGAACATAATGCAGTTAGCTATCCATTTTGAAATGGTTTGTTGGGAGAGACAGGCTTGCCCTTTTTACCCTCTGCAAAAGCCAACTACAACTGCTCTGCTCTATTAGGGGGCTTTTCCCTGTATAGACAGTACCGGAGATCTGCCTGTGTACATCAAGAGAGGGGAGGAATTGCTCTGCCCTGTTCTGTAGATTTGGCTAGAAGAATGGTAGGTGGATAGCTTGGTTAAAAGTAAATTCTGATACCACCTTAAACATAAAGGATGGGTTTCTATGGAGGGGTCTTTACACATTAGGGCTTGTAGCGGAGCAACTCTCCTAAACGATGTAACAGCTAGATGTAAGGTGGTCTTCCAGATGAACATCTTCAGAGAGACAGCGGCAGCAGGTTCAAAGGGGGACAAGGTTAGTTTTTCTAACACAACTTAGATCTTACATCAGAATAGGGTTCCTTTGGGGAAGTCTCAAGTGAATCGTACATTTTAGAAAATGTTTCAGGTGCGAGAGGACAAGTGAGCCCTATGGTGACAACCTGACACTGCAGATGCATGTACCTTAATGCTGGAATAGGAAAGTCCTTGTCTAAAGAGGCCTGACAGGTAATGCAAGACTGAGTTGATGTCTACCTGAGAAGGGTTATTGTCTTTGCTGTGACACTAGATGGAAAATCGTTTCCATTTTTGTCAGGAATGATTTCCTGATATTGGGCTTCCTTGCTTCCCTCAGAATGGAAAGCACATCCTTGGGATAGGATGCAGTCCTTAGAGTCAAACCCCAATTCTCCAAGAAGTTAACCAGGGGATGGAAAACAGCGCCCTCGACTTGGCTGAGGAGATAAACCTTCTGCAGTAAGATCCAGAATCTCCCCTCTATTGAGTGTCAGGAGGAGGAGGGAGAACTGGTGGTGTCTTGCCCAGAAGAGGGCTACAAGGATCATGCTGAGTCTGTGCACTAATTTTTGTCAGTAGCCTGGGGATTGGGGTAAGGGCGGAAACACAAACAGGAAGCAGTTTGTCTGTGTGAAATAGAATGCATCTATTTTCCAGGCTCTTGTCTGACCTGGAGCAGAACTTCAGTAGTTGCTTGTCATAGTGAGAGGCAAATGGCTCTACTGAGGGACTCCCCCACTGTGTGGTTAGATCTAGAAGACCTCTCTCTTCAGCATCCATTCACTGGAATCTGGAAGGTCCTGCTTAGAGAATCTGCCAGATTATTGTTCTAAACCAGAATATAAGTTGCTATGACGGTCAGCCTTATTTCTTGAGCTAGTATCCAAATTTTATGGAAAGGCTGCACAGAATGTGTGATAATGTCACCCCTTGTTTATGTACCACATCACTGTTGTACTGTCTGCCCAGATTTACAGAGTCCCTGGGCTGAAGTTTTGTTGAAAAGATTTTATGGCCAGATAAGACTGGTAGGAACTCCTTCTGATTAATATGCAACTTCCTCTGCTGTGGGAGCCAAACATGTGACACTTTCAGGGAATCTAAGTGGGCTCCCCAGTCTGTGGTGATGGTTTTATCTGCTACATGTAAAGTGAAATTTGCCTCTGGGTTCCTCTGTATGGTGCTCTTCCACGATAGCAGTTTCTTTTTCAGGCATGGAAGGAGAGGCACAAGGGTTTCCAAGGGTTGGAAATACTACCCAAACATTTTTTCTAGAACCACTGGAGTTTCTAAATGTGTAACTTTGAAAAATGGGATAATGAGAAAACAGGATATTATGCACCCCAACACCCTCAGGAATTCTCTTGCAGTAATGAGTTCCTTTGGAAGCAGACTGTTAAGATAACCTGTCAAAAAAGCAGTCTTGTCCTGGGGAAGGAAGGCTTTCGATTGAACCAAATATACTAGGGCTCCCAGAAAAAAATCCTTGTTTGAGGAAGAGTTAAGGATTTTTGAATATTTAAGGTGAGACCTACCTTGTGAAAGCACTCTTTGGTGAACTCTAAGGTATCCCTAGAGTGTCTGATGTGGCTCTTACTTAAGACAGATGTCCAAGTAGGGGGTAAATATGAACCAGACTTCTGCAATGTGCTATCAGAGGAACTAGACATTTTAGGAAAACACGGAGCAGCAAATAACCAAAATGGTAAAGCACAGAAATGGAAGTGGGAAACTGTTGTTACAAATCATAGGTACTTTTTTTGACTGTCTGCTACAGAGACATGAAGGTAAGCATCTTTTTGATCTAGAGTGACCGTAGAGGCATATCAGAAGATCATACGCAGTAATTTTTTGCAATGTAAGCATTTTGAATTTTGGGATGTTGACAAACTTGTTTAGTTTACAGAGGTGCAAGATGGGCCTCCAAGTTACATATTTTCTTGGAACTAAAATATCTTCGAATACAAGCCTTTATCCTCTTGTCCTGGAGGGACAGGCTGAATGGATCCTTGGTGAAGTGGCTCCCTGAAGATAGATGGTAGGAGGCATTCTTGCTCTTTTGGTGGCTTTGGTACGTCCAAGAAGGGAGGAATTACTCTGAACTGAACAAAGTACCCTTTCTCTATGATGCTGAGGCTGCACTGGTCCCTGGTGATGCACTTCAATTGGTTTAGAGAGAGAGAGAGAGAGAGAATCTTCTTGGCAGACAGTTTGAGAGGAGAGTGGGAAAGGGTAAGGCAGGGTAGGGTAGAACATTGTCACAGTTCTCTGTGCTGGGTGGCCTTCTTTGAGCCCCATGTTCTGTGTGACTGCTCTGGTTTTCATCTCCCAGATTTCTTTGGTCTTTTGTCATGGGGCGACCTTCCTTTGTCTTGTCTAGGTGGAAAAGACCAAGGTTTAGAAGGGTAATTCATACTTTACCTTAGAATCAGAGACAGGTAAAATTATTTCACCGTTTTAATTTGCTTTCATTTTTTAATTAAAACTGATGAGATCCAATATGGGGAAAAGGTATGTGAACCTGACCCAAAATCTCTGTGTACACAATCTGGGTGTCCAAGTTTGGATGAACTCTAAAATCACCTCCAAATGTCCAGTAATAATGGACATGGGTAAATTTGCCAGTATGACTGCACTTCTAGAGCACTGCTAGAAGAATTACTACTACTAGATGCTTGGGAACCATCCTCAGCCTGTAAGGTTCTGTCATCTTTGGAGTCTGGCCTAAAAGAAAATAAACAGCTAAAGTGGGGAGCCATAAGGTCCTTCTATCATAGTAAAAGTCTGCTTCCTTTATGGGCATCCTCAATCAAATCTTCACAGCCCTTCCCAAATAGGACCCCAGTGGCTAAGGAAGGGAAACTCCAAGATGGCCTGCCTTAGGCTCTCTAAAGAAGAGTGAGCCACTGCATCCTAAGGGGAGTACTGGACTTTTTTCAGTCTGTACACACTTGCTGTAATACTCCAATTTCCCCTTGCACATAACACATTTTGAAGGGGAAATTCCCTGAAGAACAATACAATTCAGCCCCAAGTCCCCCTGATCTATATTTGAACTGGCATTATCAGCACCAGTCTCTTTCAGATACTAAATCTGCTAGCAAATTTCACTTATTACAAGAGATAACTCATTTACAAAGTCATCGTGTGATAAACTCTACTTAACTGCAGTGCACACAGTGGTAGACAGCTTTTTTCATCTGTGAAACACTGCAGCCGCACATGTGCTAATCTGTTTTTAAGAATGCCAAAAAGTTAAAAAAAAAATGAAAATACCTTTAATTTAATAGATTAGGATAACTCCTGTGTCTCCCATTGCATCCAACTGGTCTATGCTCTCAAATGCTCAGAGAATTTCTTTATACAGAAGAGAAGCCCAAAGGAGGACTAAGCAGGTGTATGATGCAACAGAGACACACACACACACACACACACACACACACACACACACACACACACACACACACACACACACACGCACACAGCCATAGAAAACAGAAGTCCGGTGCCCCACTGCTCTGGAACATACCAGAACAAAGAAATTCAAAAAGTCACTGTTACTTTTGCACTTTTAGAATGGATTACCGCTTGCGACTACTTTATTTGCCTTTGTTTATATAGTAAGAGAAACCCCAAAGAGGACAAATAGGTGCCCGATGTAAACCCCCATAAGAAAAAAAAATAAAGTTGGGTGCCCCACCACTCAGGGAACACAACAGAAAAAAGAAAGTTTCAAAATCAGTGCTGCTTTAGCTGTTATGGGATGGATTACTGCTTGTTGGGGGAAGAGTAAATGAAAATGTACATAGCTTTTTGTTTCTGGAGTGTTGTTACCAAAGTGAGAAGTCTGGGAAAGCGTGACATGGGTTCAGACAGAGATGAGAGGCCACAACTGTGTACAACATCAGCTTGCCAAATTTTCATGTGTGTATACAAGTTGAAAACATATGTTAAAAAATGTAATGTAGAAATTGTGAAAGTAATAATTTAATTGATAAGACAGTCATTCTGATAAGCTAACTGGCTCTGTAGCTACTGACAAGAAGCAAAGCATACTGAATTATATTAAAAAGCTACATTAGATGCATGTGAAATAGAAATGAGCTTGTGAATTTGATAATGCTTGGGAGGGGGATTGAGGTTTAAAAATCATGTGCAAATAAACAAAATTAAAGTAGCCTATCTGGTCACAAAATGCATTTCCTTGGTAGTTATTTACATTGGCTGTTAAAGTCAGACTATAATGCTAGACATTAAAATTACAGAGTTTATTGATCATTTTGCTGAGTACAGCATATCAGTTTATTAATGGAACAGATTTTGCGTAAGCATGCATTTTCCAGGCGAAATGAACAATGCACCACCACTGCAGTTGGCAAAATGAACAATAAACTCTGTAATTTTAGACATTAAAATTACAGAGTTTATTGTTCATTTTGCCAACTGCGGTGGTGGTGCTGTGGTAGCATTGTCGCCTCACAGTAAGACGGTGTCCTGTTCGATTCTCAGCTAAAGCATCTTCTGTGTGGAGACATGCGTGAATGGGCGTACCTTCGTTGAAGGTTGTGCATCAGGGCTGGCAACTCAGCATGCAAAAATCTACTGCCAAGCATTAGCGGACCGGAGTTCCACTGTGACGACCCCTAACCGGGAAAAGCCAAAAGACGCAACATTGTTCATTTCGCCTGGAAAATGCATGCTTACGCAAAATCTGTTCCATTAATAAACTGATATACTGTACTCAGCCAATGTGCAGTATTAACATGATACTTACAAAAAAAACAGAGGAAGGAGACCTAGCCTACTAGTACAGATCCAACATTACATTGTAAAAAGTGACAGCAGTCATGATGCAAAGACAAGAAGTACTGCCTCGTAAGTCTGTTCCTTGGACAGCCAAACTTTGGAAGTAGGAAATAACAGTAAAATGACAAGAATATCCAGTAAATTGGATTTGCAGAGCAGAAAGTCATCTCAGCATCCCAGAAGAGAGAAAGAGAAAGACTGTAGATAACGTACAAAAAATGGTTGCACATTATCTTTAAAGAAAAGCAGAAATTGAGCAATTTTTATCATGCTGGGGTAAAACGGAAATTATTAAAACGAAAATGTGTACTGCAAGACCATAACAATGGTAAGTTACTAAGTTACTATATGTGTATATATATATATATATATATATATATATATATATATATATATATACATATATATATATATATATATATATATATATATATATATATATATACACATATATATATATATATACATATACATATATACATATATATATATATATATATATATATACACACACACATATATATATATATATATATATATATATATATATATATACACACATTTATATACATATATATATACACACATATATATATATATATATATATATATATATATATATATATAAAAGCTTCAATGTAGTGTTCATCAAACTTTTTGATGTGATGTTTTATACAGGAAATTAACTGCACCTTCCCTAAAAGCAAAAAAAAAAAAATTCCTTCTCAACTAAAGCTACCTTCACAACTGTACTAAAATAACACAAAACAAAATGACTACCGCACAATATCTGTGCCCAAAGCATAGAGAAAGGGCCTGGACTATGGCCTAGGGAACCAGAGTTCATTTAGTGGACTGGTCATTTAATGGTGCAAGCAGGGGAGGATGAGCATCCCAGTGGGAAAGGGGAGTGTGCATACCTGGAGCACATGCATTTTGAGCTCAGTTTCCCCTGGTGGAAACTGCCACATGGTGCATCCACTGGGTAGGAGAGGCACTCTGCTGATTTCAGCTTTTTGGGAAATGAGAACAGCTGAGCAAACCTCTGCTGATGGTGATGATGATGATGATGAAAGCTGTCTTTGGGTAAACAAAGAATATAGGGAACAATGATAAAATCTGAGCCACCCCAAAAGGCCATCTTAATGATGGCTCCAATCTAGTTAACCCTCATCCTAGTGATGAGGACCAATAGGACAATTGGTCAGGAGAGGGGCCGATGCCTGGCATGCAGTGGGTGCAAAGTGTTCAAAGAAGAATAAAAATGCTTACAGCACAATACCACCACCACACCCCACAACTATTCCAGTCAGAAATGCGGATCAAAGAAATCCATTGGCAGGAAGATATTACCAGACAATGGACAAAACTATGTTCCAAGCCACTTAACTGTGAAAAGCGATAAAGAGAACACTGGGGCATACACTTACAATTGTGGTGAATGGTAGCCTTTCATCATCCACAGATGGATGTGAGCCTGACCCTTTAGATTGCTAAGGGGAAACTGACACCACACAAAGACCTCAGACTCACCTCAAACCCAGACAAAGGGGTACATGTGTGATGGATACCATGTCTAACACTTTCCCCTTCTATCAGTACACTATGTGCCTGGGATCACACAAGGGAACCTTCCTACCAGTGCCTGTGCTGGGCATCCTCAACTGCTGCCATCTCTATGTGGTTGGGTTCCACACTTCACACCAGGTTTATCATGATGCTCCTAGTCCAAGCAACACAAACCATACTGATGTTCATCCGGGCTCATGATTTGGTAGCTACATGGTAAACATGGAACCTTAATGAAGATCAGTGCTAGGATTGACTTCTGAACTGCAAGAGGGACAAGAAAAAGTGACACAGGGATAAAAAGGCTCTTTTAGCTTTATGCCTGGCAGCATAGTCATCAACACATGTACATACACTTAGCTACGGGAGGAACAAAGAAAAAAATGTCAGGCTAGAAACTAAAGTCCCAAAAATTTCTGAAGTTAAGCATAACTGCAAAATGCTAGAAAAGCAGATCACAGCATACCACAGCTGCAAAAAGTACATTTTTGTAACTACCATAAATGTAGATGTTCGAGTGTTCACCCTGCTGCAGTCATCACACTTGGGTTATCCTGCTGTCAGGCAGTCCCACAGTCGGCCCGAGTTCCAAAGTCTTGGTCCGGCGTCGGTTGCGGACGCTTCTTCCCTGACGTTAGTGCGCCAGGGGTATATAAGAGGCATCCGACGCCATTTTCTTCAGTTTTTCTTGCCCCAGATGTCAGGTGCCCCTAATAGGGTGGCTATATATATAGATATATATATATATATATATATATATATATATATATATATATATATATATATATATATATAGATAGCTATATAAAAATAAAACAATACCTTCAGGCACAAGCAAATACACCATTGTATAGGATAGAGTAGTATAGTTAAGTTCAGCTACTTCAGAGGGGATGGAGGGAGGGTAACCTGGACTGCAGCAGGGTGAACACTAACATCTACATTTATGGTAGTTTCAAAACTGTACTATGTTCACCGTGTTACCCTGCTGCAGTCATCACACTTGGGTTGAATCCCAAAGCTAAGGATGGGTGGTGGAGTTAAACAGGGTTAGAAGAAGCTAGTAGGCCCTGCAAAACTGCAGTGGCAAAACCAGCTCTGGTCTTAGAATATAGAGGTAAGTGATGGTGTTTGGTGAAGGTGTGCACTGAACTCCAAGTTGCAGCTTCCAGAATATCCTTGGTTGGCACCCCCCTGAGAAAGGCTGCTGATGTAGCTGTAGCCCTGGTGGAGTGGGACCTAATGTTAGCAGGTACCGGTTTCCCATGATGCGTGTAGCAGAAACGTGTACAATGCCCTATCCATTTTAAAATGGTCTATTTTGAGATGGCTTTTCCTTGTGATCCTACAGCATAGGCTACAAAGAGCTGGTCAGATTTTCTGAAAGCCTTAGTTTTATCCAAGTAGTAATGTAATTGCCTGTGAATGTCCAAAGAGTGCAGGAGTGTTTCTCCTTTGTTCTGGGGATTTGGGAAAAAGGTGGGCAAATGAATTTGTTAAATATATGTTACTAACTCTAGAAAACTGCTTGATTAAGTTGTTATCTGGTCTATTAAGTAGCGTACCTGTAGAACGCCATTACGCTACTAGTGTCGATAGAGTAAAAGCAACTTGTACCCCTTAAATTGCCTATGGTTTACTGCACTGAAGTCCCTCTTGAAAGCCAATATGTATTGAAATGTAACTAAACCGCTGCTAATGTAGTGACTGTATTATCTATCTAGGTACCTCCCAGAACTCCACATTACGGTAGGCACCCAACCGCCCAAGCCAAACCGGCCTGACAGAGTGCGACTGCTGGATAGAGTCGCAACCCCATCGCCAGCAAGAATTACTGACTAAAGGTTAATAAAACCTAACTGTTGAGCAGCTTATCTGTTGACTAGTCTAGTGGGTTCTAACACAGCAGCCAACCCAAAATAATCTCTCAATTATATTACAAATTTTGGTAACTTCTCTCCAATTTGAGTGAGGAAAGTCTGAAATTATTGCAGAATTGTAAAGCTGTGACAAAGACACACAAACAAGCTTATAAAGAAACTCAATCAAGTTAAGCCACCTAAAGCTCTATAATCTCTGTGAAGTGGGCTGGGCTCGCTCCGCTCCCCACCCTGCCCCCATATCCCACCCGCCCCCACTACCTCTAGATTTATAGCCACCTGACCACTCCCACTTCCTGTCCTACCCATCATACTTCCTCTCCCACATACCACTCCCCCTCTCACCCTATCACCATGCCTAGGCCAAGAGGGATAATAATCCTATTCATCCTACCATTCATTGCTACACTGTACCTCCTAACAAGTTATGAACACCTATCATTAGCAGGCCTCCACTATCCAAATTGTCACACAAACGCCCACTCCCAACCACCAATAGTGAACTCTACTACGACAAAACAATCCCCAATACAAAAATCTCATAGAACCTTACCTTATTAAACAACAACAATTAACTCTGAAAACAAAACAAGGTCTAAAGATACTAATCAAAGTCCTAAAACTAATAGCTTACCTGAGGAGAAACATCACCAAAGACGGGCACATCCACCCCAACCCTGGCCCTACCAGCTCCATAGAGCCCACCAAACATCCACTCACCCTTAGACCGACCAACTCCTACTTATCTGTCATCTAAACATAAGAAGTCTGAACAATAAGATACATAACCTTCATGCCATGCTAGAAACCTACCTACCTGACATCATGTGTCTAACGGAAACTTAAACCATCAACCAAAGATAATCAGATAATGTCACCTGGGTTTAACATACTTAGAGTTGACCGTATAAAGAAAAAAGGAGGTGGGATAGCTGTCCTGTACAAAAATACACTAAACATCATAACCAACCCCAAACAACCACCACAGACTGCTAACGTTGAAATATTAGCATTGATAATAAAATTAAATAAACAAAAGAGTGTAAACCTAATAGTTATCTACATACCCCCAGGAACAATATTGAAACTCTAGAAACCATTCTAAATTGGATAGACAACAATTACCCACAAGAAACAATTGTCCTGGGAGATGTCAACATTGACTGGAACCAATGCTCCCCAGTCCAATCATACCCCTTAAATCTCTATGGGTTTACTCAGATTATATCCACTACCACCAGGCTAGGCAATAATAAGCAAAAAGAAAGCATACTTGACTGGATGCTTGTCAAGGAGGACCCCCTAAGATATACTCGGTACTCTCCTAATGATGTTAGTGACCATTTGCTAACATACATTTTGAAAAATAATACAACCAATGCTAGGACGCCAGTGTACAGAACGATCAGAAATAAGAAAAATTTCGACCCAATCAAATTTAACACAGAACTTAAATACTGTAACTGGTCAAAATTGAAATTACTTCCCATAGATGAGGCAGTCTCATATTTTAATTAAACATTCGCAATACTGGACTCTCATGCTCCAAAGGGAATCTAGAATCAAATCCCACATAGCACTCTGGCTATCCACAGAGACCAAAACCAAAATTAATAGGGACAAAGCATGGACCAAGTGGTACCACCAAATCACCATTAGATCGAGTCTTCTTCCAACAAATAAGAAATGAAACTAAAAGCCACTGCTCTAGACAAGAAAAACTACTTTCACCACTTACAAAACAAAACCAAAAGAACCCCAAAAGTTCTGGGCAGGATTGAACAAACTTCTCCAACCAGGAAAATCCACCACACCCACCCCAGAAACTCTATCTGATAAGAACCAAGAAGAAGTAGCGAACAACTTTAATATATTCTTCACGAAACCATTCAGTCACTAGCTAGCCAGCTACCCGCTCCCTCCACCACCCCTAAAACACCACACCCAAACCCCAATATTATTCAACCTACAACCCATATCTACCAATTACATTCGAACCCGACTAAAAAATTAAAGCCAACTTCCTCTCAGCTGATCTTCTACCAGCAGAATACCTGCAAATTGCTGCAGGCAATTGCTTACCCCATATCAATCTTAATAAACAGAACCATTAGTGAGTCCAAAATCCCAGCAATATGGAAAATATCTCATGTCATACCCTTCATAAAGGTGGAACATCCACTGAACTTTCAAACTACAGGCCAATAGCCATCTTATCTCCACTTGCAAAAATAATGGAAAAGTGTGTGCATAAACAACTAATGTCCTATCTCATCCAAAACAAGCTATTAACTGAATGTCAGCATGGATTTAGACCCCACCATAGCACGACAACTGCCCTTCTCTCTTTACTGAAAAAATTAACCATCATCGGAACAACAAAATATCTCCTCTGCACTCTTTCTAGATATGTCAAAAGCCTTGACATGGTAAACCACCAGATCCTTCTCACAACCCTAGAAACCTTTCACCTAGACACCCATGTCCTAAACTGGTTTCAGGACTACCTAGTAGGCAGACAACAAGCAGTTATATGGCAGAACAAGCTCTCATCCCTACTACCAAACAGCATTGGCACCTCAAGGGTCCATATTAGGACCTCTTCTCTTCTCAATATTCATAAATGACCTGCACTCAGCCATCCCGAAGCCACCTGCATCCAATATGCAGATGACTCTACTATCATCTGTTCCAATCCCACACTGGACAACCTTCTAAAAGTCACCCAACACTGCTTTACCATAGTTGAAAATTGGCTAACAGACCATCACCTCATATTAAACCCAAAAAACCCAACTACTCCTCTTTCATCCAACTAACCCTACACCTATCACTCAATTTACTATCCAATCCAATAACGGAACTACTATCTCTCCTACCACAAATACTAAACTACTAGGAGTAATTATAGATAATAAACTCGATTTGACACCCACATTAACCAAACTATTAAGACAGTAAACAAAAACTAGGGTCTTTATATAGATTAAAACCTTCCTAACTCCAGCAGCTAGACTAGCCACTGCCCGGTCACACCTTCTATCCACACTACTATATGCCTCCCCATCCTCTCTAACCTTAATAAATCAGACCTAAATGTCTCTCCACTTGTTATAACCACATTGCCAGATTCATCACTGCCCTGCCCTACAGAACACACCATTGTATTAACCTAAAAAACTTGACTGGCTAGAACTCCCGAATCTTCTCCAAAAATATCAACTTGCAGAAGCCTTTAAAATCCTAAAACACCCAGAGAACACTCCTGCTCTAAAAACATACTAACCCCTACACCAACCTTAGTTCTCTCGCTCATCTGACAAACTCCTAATACAAACAAGCAAGGCCCACAACATAGGTGGGGACAGACTGTACTCTAATGTCATCGGAAAGGTGTGGAACTCTCTCCCAAATAAATTAACGTTTTCACCATCACTAGCTCTATTCTAAAAAGGGCTAGAAATCCACCTTAAATCGCATTGGATATGTCCTTGTATGAACCCGGACTAAGATTACCATGAGAAATTCTGCACAGATATGGGCAATTTTGACTAGGAAGGATTTAGTCGACTAAGGGTCTACTAACCTGTATATAATGAAAGTAATCAAATGTAATTTCTATTGCTGCACTGTTATCTCTCTATGTACATGTTTCCTGTCCTTTGGCTTGCTGTCTTCTGTCTTTTATTATATGTCATTTTAAACCTGTTGGAGCTTTTCTCCCCGGGACTCCGCTGAAAATGGACATGTATCCAGTCGGACTATCCCGGTCAACAAATGTAAAATAAATAAATAAATAAATTATTGCCACACTGGATACCACCTTTGGCATAAAGGAATGGTTCGTTCGTAGAGAGACTCTGTCTTGATGAAAAATGAGGAAAGGCTCCACTGCCATTAGTGCCTGTAGCTCTGAGACTCTTCTAGCTGAAGTTATTGCTAGTAGCAGGGCAGTTTTCCACGAAAGAAATTTTAAATCAGCTGAAAAAGCTGGTTCAAAGGGCAGCAGTGTAAGCTTTTCTAGAACAAAGTTGAGATCCCAAGTAGGTGTTGGTGCTCTCCTGGGCGGTCTTATGTTCTTAGCCCCTCTGAGGTACTGTCTTAGGAGTGGATGTGAAAATAAAGGAGGATCTGTGTTGTAATGAGATTAAATTGCTGAGGCATGGATCTTAATAGATGAAAAGGAAAGTCCTTTGTGCAACATCTCAGTTAAATATTGCAGAATCTGAGGAATGTTTGGATCAATGGGATTTTGGCCTTTAGCCTGGTTCCAGGTGCAAAATCTTTTCCATTTGTCTGAATAGATTTTCCTGGTGCTGGGCCTCCTGGCTTCCAGAATAACATCTATAACAGCTTTGGATAGCGGTGTTGGCTGGTTGTTTAGGTAATTTGCCATGCAGCCAGGTTTAAGGTCTTGGGCTGGCTGTGTAGAATCTGATTGTCTCGCTGTGTGAGCAGGTGAGGAATTTGTGGTAAAATCCATGGTGGGCCGTGGGCCATGTTCCTTAGAATTGGATACCAGTGCTGGCGTGGCCAGTCTGGTGCAATGAGCATCATTTGTGGCCTCTCTAATCTAACTTTCAGCAGTACCTTTGCCAGAAGAGGCAGTGGAGGAAAGGCATACACTGTTAATGTTTTCCAACTGAATGAGAGGGTGTCCACTTTCCAAGCTTGTGGATGGAATGTCCTAGTGCAAAATTTTTGAAGTTGGTAGTTTTGGGGGTTGGCAAACAGATCTATGTCTGGGTGTCCCCATTTTTGAGTTATCATTGCAAATACTTGTGGATCTAGTTTCCACTCGTGGGGATCCATGATGTTTCTGCTTAGGTCGTCTGCCAATGTGTTTTTCTTTCCTGGCAGGAATTGTGCTTGTAATTGAACCTGGTAAGACAGTGCTGTGTTCCACAAGGTCATTGCTTGCCTGCATAGAGGGTAGGAATGTGTGTCCCCTTGCTTATGTACCACATTACTGTGGTATTGTCCGTCTTTATTATTAGTTGCCCTGGGTGTAAGAGGTCCTTGAAAGCTGTTAGGGCATTCTGTACTGCTAGCATTTCTTTTTGATTGATATGCAGATGCCTTTGATCTGTAGTCCCTAGGTTGGGGGTGGGTGGGGGTGGTTAAGGTGTTTGCTTTTACAAACATAAGGTGCAGGGTTTGAGTTGAGTCTCACAAGGCTGGTTGCTTTAAAATGGCTCGCAAGGGCAGTTAGCTTAGTACTAATCTATGAGTCTAATCTATGAGTCTAGTCCATTTGCCCTGAATGCACTGTCCTGCCATGTGTGCTCCCCAGGCATAGTCCGATGCATCTGTTGTCATAGTTTGCTTGGCTGTGGGTAAGGCGAAAGGCTGACCCTTGTTGAGGTGACATGCCTGTGCCCACAATAGAAACTCCCGTTGAAGGCAGGGAATGAGTGGTATCATTGTTTCCAAGCTGTGGCTGTGCTGAGTCCATACGCTTTTCAGGTACCATTGTAATTTCCTCATATGCAGTTTTGCAAATGGTATTAGTAGTATGCAAGATGCCATGACTCCCAAGGCCTGCAGAATTTTTCTTGCAGGGAGTTGGGTCTTTGTTGCCATTATTTTGAAATATTGAGTCAGCTGTTGTTGCTTGTCTGGCATGAGATAAGCCATCTGGGCCATTGTATTCAAGCTGGCACCCAGGAATATTATGTTTTGTGAGGGCACTAGTTTTGATTTCTTTTTGTTTACTGTGTACCCTAGGCAACTTAGAAGGTGTTTGACAAATGCCAGATGCTTTAAAAGAATGTCCTTGCTTTCTGCTTGAATAAGGCAGTCGTCCAGGTATGGGTATATTTGAATTTCTCTTTGTCTGCAGTATGCAATTACTGGTGCCAGGCATTTTGTGAAGACCCTGGGGGTGCAGTAGATAAGCCAAAGGGCAGTGCAGAGAATTGATAATGAGTTGAACCTGCAATGAAGCGAAAGTATCTTCTGCAATTTTGTCTGATAGGGTCATGCAGGTATGCCTCCTGGAGGTCCAACGTTACAAGCCAAGCATTCTTGCCCAGCATGGGAAGAAGCTGCTGTAGTGTTAGCATCTTGAATTTTGGTACTTGTAGATAGGTGTTCAGAATTGAAAGATCCAGAATGGGTCTCCATGCTTTGTCTTTTCTTGGGACTAGAAAGAGTCTTGAGTAAAATCCTTGTCCTTGCTCCTGTGTAGGTACCTGTTGAATGGCAGTCATGTCCATGAGAGCTGTAATTTGTTTCTGTGCCTCTGCCCATTGATTTGGTGGCAGTTTGGCATTCCTTTTATCCTTGGCAAGGTATGAAAGTGGAATCAGTATCCTTGTGAGACCATGTTTAGGGCCCATTTGTCTTTTGTGATGATGTGCCAGTTGTCTGTAAAGAGTGCTAATTTTCCTCCCAAGGGAGCTGCCAAGAGAAATTTGCTTGGTAGTTAGAGGATTGAGTCATTGTGTTTGACTTCTGCTAGCTTGGGGCCTGTCTACTCCTCCTTTCTGGGTAGCAGTACCCCATTTACGAGGTTTGTAAGGGCCTTGTGAATGACCTCTGCCCCTTGGGCGTCTGTATTTGCCCCTCTGTGATCTGTCAGAAGCTGGAAAAGACCAGTTTTTTGTTAGCCAATTTCTGCTGAAACAAGGGGGTTGTACCTGTAAAAAATCCTTGACCGTCTGCATAGACTTTGCCTTATCCTCCATTTTCTTTAAAAACTCTTCTGCTTTGACACCAAATAATACATCCTGCTGTAAAGGTGCATCCAATAATTTTGCTTTAACATGATCAGGTAGGGTTTGTTCTTTTAACCAAGCATTTCTCATGACAGACCCAGTAACAGCTGCTCTACAGGAAGCTTCCAATGAATCAAATCCACATTGTAAAGTATGTTTGCCCACCTGTTCAGCTACATGCAACAGATCCTGCATTTCCTTGAATTCAGACGGTTCAGAATGTGTGCTCATTTTTTGTTTTAATTGAGACATTAGGAATTGCTGATATTTCAGCATGTGAAACTGGCAATTTAATGCTCTCATAGCCAGAGTAGCTGAGGTGTATATCTTCTTTCCCCATCTATCTAGGGCTCTGGAATCCCTTTCAGAGGGCACAGGATTTTTAACCATAGAAGCTTTAGCCCCTTTGGGACCCTGGGAAATTGTTTCTGGGTCAGCCACAGGGCTTTTAAAAAGGAATTTGTGTGAGTCAGGTACTCTGTAGTACCTGTCTGGTTTGGCTGGAGCAGGAGGTAGAGTGTCTGGATTTAGACTAGACTCCAAGTAAACATCATCCACAATGTCTAAAACAGGAGGGATAGCAAGTGGTCTGTGCTGGGGTAGTAAAAGGAACTCTCGGAGCCTTTTCTTAGAATCGGAGTAGTCCAGGCCTTCCCAGTGGAAATGTTCCCTCATGGTATGTAAAGTTTCCCCAAAGGAGTAGTCTTCAGGGGGAGATGGGGAATAGAGTCTTCAGCATCAGAGTCTTCATAAGGGGGAAAAGTGTAATCCTGTTCCTCAGAAGAATCTGAGGAAATTGAAACCTGGTCAGAGGAAGCATAATCCTCCTCTTGTCTTGGTCTTTTATCAGGAGGGGGATGGGAACCCCTGATTAGGGTAATCAAGTCTTCAGCCATCTTAAGTATCTGTTTCTTAGGCATGGGGCCTTGAACTGTAGAATGATGTACAGCCTTTTTTGGTTTTAATGGAGTTTTAAGCTTAGCATAAGATGTAATGGTGAGTGTAGTCAGTCTGAAGACACCTTCAGCAACCGAGGGTGTTTCTACTGCACCGGGATCTCCTTCTGCTCCGGTGTCGGAAGGGCGTAATGAATACTGTGATGGCCTAATACACTCCACTTGAGAATCCACAGCTGTCTGGGGTTCCAATTCTGTGGTAGTCAGGGGCTGCGTAGGCGCCTCACTGAAAACCGGAGAACCTGCGACAGGCCCAGCAGAGGCCTCGGAGTCTAGCTTGTTCCTAGGCTGCCTGTCCTTATCCTTGCGATTTTTATGCATGCCGGTAATCGGCTGCTCCTATGGCATGATATAATTAAATTTCCTACCAAAGTAATGTCGTGTGAAGTCAAAACGGCATTTGATAGTTCGTTTATTAAACATAGCACAAAACCGACAACCTGTGAAGTTGTGGTCTGGGCCTAGGCAAGGAATACAATAAGAATGGAAGTCCTTATGAGGTATTTGCTTCCCACAAGTAATGCAATTCCTAACTTTTTCTGACATCGGACTGAGGCAAGAAAAGGTTCCCTAATGGAGTATTTAGCTTTATTGAAGACTTCGGACTGAAATTCGATTCGAAAATCTCAGGTGCCGGCCGACCGGCACTTGCAAACTGCTTCTGCTTCAGGCACAGCGCGTCAAGAAAGACTGAAGAAAATGGCGTCGGATACCTCTTGCATACCCCTGGTGCACTGACGTCAGGGAAGAAGCGACAGCAACCGACGCCGGACCAAGACTTTGGAACTCAGGCCGACTGCGGGACCGTCTGACGGCAAGATAACCCAAGTGTGATGACTGCAGCAGGGTAACACGATGAACATCTGCAATGATTTTAAACATCTTCTACTTCAGTTAATTCTTCTGAACAAGACAAAAGTAATCAATGTCCATGAAAACAACTAGCTTTCAAATACAGCTCTCTTAATTACTAAATGGAAAGGGTTAAAATCCAGACAGGAAAAAAAAGAAGATAGTACAGTACTTAACTTCCAAGAGATGCAATGCATTCACAAGAGCCTTCTAGAAAGAATCGGTTCCTTAAAAAAATGATCCACCAAAAAAGCTAGTAATATGCCAGAAAAAAAATCCAAACAAATGCAAAAATTAAAGAATGCTTTAGCTTCAGAACCAGAAAGACTAAAAAAATGCAGACAGGTGCAGGAAAGCATCAAGCTTATTCAAAGCTGCAAAAGGAAATAAACGCTCTTGTGTTGCGCCGTGTGATTACACTTGAGACAGAATGCTTGAGAAAGCACCAGCCTGGTGATGGAAATTAACTGTTCTGGTGGTATGCAAGGGGTTACCACATGTAATATCGAAGTATAAGAACGTACAAAACCTATTCTCATGAATCTGTTATGAAGGCTACACTCTGAGTGTAGTTACTGTGAGCATCATTTAGCCAATTTCTGTTAAACACTGTTTACTGAAACCACTTATACTGTGTGATCTGTCTGCATATTGCAGTTTTTTGTACTTTTCAAACTTTAGTGGGCATGTCTTAGTTGGGGGAGGCCTCCACATGAGGGGTACAGCAGGGTTTGACCACAGCCCAAAAAAAAGTCACATTTTAGCATTTTCAGGTTATGCTTAAAAAACAGAAAAAAAATATGCACTGTAACTTAGACCATGGTTATTCGAAAACAAATAGTTATGCAAAAAGCATAGTACACTTAACAGACCAAAAGCTACTGACTTGGGGTTACATCCTTGCTGAAAAAGTCAGCTGTGAAAAGCTGAGTGGCTTCTGTAAAATAGTAAAAGCAGGTAAGAAAATGATATACCAAAGTATAAATAAAATCGCCTGACACTTCACACACAAGACATCTCTTCATTTTCACACTTCTCACTTTTACCTAATGAAATCTATGGATTATACATAGGGTTCATGTTAGAAATTACTTTAACTGGGACTTGCTTGTTCAGGCAAAATATTCCACAGGTGAAGTTTGCAAGCTTTAGTTTCTGTGGTACAGGGTTTGATTCCCTCAGACCTCATTTGGCTCTTGTGCGACTCTGAACAGGTCACTTAACCAGATATTGCTCTCAGGCCACCCCTGAAAATGGACTGTGTGTTTGGAGAGCATACCTCATTAAACGGGACTATTACTAGCTTTTTTGGTGGATCACTGATAGAACCCACCTAGACAAAATAGGGAAAGCCACTTCAAGCAGTAGACCCGTATTGAGCGGTGTATCCCAGGGATCAGTCTTGGGCCTCTGTTTGGGATATACTTTTCTGGAGGTGCAGGCCAAAACTAGTGGGCTATGGCTGACCATGTCTGCAGATGACTGTAAGATGAGCACTCATCAATTCCCCTAGTGATTGTGGACATCCTCCGCGAATGTCTCGCCCAAACAAATGACTGGTGCCAGAAACATAGCCTCAAATTCAATGCCAAAAAAAGCATCATCCCCTTTGGGGACAGCGATGCCCCCACAAATTATCACATTAATAACAAGGTCCTAAGCATGCAATCAGTCATGAGGTACTTGGGCACCCAGGTTGATAGCAAACTGACCTTTGACCACCATATTGCTTCCACTGTATGGAAAGCTTTCTACATGGCTGACCTCATTAGTAAGGGTATCTCATCCAGAGACAGGGAGGTCATAACATCCCTGTAATTCTTACCCTACAAAAGTAACCACCCCTTTCAGTCCATCTTGCTGTTTTAAAAATAGTAACTCTCCACTAAACCTTAACTTTTTAAACAGGTAAAACTCAAGTTACCTACTTTCATATCTAACTTCTCTAGTGCACACTGCAGAGTGCATTCTTTTCAATCTTAACTTTAAGCATCCCTGTTACTAGCACTTTCTCTAATACCTAAAAAGATCATCTCTACTTGACTCCAAGTAGACTTTTCTCTATCTGTTAAACCTAGCACTTGCTCCTACAGTACTTATTACCTTGATACGGCACTCTTATAGATAGCACCCCAAAAGGCAAACCCCATTTCTCGGTCACCCACATCCCCGGAATCTCTTTTAAAGTTTTTTGTCTAGTCCTTCTAGCATGTCGAGGGATCAGTTGCTAGTGTCCTCTCCTGCTCAGCTGGTGAACCTGGGAATATTGAGGCAATGTTACAATTGCCTCATGTACACAGACAACCCTCTCCTCCTCCCACAAAACACAAATACATGCGAGAGATGCAACTATACGGCCAAACTGGAGGCTGAGCTCTCTCAACATAGGACTGGCAAGACCAGTCAGGAGGAGAAGGTTACCACACACACTATAGACCCAGTCTCACATAGTACCATCACAACCTCAAATCATACACATAAACACACAAAGACATACTCGGCGGCTCTGATCAAAAATCTACCAAAACAGCAGAGGCCACCAAAGCAGACACCCAAACAACCACCACCTCAGAACACAACACCTGCAACTCATAGACCTCACAGTCAGAGTGTCAAACAGTCACAGCCCTTAAGGCCAAACACAATGCCAGACACACTAGTCATTGGTGACTCCATAGTCAGACACACTGGCGTCCCGCTCACCAGACTGAGTAAGGAGAAGGTCACAGTAAGCTGCCTGTCGGTGCTAGAATCCGCCACATAACGCAAGCACTCAGGTCTCTCAACAGCAGGTACAAATACGACTCAGTCATTGTCCACGCTGGTGTAAACGACCTGAGACGCACTCCTTGGACTACATGAAAAGAGACATTGAGGAGCTCTCTGATTATGTAGCCCAGGCAGGTATGACCCTGACCTTGAGCAGTATCCTACCTTCACCAAGAATGATGCCACAATACAGAGATAAGATGATCAGCTTTAACAATTGGCTTAAACTCTGGTGTCATTCAAAGGGGATCCAATGTCTGTCTGCCTGGGATGACATGCTGGACAAGCCACGCTGCAAAGGACGGCTTGCACCTGTCACCCTGGGATTCGGATATTGGCAAAGGCTCTTGCCACCCCATAGTGCCTTTTAGGCAAGGCTCAAATTCTAAACCTACCACCCTAGAACACAAAAAGGAAAAAACTAAGGGTAATGCTGCTCAATGCCAGAAGTCTAAATCTCAAAATGCACTCGAGGCCCTTCTCAGTATGGAGAACATCGATGTCTGTGCAGTGACAGAAACCTGGTTCAAGGCTCCTGAGAGCACCCCAGCACTATCAGGTTTTACCTCTTATCATGCGTTCCGGACAATACCAAGAAAGGAGGGGGGGTATCCATATTCATCAAAGACACCCACACCTCAAGACTGGTGGCAACGCACGATGCATGGACCATCCAGGTGCAATTAACCATAGGCAAGACTGCTCTGCAAATTGTAGCATGTTACAGGCCACCCTCACAAACTCAGGAACCTCACATGGCCTTCCTGAAAACACTAGAGGGGATAAATGTATCACCAAACACCATCATACTAGGTGACTTCAATTACCCTAATATAGACTGGGAACACTACTCAAGCCCAAACACCCTAGCCCAAAAGTTCCTGGAATTCATAAACTCAAATACCATGGAACAACTAGTCACCATCCCCACAAGAGGAGAAAACATACTTGATCTCATCATCACGAACATGGGAGCACAATGTTCAACACCGGAAGTATACCCCTCACTGGTGAGATCAGATCACAAACTAATCTCGCTGGAGGTCCTCATCCCACCCCACCTGAAATAAAAAGACCACAGTAAAGAACTTCTCAAAAGCCGACTTCACACTTCTAAAGACTAGTGTGGTCTCCTTTAAGGCCCCCGAGTTGGCGGAAAACAGTACTCAAGCCGCTGAATCACTTACAAATGCCTTCTACCAGCACCTGCAGGACTGCATGGATAAGGCAATCCCAAGCAAAACAAAGACTCTTTGTACCAAAGGCAAGCGTCCAGTCTGGTGGACCCCAGCCATAAACAAACTCTACAACAAAAGGAGGAAGCTACTACAAGATAGAGCAAAATCCTTAAAAGGTAAGACACCCTTGATCACTATAAGTAAAAAACTAAGAGCTCTCATAAAATCATCCAAAGCAAATTTTGAGAGAAAAATAGCTAAAGACTCAAAAGACAATCATAAGGCCTTCTTTAGCTATGTTAGAAACCTGGGAAGAACCTCCCAGATATGCTCAGAACTAGTTCAAAATGATGTGAAGATTACTGATCCTACAGACATTGCCAACATACTGGCTGACAGGTTCAGTGCAAACTCCCAAAAGGAGAGATATCTATACCAAGCGATTGCAGCCCCCCAAACATCTCCAATGCCCAACTGAGAACTGCTCTCTCCAAAGCAAAAAACACAGCATCCATGGGACCTGATGGTGTCCCCGGCTGTGTGCTCCACGAACTCAATGAGGAATTAAACCCACAGCTAGGACAGCTGTTTAATCATAGTCTTACCTCTGGATACGTACCCAGGGAGTGGCGCACTGCAACTGTGGTCCCACTTCACAAAGGCGGTGCCTCCACCGACCCTGGAAATTACCGCCCATTAGCTTGACAAGCCTTATCTGCAAAGCCATGGAGAGGATCATAATGGACCTCATAAATAAAGACATAGGGAATTTGCAGACTTTGGATCCATCCCAGTTTGGCTTTGTCAAAGGCAGATCATGCCTTCTAAACTTGGTTGACTTTTGAAACAGTCACCAAAGCCATTGATGAGGGAAAGGCAGTCCATACAGCCTACCTCGATCTGGCGAAGGCCGATACAATAACCCACTCGGGTATCATTGAAAAACTCATCAGCTTAAATGTTAACCCATACATCACAAGATGGGTTGCAAACTGGCTGAGTGACAGAACCCACAGGGTCAGAGTTGCTGGCGCCATGTCAGACTCAAAGCCTGTCACAAGTGGTGTACCACAGGGCTCAGTCCTGGGCCCACTCTTGTTTGGCATCTACTTTTCAAGTACAAGCAAACACAGGAGGGTTATGGCTGACAAAGTTTGCAGATGACTGCAAACTGGGCGCCATAGTAGAAAACACATCTGACACAGATATCCTTCAGAAGGGTCTCACAGAAACGGATAACTGGTGCCAGAGCCATGGCCTAAAGTTAAATGCCAAAAATGCATAGTCATACCCTTCGGGAAAAACAAGGTTACCCTATCTACCAAATAGGTGGCAATCCACTGAGCATAGAAGAAGTTATCAGGGACCTGGGGACCCAGGTTGATAGTAGTCTGTCATTCGACACCCATGTAGCTAAAGTAGTTAGGAAGACCTTCTACATTGCCCACCTTATCATGAAGGGATTCTCATCTAGATCAAGGGAGGTCATAGTCTCCTATACTCATCACTCATCAGACCAATGATTGAGTACAATGCCCCATTCGGAATGTATCTGACCCGACACTTGCAGCAGCTGGAGAGGCCACAAAAGTTCCTCACCAAAAGGATAAAGAGTCTCAAACATCTGTCCTATGCTGCCCGACTGAAAGAACTCCAGCTCTATTCAGTCGCTTACCGCTCTCAGAGGTGACCTTTGCCTAACATACAAGGCCATGTCAAACCCAGATTTGATGAATATGCTTCACCTCAAAAAATCGTCAGAGCCACAAGGGCGGGAGACTTAAACCTCGACACGGCTATTAATAGGACGCCAGCTGGAGGGATAGATTCATCACCCAAAGACTCCTATGCTGTGGAATAAAATCCCGGTATATGTGAGGCAGAGCACCTCGCTGGCCTTGTTCAAGAGAAATCTTGACCAATGGATGGGAGATCGCAGATATACCCCAGGGATTACCTCAGTGTCACTGCTCAACAGAGGCACAGCAAAATAATGGGTATAGTTCCCCATACTAAAGGGGTGGCGTAAGCCACAAAACTATGGGCTAGGCTTGTAAATGCCCTCGGGCAGATAGCCTAGTATGAACCTATGAACCTATGAACCTATGAGTAAAATGCCCCTTTCAGCATGTACCTCACAAAAGACATGCAGCAGCTGGACAGACCACAGAGGTTCCTCACCAGGAGAATCCAGGGCCTTAAACATCTACCCTACACAGTTGAGCTAAAAGCCCAGTCCCTCTACTCAGTCTTGCACAGACTCCTCAGAGGTGACCTCTGTCTGGCATACAAAGCAATTTCAGACCCTGCCTTGATGCAACTGCTGCATATCCGCAAATCAAGCTCCACCTGAGTAACCCGCACGCGCGACGTTACTCTGGTCTGTGACAACAACAGGACTTGTTGGCTGGACAGATGTGTCCAATAGACTCCCTCTCCACGTCAAGCAGAGTACCTCATTAACCCTTTTTAAGTGCAATCTGGATAATTGGATGGGGAACAGAAAACACACCACTGGCATTCCACCTGTGTCCCTGCTGGAAAGGGGCATCGGGTGCAGACTTGTCAGAACATGGGATAAATTCTTGGCTAGGCTTGTATGGGCCTCAGGGTCAATAACCTAGTAAGTTCCTATGATACTACGAATAGGCTACAACACAAACCCTCAAAGAACAGCATTGTCTGCATGGAGGGCAATTCTTCCTGCAGTCCCCACCCCTCCACGTGTGAATACACTAAGTTCATCACATAACAATAGAAGGAAGAAAAAGTTTCCTTATTCCCCCCACTGTTCAGTCACTTCACACTAATACATACTCTTTGAATGGAACAAGAAATCAACAAAATGCAACATTTTTCGTGTTAACAAAAGCTACTTCTGCATACTGAATGCACTCTGTATCTAAGCATGTATGCCAAAGTTGTTCCTCAGAAACCTATCATTTCATACCAAAGGATTTTTTCCTGGTAACAGAACTTAATGAACATTAAACCAGCTCAGCTATTCCAAAAATAAATAAAATAAAATACATAATTAAAAAAGAACAGGCTGTAGGCAGGATGGGAGCAGGGGCTTGTCTCTATTATAGTACGAAAAAAAGTAGTGAGACAAAAGCAAAGGCAATTTATCAACCTTTCTGCTTAACTTATTGCATATCATTGTATAAAGGGAAAGCCAAGAGCCTTTCTTACCAGATGTTTTTTCTGCATCCAGTCACAGTATAGCCATGAGCCACTAGCCTAGGGTAGCACATTTACTTGTTTATTTATTTATTGGCATTTGATTATCAGGAAAGTCAGTCTGAGTAGAAGTCCATTTTCAGAGCTGGCCCAGGGAGAAAAGCTCAAAAAATATTACAAAACATTTTAATAATTTTACAATCTTCAAACATAAAACAAAGTCATCTGCAGTTTAAATAATTCTAACAAATTAGAAACAATATAAAAACATTGGCTAGGAAGCGATACAAGTTATATGACAATCATTTAGTATTTAGAGAGATTTTAATTTGTAGAGAAATTAAAAGTAAGCTAGTCTAATAAAAACAGGAAATGCAATATGAAGTGAGGGAATATCAGGCTTATGGTACACTTAGAGAGTCAGGGAAGAGAAACTGATAGAGTAAGAAGGTATAAGGAATGAAAGGGCACTTATAGGTTTCAGAGGGGGTTACTTGGCTAACTACCACAAGGGCCTTTTTAAGCCTAGTTTTGCATCCCAAATCTGACAAGTTCTGATACCTTTGATAAGTGTAAGCATGGGCCTGGGAGATGAACCATTTACAGGTTACCTGTTTGCATTAGAGACAGGTGAGAAACCAGGGATGAATTTCCAGTTTCCCATCCAACTGTTCAAGCTGCACCTGAATTGGGTCAGGGAGGAACATGGATGGGGAGTCTGTTCCATAGATGGGGTAGTCTCTGGGATACATACCCATCTCTCCAGCAGGTCCTATTTATATCACAGGCAAGGTTTAAGTCTTTAGAACGGGTAATTCTGGTACTGTTTGTTTTGTGGATATGCAGGAGGTCCATCAGCGTGGGGTCTGACAACACCCTGTGTGCCAGGCATAGATCTCCCCTCAAAAGCCTGTATGAGACAGAATATAGGGATAGGGCTTTGGGGCAGTCTGCATAGGACATATTACTTATGCCCTATATTCTTTTAATAAGGAACCTCCGTGGACATTCCAGTTGTTGGGACACGCCTGGTTAGGTACATACCAAAGAGGGCATTGTACTCAATTGACAGGTCTGATGAATGCTGAATACAGTGTAACAATGACTTCCTTGGACTTGGAGGCCATACCTTTGTTTACAAGTTGCGCATCATAAAAAGATTTCCTCACCACTGTAGACACGTGATGATCAAAGACTAGATTACCATCTGTGTGTGTCCCTAAGTCTCTGACTACTGGGTCAATTCTAAGGTGTGTGTTGTCAATATGACAATTACCAGGGATGGATGATTTCCCAAAGGACACTATTATGCATGTCTTGGCATTTAGTTTTAGTCCATGCCTGACACCAGTTGTTTGTCTGTGTCAGCCCCTCCGGGAGAACATTTATGACAGTATGAGATGCAATAACAGCTCCTAATTTGCAATCTTCTGCAAATTTAGTCAGCCAGAGACCACTCACATTGGCCTTGACTTCTAAGAAGTAAATGTCAAAAAGGAGCGGTCCAAGGACTTGATACCTGAGGGACACTACTTTGTAGAGGTGGACTCCCCAATTCTAACTTCATGGGTCCTGTCTGTGAGCCAGTTAGCTATCCACCAGGTGATACATGGGTTTGTAGCTACCCTCTTGAGTTTGTCAGCAATGCCAGAGTGTGGTATTGCATCAAATGCCTTGGCCAAGTCAAAGTAGACAGTGTGACTGATTTTACCCTCATCCATTGCTTTGGTGACTTTCTCAAAGAAGTCCACCAGGTTGAGTAGGCATGACCTGCCCTTGACAAAAACCAAACTGGGCTGGGTCCAGTGTCTGGAGGTTTACTATATCCAAACTGGGTTGGGTCCAGTGTCTGGAGGTTTACTATAACTCTGTTGATCATCGCTATGATAATTCTTTCCATGGCTTTACATACAAGAATAATGAGACTTATCGGTCTGTAGTTTCCATGGTCTGTAGATGGCCCGCCTTTGTGCTGAGGGATGACTGTTGCCTTTCTTCAATCATGAGGCACAAAACCTAGTTGGAGGCTACAGTTAAACAGTAATTCCAGAGGCCCTGATAGGTCATGTTTCATGCCATTTAGAAGGCATCCTTTACATATTTCTGCAATATCCTCAAGAAAAGGGAAGGCAGCAGCCAACTACATTACTTAATAGTCAGAGATGTTAATGAATGCTGGAAGTGGGAATTGAACCATCTCACCATAGTGAGCTGGGAAA
>NC_056737.1:1389596216-1389604300 GCF_019279795.1 Protopterus annectens | reverse complement strand
AATTAAAAAAAAAAGGGGGGGAAAAGGGGAAAGGGGAAATAAAATTTTTTGACCCCACATTTCCCTTTGTTGAAAATCTACTATAGCTAATACCCTTTTGAACTGGGGTAACTATTTCATACTCCTTCTATGGCTTCAATCTATTTTCAATTAAAACCTTTGGGAATTAAAAGGGTTTTCCATTTTGTTTCCTGAAATTAAGTTTATTATTTGGAGCCCTAATTTTTAAAATATTTTTTTTAAAGTGTTATAGATAGATATGTATGTATATATGTATATATATATATATATATATATATATATATATATATATATATGTATGTGTGTGTGTGTGTGTGTGTGTGTGTGTGTGTGTGTGTGTGTGTGTACATGCAAATACACACATGCCCGCACACAAACACACACATCTCTCTCTCTCTCTCTCTCTTTATAGATATATATATATATAGAGAGAGAGAGAGAGAGAGAGAGGGAGATATAAATTACTTTGTTCACTTCACATCACTTTCCATATCAGATTAGTAAAATCATAGGTCTATAGTTAACGGGGTGGGATGATCCACCCTTGTGAACTGGGATAACCATTGCAGTACACCATTCTCATGGACATTGCAATCCTCCATTCTCATGGTACAAAGCCTGTACTGAGACTATAGCTTAAAAGTGACACACATGGTCCTGACATATTATGTTTCAACTTATTTAGAAGGCATCTTTGGATATTGTCTGGACACAATGAGGCTGTGTTTTTGGCCTTAGCAAGTGTTGATAGGACCTGTTAATAGTTGGGGGTTATATTAGTAGGTATTCCATGGAGGGAGGCAGGGGTGAAGTGTGGGGTGAAGTTTTAGCTGAATTTGTCAGCCAGCAAATTCGTTACATCACTTTGCTCATTGAAGATGGTACCATTGACCACCAGTTCTTTTTTTTTTTTCAAAACAGGTTTATTGTTTTAACATACAAGAGAAATATCATAACAATTTTATACAAGTAATTAAAAATAGATATGATTATAACATTCAACAAAACAACTAAAGTATTTACAAAGACATCCACTACAATCAGATCAATTAATTAAACTAAAATACCATGCTATTGAAATTAGGATTTTTTAACAAATTTTGTAAATTATCCCATACAATATAATAAGATGTTTTTCTAGTTGTTCTTGACCTAATTGTGTTTATTTCCATATGGCACACTATATTCATAACATTTTTAAATTCATTGAACGAAGGAGGTGTATCTGAAATCCAATTTCTGGTTATTATTTTCCTAGCCACTGCTAGAATAGACCATAACAAGGAAGCTTAACCTTTTTAACACTTTGAGGTACAGGTGTGTTGAATAATATAAGAGATTTAGAAATAATGAAATTATCTGTAAAAAGAGCCTGCAAAAATTCATTAATTGACTTCCAGTATTCTTTCAATTTTATACAGTCATAAAACATATGAGCCCAGTCAGCATTAATCACTACATTACATCTCTTACATAGATTATCTTTATTATTTATTTTATTCATCATCAAAGGTGTATAAAAAGATCTATGTAAAAATTTCCATGTATAAAGTCTCCAGACAATGGAAGACGTAGTTCTATAGGCAGATTCCAATATATATTGTTTATCTTGTTGATTTGGTGGGTCCCCATTAATAGAAGTGAAATAATTCCAGTATGTATCTACACTGTAAAAAGTTTCTTGTCTGATAATTTTATGTATGTATGAAAGTTTACCTTTATCAGAAACTTTATGTTGTAAATTTAATATCAAGTAATCAATCAGTGTTGGAATAGATTCTTTAACTGTTATAGACATTAGATCTATTTTATTAATGAGATGTTGTCTAAAGGTCTGAACCTCTAACCAGCAAGTTTCTCTTAGATCAAATTCTTGTTTTAAGAAATCTAGATTTTTAACTTTATTATCAGATATCAACTGATACCAGTACTTTAGATCATTATCTATAGCTAAATGAGTTCCATCAGAAGTAGATGACAAAAGCATACCCTGAGTATACATTATAGGGAATATAATAAAATTCCATTCCCTTTACTTAGGGTGCATGAATATAAAGTTACGATAGCTAATAATAATATTTAATGGGTAACAAACCATATGTTTAGGTGTAATAGGTGAAGTACAAAATTCCTTTAGTAACCATAACATGAAGTTATTTACAATCATATTTTTATGTGTTAAGGAGATTTTCATGAAGTGCATACTAATTAGTTCCCAATAATCTTTCCATTTTGCGACATATGACTGATCTATTAATAAAGTAATAACTTTTACAATAGAAGAGATAGTATATACATTAAAGTCTGGAAAAGAAATACCCCCTTGAGACCAGCTATTAGTATGTTTCTTTAATGCAATCCTAGGTCTATTAGGTGCCCATAGGAAATTTAACATTAGTGTATTCAGTTTCTTGATAATTATTTTTGTAGGTGGAAGTATTATTGATTGTATTAAGTATAAAATTTTGGGGAATATTATCATTTTAATAATTGTAAGTCTCTCCTCCATAGTAAAAGACATATTATTCCAGGTATTAAAAGATTTTGTATATTAAGAAAACAGGTATTATAATTATTATATATAATAGATTTAATATCTTTAGATAGTATTATACCTAAATAAGTTATCTGACCTGAATTGGGTACATATTTAGTAAAATCACTAATGAGAATATTTTTTCGTATATATATATAGGTAGTATTTTAGTTTTTTCTTCATTGAATATTAAACCAGAAATACTTTTAAAATTCATCATTTTATCAAATAGAGACTGCATAGAAGAATTAGATCCTGCTGATGTAATTAGAACATCATCTGCAAAAAGTTGAATTTATTTTGGATGTTGTATTTTCATCTATTTCAAAACCCTCTATGTCAGTACTGTTTCTGATCAAATTAGCCCAAGGCTCCATTACTAAAGTGAATAATAGTGGAGAAAGTGGACATCCTTGTTTTGTACCTTTAAAATGGGTATTTTTGTGAAACATATGTTCCTACCTTAATATAAGCCAATGTTCCTTTGTATAAATGCTCAATTAGATTTACAAATGCATCTGAGAAGTTTGTGCACTTCAGTAAGGTAAACAGATAGTCCCAACTTACTGAATCAAATGCTGAACTTATATCAAGACTAATAAGTGTTAAATCTTTCTTTTTCCTATTTGCAAAATCAATTAATGTTAAAGTTCTTCTTATATTATCAAAGTATTTCTATTTACAATGAAGCCTGTCTGATCTATATCTATAATGCCGGGATGATTGTCTTCAATCTATCAGCAAAAATACTCATAAACATTTATAATCAACATTAAGTAATGAGATGGGCGATATGAAGTACATCTAGTTGGATCTTTATTAGGTTTTAAAATTGGTGAAATAAATGTATATTGCCAAGATGGGGTTATTAACTCAGTTTGGGCCAAAATAAAACCTTATGTATTAATGAATATGTACTTTTAGAAAGGATTTTATATATCTCTGGTATAATACCATCATTACCTGGTGCTTTGTTTGATTTAAGCTTATTTATTTGTGTAATAACCTCTGTATATGAAATACTTTTGTCCAATAGTTTAATCTGTTGTTTATTAAGCTTTTTATTCATGTTTGTGGTTATAAACTCCTTTATTTTATCTTTAGGTTCCATGTTAATGTTATTATGGTTAATTTTGTGAAAGTGATTTCTAAATTCATCTAGTATTTCTGGTATACTAGAAACATTCTTCTTTTCCTTAGAGAAAAGATTTCTTTGATATGGTTTTGTTTATTCAACCTTTTGTTTTATTTTTAAGTCTATGTAAGTATTTGGGGCTTATTGAATAAGACAAAAACTTGTATTCTCTAAAGTTATTTTAACTTTATGAGTTAAAATTTCTTTGTATTTCTCATTTAGTTTGTTTATTTCTTCAATAACTTTCTTGTCCATAATATTTTCTTTATTATTATGTTTATAAGAGTCTAATTTACTTTGAATATCTAACAATTCCTTATCCCAAGATTTCCTTTTATTATTATACCATCTGATACTTTGTCCATATAGATATGATTTTAAGGCATCCCAAACATAGACAATGGAGACTTCAGGAGTATTATTTATGTCTAAAAATGTTTTACTTCTGAAAGTATATATTCTTTATAGTCTTTTAGTTGAGTTAAGTATGCTGGTATCCTTTTGATCTGAACATTATGAGTATTTTTATCATGAATTCAAAACAATTGAATTATGATCAGATATAGGATATGAAATGATTTTGGAATTAATTAAATCTGTTACCATCTGGTTAGAAATAAAGACCCTATCTATTTTTGAATAAGTTTTGTATCTGTTAGAAAAAGGTGTATGGTAATGATTTTGAATCTATCTGATTATTAATATCATTCAAATGATAATAATTAGCAAAATCATTTAAATGTTTTGCATTAGATGTAATTCTTCTTTTACCTATAGTGGTAGTATCACTTTCATGTAGTATACAATTAAAGTCACCAGCTAAAATAATATCTCCTATAGAGAATTATATGATCTTATCAAGATGATGTTTCACTGTATTAATACCAATTCCAGGTATCCAATATACATTAATTAAAGTGTAAGTCTTCCCATTAATTTGTATTGTAACCATACAAAACATTCCTTTGTCATCCTGATAAGACTTAATGGTTTTAGGAATGGGCATACTTTTATTCCATAAAATAGCCACTCCTCTTTTTTCTGTGTGTGCTCTGAACTAACCACTACTGTATATTTGTTTGTGGCTAGTTTATCAATATCTTTTTCAAGAGATGGGTTTCTTGCAGGAAGACTAAGTTGGCCTTATGTAAATGAATGTATCTTATTAGGCTTGCCCTTTTACACGGATTATTCAATCCATTAATGTTTAAAGAAATTCCTTTTAAAGATGTCATTTGGCATTTTTAAAACTTAAGAATCTTATGATCAAAATAACAAATAACAACATAAGTAATGTTACATCTCCTCCTTTAGGTGTACCTTTAAATATAGCTGTATTTATTGAATCTCTTATGGGATTTTGTATAGGATTCAATTTTGTTTGTAGTGACAATGAGTGTACAAAATATATTGTGGATGTCAAAACTATATACATATAACAATGAACAAGTGAAAATAATGTAAGGATTAAACCTTGCATCCAGCCTGGAGTTAAAAACTCCAACTTAGAGTAGTATTTACCACTCAAGTTAACCCCCTACCCTAAGCAGCAGTACCTCAGCTACCACCTTATCAATTTAATACTGGTTATATTTAACTTAAATTAACAGCTTTCAATTCAATTATCTAGCAAGACAAGACTACACATTTGATAAAACAGCATCATATAAACTAAAATAAACTTTTTTTAAAAAAACTATTCATACTACTATATACATCTATGTAATATAATACACTTGTATTCAAATAGCATTCAAATAATCTTGATATTAGGAACCAAGAGGAGAGAAATAAAATATGTGAAAGAGGGAGAGAGCGTGAAAGAAGAGAGAGAGAGAAAAAAAGGAAGGCATATTTGCATATTAATTTATTCAAAGTATGTAAAATTCTAACATTCATTTAAATCAAAAACTTTGGCTAATATGGTTCAGACATTACATATAAAGATGCATCTATTTTCTGTCATGTAAATGCAGTCAACAGCTTCAAAAAAAAAAACCTTGAATTGCTTGTATATGAGCATTTTACTCATACTCATTATTGTCAATAGGATAAAATATTATATTTATAGAAATTGTTATAAATCATACTGCATAGTTATGCAAATTCTCAGAAACACTTGCATTATTGTAAAAAAGCCATCTGTATTTTGTATGTCTATACTACTGCTTTAAAATATATCACATGACAATTTCTTCCAGAATAGAGTTATAAAGTTATTTATGCTTGTCAATCAGATGAATTAAATGAGTTATAGTAATGTATATGTTTGGAACATAAGTTTCTAACACAGATTAGTATGCTGCAGTCAAGTAGATTTTCAAAAACACTTGAATAAATGTTTCATTTTCTATGCCTTCTAAAATAAGACATTTACTTACTACAAGAAACTGCATCATTTAAAATCATTATAACTGACATATTTTATGAATTATAACATAGATGTTTAAGTAATTATATAAAATAACTCACATTTAGATGTTAAAGAGTTCATTTTCCTTCACATAGTCGCATTTGCATCAGTTCTACTTCCTGGTAGAGTGTTCTTCCTGAATCTGCAATGTGTCAGTGTGATATCTGGGTCAAAGGTCAAATTGACTGCTTTCATCTTCTCTGTGAGAATTCTGAGAGTTGAAGCTTTTGAAACAACTCGAGGACACTGTTCATGAGGTAGCCCACATCCCAGATTGTCTCCTTAACATTTTGGCGGAAACTTGTTAAAAACTAGTGACAAGCATTCATTTAGCAGTGTAAATGCATCTAAACATGACAAAACCTTTGCGATATATTTTACAGGTTATTACAGCCTCTATGTAAGTGAAATTAAGCCCAAAGTTATTAATAAGTAATAAAACTCAATATTTTGTCCCAACTCAATTTTTATGCAAATCTTATTATTTACTGTGTCTATATGATCAAAAGCATTTCTATATATTAATATGAAAAAAAAAAATAAAGGGAACGAATAAAGAAAAGAAAAGAGAGTAGAAAATAAAAGAGTGTAAAGCAGAAATAAAAATAATGTAAGAGAAAGCTATAAGAAGTATATACAATGGAATATTACTTACTGTTTATATTAATAGAGTTAAAAATAAAACATATTATTTACTATTATTTAGTTCTAATTATTATTAGTTAAAGCATGACAGATTATTTACAAATAAGCATAAGCAGTATAATCAAGAAAGTATAATTAGGAATAGCATTTGAAGAACATATAAACTTTTACAAGGAATAAATATGTTATTATTCCATTTATCATATTTTCATTACTCTTCTCTCCCTGCCCTCCCCCACCCTTTACCCACTACATAATCTAAATAGAATGTCATTGTTTAAACAAAGAAAGAAGAAGAAGAGAGAAAAAAAAGAAAAAATGTATCAAATTACTGACCTTACTTCTTTTTCAGAAAGAGAAACAAATTGAATAATAGCTTGTTATTAGTTCCTCTGATATTTTGACTGGTTATGAAACAAAACATTTCTTTGCACACAGAGAATAACTTTGATTAACTCTTTTTCAGAATATTTGTGGCTTTCTGGAAATGCAGGAACTATATTTAAAAGATTAATAATGAAGTAAAATGATGAGAGAAAAAAAAAACATAGAACAAATCATTTGTTTTTTAGTCTCTTCTTCTTCTCTGAAGTCTTCCATGAAGTTTCAGTTGCCAGTCTCTTTAATGAAGGACTAGCCCATTCCATTTCCTCTATTTTATCCAAAATCTTATTTTTTGATAAACAGTAAAGCAGAGTCTAAGTCATCAAAAATTTTAGGACCATCAGGAAGGAAGATTTTTAGCTTGGCAGGAAACAGAAGGTATGTTTTAAACTGTGCTTTTTTAAGCTCCCTTATTAGTGGCAGAAAAACTTTTCTTTTAGCTATTACCAAGGAAGAATAGTCATTGTCAAAACGCACAGTTGTCTCATTAATCTTAACAGGAGCTTTAGCCCAAGCAGATTTAAGAACCATCTCTTTATCAAAGATGATAGAAATCTAACTATAACTGATCTAGGATAGTTTTTGTTAGAGTTAGTATTAGCTATGAATCTATGTGCTCTTCGATACCAAAGAGAATGCTTCTGGTAAGTCTAAAGTTTTAGGAGCCATGTTGTTAAAAAGAAGTAATATTGTTACCTTCAATATTTTCTGGCAGTCCAAAAATCCTAATGTTATTGCGCCTAGATCTATTTTCCAGGTCATCCAGCTTTGTTTGTAAATGTGTATTTTGTTTCAGCAGAAACTCAATGTTGATTTCCTCTTCTTGGATTCTATTTTCCATGTCATTCACAGCTTCTTCTATGCCTGTCATCTGGATCTTCTGTTGTTGCAGGTCTATATGTAACAAGTATATTTGTTTTGTAGTTTTTCTATGAAGGTATCAATTTTAG
>NC_056737.1:1389581216-1389591216 GCF_019279795.1 Protopterus annectens | reverse complement strand
CTGTACACAAGACACTGTGGTCACTGGATGTATCAATTTCAGTGATCAATGCTACTTTTCTCTTCTTTTCATGGACCACTTTATCTGTTTTTCTCGCCTGTATCTTTTGAACTGTTGGCAATAGGTGATCCCATGTGTTGTAGACATCATCATTTTCTATGATGCTTTGTGGCTCATGTTTCCAGTGTTTTTCAGCTACTTCAATATTATAATGTTTGCACAACCCCCAGTGCAACATTCTTGCCATATTATTATGCCTTTCAGTATACAGTCCTTCTGCCATTAGTATATCACAACCAGCAACAAGGTGTGTAACTGTTTACAATTCTGTTTTACAAAACCTACCTTTGTCTGTTTCTCCGACATGTTCAATGGACTTTGTAAACCAACATGTATGTAGTCCACTATCTTGGGCCACCAATATTAACTATTCATCTTTTGGTTTGAATTCACCTCTCCTTAACGATTCCTGCATTCAGTCTTGATCAACATGAGGTTGTTCAAGGAGTTTTTTATACTTGTAACTATATTTATGCATTTTCCATATTTCCTTGCCTTCTCATCTGATCCTTCACCTTATACTCTTTCTTTTGTTTTTGGCACATTCAGTTACTGCTTGAATTTTATCTATTTCTGGTTTAATTTCCATTCCTGCTTGATGCCGATATGCTTCTGCTAGACTACGTAGGGAAGTCATCTTCGATTTATTCCCTCATGTTTCACAACTTTCACTATGATTGGGTCTTGTGAGGTCAGCAGATATGTATGCAGTCCCATGACTGCAGATCTAGATATGTAATCAGTTTCAAGGAGGCCCATACCTCCTTCAGAATGGAGAATATATAATCTGGGTATGCACTGATTTTTATAAATCATATGATGAGCATGAAGCATCCTTCTTGTTTTCCTATCTAATCTATCCAACACCTTTTGGGGCCAGTCAGTCACTCCAAAACTGTAACTTAGGACAGGAACACCAAATAGGTTTATAGCTTGAACTTTGTTCCTAGAGGTCAATGCTGTTTAAAGGATTAATTTAAGTTTTCTAAAATATTCCTTACTGAGTTTTATTTGCATTGGTTCATGTTTTCTTGTTGCTCCTTCATCAGTATGTTTTATTGTTGATCCTTTATGAACTCCCAAATATTTATACACTCCCTCTTGTTCAGTTTCTTTTATATCACATTCTTGTTCCAAACTGATGTTTTCTTGGTGGTGCAGTTTTCCTGCTTTAAAGGTTGCTTTTGCACATTTATCAAGACCAAATGACATTCTCATATCATCTGAAAATGTTTTTTTTTTCACTCAAATGATTTTTATTTTGATGAAATAACACAATAGTTTAATACATTCATAACATTCAATAACTATTTACAGTATTTACATTCAGCCTGACAAAGGGGATTTAGATAAAACATTTGTAGTTAAATAAGTTAATACATAAACTATGATAGTTAGGAAGAGTTTGTTTCCATCTGTAGGGTATCAAACAAATTCAATACTTTCCTCCACGGACTATTAACCAATGGCTTAGGAAAGGTTCTTAACTCTTTAGTCCTTTTCTCAATTAGTATGCATTTCTTCAGTGATGATAGGAATTCCTCCATTGTGGATGCTACATTCCATCTTCTAGTTATACATTTTCTGGCTATTGCTAACATTGTCCACAACAAATAGAGGTCATCTTTCTTCATATTTTTGCTATTAACAACATTCAATAAAATTAAAGACTTTGTCAAAACAAATATATCAGTATAGATAGCTTGAAGAAATTTGTTAATCTCATTCCAATATGGTTTAATATTAGTACAGTCATAAAAATATGAGACCAGTCAGCATTAGTGGACAGATGACATCTCCAACATAACTTGCTGTTTGAAGGGTTCATTTTTGAGAGATTCTCAGGTGTCAAAAATGATCTGTGTAGAAATTTCCAATGGAAAATTCTCCAGAATTGTGAGTAAGGAGTTAGTTTAACTGAAAATAAAATGTTTGTTTTATCTTCGATTGATAATGATACTTGAAACCTTTTAGTTAGATATTGCCAGTAAGAATCTTTAGGAGCTGTCCTATAGACAATTAAAGTGTTATATAGATATGATAATTCATTCTTAACATTAATATTATTATATAGAATTCCAAAAATCCAGTTTATAATTTTTGGTATGGTTTTGAAGTATGAGTTATTTATTATTTTACACAGATCCTTAGAGTATGTGTGACACTCTAAAGAACTAACCAGTCATTAGGGGATAGGCCATAAGTTGACAATACACTTTGTGTGATCAGAGCGTGTTGGTTTTCAATACATTGCAACCAACAAAATAGGTTATTATTTTCCCATAAACCAAAAATCTCTGTATGTATTTTATCAGGGAAATCCCTTGTAATAGTAAATGGCATTAAAAATCTATGCCACAGTTTTATATCTAAATTTGTGTTAATGAATTTTCTAAACACATCAAAAATATTGTTTATTAGTGTCAGTTTAGTTAATAGGGCCGCGGTGGTACAGTGGTTAGCGTTGTTGCCTCACAGCAAGAGGTTTTCACATTTGATTCTCGACTGGAGCACCTTCTGTGTGGAGTCTACATGTCCTCCCCATGGTTGAGTGATGTTAAAAATATGCAGGTAGGTGCGAGCGTGAATGGGTGTGCCTTCCTTGAAGGCTGGGCGTTGGGCTGGCAACTCTGCACCATAAAAATCCACTGTCAATCATTAGTGGACCGGAGTTCTGCTGTGGCGACCCATAACTGGGAAAAGCCGAAAGACATTGCTTTACAGTGTTAGTTTAGTTAATTTTGTTGTACTGTACTGTAAATTTAAACTTAAATGGTGCCATATCTTATCTTTGTCAGTTACCAAAGCATTCTTTGTAAACAATTTTCATTCATTAGTATAATGGAGTGTAACTGTTTCCAATTGGAAGAGTATATAGGATTTATCCAATTCATCACTATTGTAATTATAGATGCCTTTATATAAGTTTCAATATCTGGGAATTTTAATCCCCCTTGTTCCAGTTTTCTGATATGATGAGAATATGCCACTCTATTTCTTTTTGAGTACCATAGAAATTTCATCAGAGTTGAAGTGATTTCTTTAAGGATTTTCTTTCCTGGTGGAAGTATAAGGGCTTGTGCTGTATATAATATTTTAGGTAACAAAACAATTTTTATCAGTTGTAACCTATCATCAAATGTTATAAACAAATTATTCCATCTAATTATTAATGTCTTGATTAAGTCTATGGCTATAGTATAGCTAAGCTGCAAGGTTTCCTCTATATTCTTGCCTAGGACTATTCCTAGTCTAGAATTGAAACTTGATTTCCAATAATATGATCAACTGGAACCTGTATGTTCTTTTTTTATTTAGTAATAAATATTTTGATTTAGATTTGTTGAAGGAGAGTCCTGAGATTTTTTGGAAATTCGTTGTTACTATATCCACTTCACCTAACACTTCCTTAGAGTTGGGTAAGGTAAGTAAGACATTATCAGCAAACATCATTATTTTAGAAATATATTGGTCATATATATTTATACCTCTTATCATTGGGTTATTACGTATTAAAATGGCAAGTATTTCTATGGCCAGAGCAAATAGGATAGGGGACATGGGACATCCTTGTCTAGTAAACCCTGGAATATCCCCCTTTGGATTTTTATCCCTGGAATAATAATGTGTCCATTATCATGGCTTAAATAAAAAGTGGTTTGCCACTGTTTCATGGTCGCTGTGATGTAGTTTATCAGCGTAGGGTGTATTATACATTTGTAAGCACTCTTTTATTCATGAATGTGAGATACTGTCAAATGCTTTTTGTAGTCTATCCATGCTGTACGTAGATTCTTCTTCTTTTTACAGTTCACCACTATGATTTTATTTAACAACAAATGATCCTTTGTTTCATATCACTTTTTTTTATTACTTGTCTGTTCTATTGCCATAATTGAGTTTTCTTTTAAACTCTGTTGGCATCAATTCCGGCTGGGTGAGTTTCTCAATGATGCCTGAGTGGGAGATTGTGTCAAAAGCCTTAACTAAGTCAAGATAGGCTTTATGTCCTGTTTTTCCTTCATTCATGGCTTTGGTGACATTCTCAAAAAAGTCCACCAGATTTAATAACCATAATCTACCTTTAATGAAGCCAAATTGGGTCAGGTCAAGAGTGTCAAGGTCACCTATGTCTTTGTTGATAAGATCCATGATGATTCTCTACATGGCCTTGCAGATAAGCCCGGTTAGGCTTATGGGTCTATTGTTCCCAGGGTTGACTGATGGATCCCCTTTGTGCAAGGGAATTACTGTCACTGTTTTCCACTCTACTGGGACAAAGGCAGTACTTATACTGTGGTTGAAGAGAATGCCAAGTGGTTCTGCTAGGTCCTGCTTTAGACCATTTAGTAGGCAGCCTGGGTTGTTATCAAGAGGCTGTGGTTATGACCTGCTCTTTGGAGATACTAGGTAGAGAACTGGTGACATGTATGCTTTGAGGTTTGTCTGATGGCAGCAGGGGCATGAAGTTTGCACCAAATCTGTCTGTTAACAGGTTGGCGATGTCTTCAGGGTCAGTATGAGTGATATTATGCACTACTAGTTCAGCACAAATCTGGGCCTTCCCTTTTAGATTTCTGATGTAGCTAAAGAATGCCTTATGATTATCCTTAGCTATGGATGCTAGTTTAGCTTTGTAATTTGCTTTAGATGACTTTACAAGATATCTAATTTGCCTGTTCAAGCTGTGAAGGGTGTCCTTCCTCTGCTGAGTCAGTTCCCTCTTGTTCGTAGACATTAGTTTCTTCCTCTTGTTGTACAATCTATTTATGCTTGATGACCACCAGGATAGTTTTTTTTTGTGAAGACCTTGTTTTGATCCATTCAGGTACAGCTGAGTCTATACATTTGTATAAGTGTTTGTACAGGACATTTGTGCACATCTTTGTACAGGAGTCATTGTTGATAGTGGTAGCAGGGTGTTTGAAACTATTTATGCCATCATATAGGAGGCTATAGTTTGCTTTGGAGAAAATGTTCATCCTTTTTGCTCTTGAGGGGGGCTCAGGTATCATCTTTACTTCAAACAAGACTGATTTATTATCAGACCTTACCAGGGGGAAACATACAGGGGGTAGTTCTGAGACCCCTATGTTGGTAAGTACTAAGTCTAGGACATTCGCATCCCTTGCTGGGGTACAGACTATCTGCTCCAGAGCATTTGTATTAATAAAGTCCAGGAACCTAAGTGTGTTTGTAGTCAAGTGATGGAAGGATAGTTGAAATCACCCATGACCAAGGTGTTTGGCTGTACAGTGAGTGACTCAAGTAGGTCCAAGTAGGCAGAGTGGTTCTCGTGTTTCATGGTGGGGGACCTATAGCTAACAATAATATGGAAGGGGGTTTGACCTACAGTTAGTTGGACTTAGAGAAGCTCTAGGGAGTCATACTGTTTTATCAGTCTTGAGGTGTATTTGTCTTTAACATAGATGGATACAACTCTGTCTTTGGCTCTTTCACACCCATTTTGAGATATGAACATGTGGAAGGCATTGTAGCCTTGCATGGCTGGGGTGCTCTCTGCAGCTTTGAACCATATCTCTGTGACTGCATAGATATCAGCATCTTCCAAAGTAAGGATTTCTTCCAGTGAGTACAGTTTCCAATTTAGACTCCTAGCATTAAGCAACATAATTGAGTTTGTCTCTAGTGGATTTTTTTACATCGGGAATTTTGTTGTTCTGACATTGACAGTAACCAAAAATCATGAGGTAACAGGTAAAGACCATCTCTGGCAAAGTAGCATGGTCTGTCGACCATATCTTCCCAGCCTGACAGATACTGGACCCCCCTGGACTGACACCAGACTGACACCAGAATCTATGCCAATTGTTGAAGTCAATCATTTTTTCTTTATATTGAGGCATCTTCCTAGGTGAAGGTAGAATGCTTCTTAGTGCTAGGGGCATACCTGCCTGGGACACATAATTTGAGAGCTCAGTCATGTCTCTCCTCATATAGTCCAGTCAGGTACATCTGAAGTAATTTACTCCAACATGGACTATGACAGAGTCATAACAGTATTTGTTGTTGAGAGACTTGTGTGCATGTGTGATCTGATGGATCCTGGCACTTGACAGGCAGCTGATTGTGACCTTCTCCTTGTGCAGCCTGGTGAGGGGGACATCTGTGTATCTCACTATGGAATCACCTGTGACCAAGATATTTGGTGTTGAGGTGTTTGACTTAGGGGCTTATTTGCTGAGACACTGTTATATGCATTATTATGTGTAGTGGATTCTCTTGGGTCTGCAGTGTGTGCAATAGGTTTGTGCTTGGGAGGTCTCTGATCTTTAGGTAGGCTTCTTGAAGTACCTCTGTGTATGTGGGTTTATGTGTTGTGAGCTTGTTATGTGCAAGAGGTGAAGTGTGTGTGCTGCCAACCTGTTTGATATCTGGTTTGTTGTTATATGACAGAATTGGTTCCAAATTCATAGTATAGATACATCGCTCACATGTTGTATTTGTTTTAGGAGTAACTGGATTTCACTATACATGAGGTAATTGCTACATTGTCTCAGAATACCCATGTCAATCAGAGTGGCTGGAGAAATGGTCAGAAACTGTCCGTCCATTATGGCAGGTATATACTGTAGTAACTACTGGAGAGTGGACTAGATGCAGCAGGTTTTGAAATAAGACTAACAAAAAGTGACTATTCTATGGAGAACTAGGGGTATAAAACTGCATCAATGCTTCACAATGCACAACTGAGTTGATTGCAGGGCAGCAGTGCAATCTCTGAGCATCTCCAGTAAACTGAGTGCAAATCCACACAAACACGATGCTTAAATACAAGCAAAGTTAAACAATTTTAAACAAGATAACCAAAGTAAAATTCCAGAGACTGAGCCATATTCGAGCAATCCCCAACTCAGATGGGTCCTTGGCTGCACACTTCTGCTACAAGGGTCCAGGGGGGCCTTCTTAATGTAAGATGGCTGGTTTAAGTGCTCAAATGATACCAAACAGTCTAGATTCAGCAAGCCTGATTCTAGCCTATGCTGTAAAATGCAGAAATACTAGAAATTCAAAGTGCAGAAAATCACATTCACAACAGCAAAAAACAGTTTAAATAAAGCACCACACTCTCCTGCAAAAAGAGTCTAGACAACAAAACTTCCTAATGCAAATAACTGGTTTGGAGCCCAAGTGCTTAAACCAGAAGTAAGACGCTTTCAGAATAACAGACACAATAAGCCTTCAACCAGTGATTCCTAGTTTAAAAGGGTGTAGGCTATCCTCTCCTGCCCCAATAGTTTAGACCACAAAGTTTCCTAATGTAAAATAACTGGTTTGGAACCCAAGTTCTTAAACCAGAACAAAGACACATAAAACAACAGGCACAATAAGCTTTCAACCAGAATTCCCAGCTCAGAAGGACAGAGTCTACCCTCTCCTCCCACAAGAGGGTAGACCACAAACCTTCTTAATATAAAATAACTGGCCTGTAGCCCAGGCACTTAGACCACAAAACTTCCTAATGCAAATAACTGGTTTGGAGCCCAAGTGCTTAAACCAGAAGTAAGACACTTTCAGAATAACAGACACAATAAGCTTTCAACCAGCAATTCCCAACATAGAAGGATGTAAGCTATCTTTCCTGCCACAAAAGTGTAGACTACAAACTTTTTTTAATGTAAAACAACTGCCCTTAAGCCCAAATGCTTAAACCAGAATTAAGAGGCTTAGAATAACAAATAAGTGCAGCAAAATAAATGCAATTTAACACTTTTAAGAACAAGCAGCAAAAGCAAAATAAAGTAATAAAGTAGGAATAAACACAAATATAGTAAAAGCAGCTAAATAAAGTGCATTTTTAAGTTAAGTGGGAAGGGAGGAAACAAAGGTTATTCAAGGTTAAGAAACTAAGGGGGTGGGCCTTCCCAACTGATCTCTCTGTACTCAGTAGAATGAGCTAATGAGATGGGACTGGGAAGAGTGTCCAAAATCAGATTTATAGTAGGGGCAGGCTTCTCAAAAGTCACCAAGTTTAAGAATACAACAACAGTTGGTCAGGTAGATGGGAAAAATAAAATGCAGACAGAGATCAGCAATACCCAGACAGAGTACAGCAACCAGAGTACAGCAAGCAAGCCAAAGAAGCACTCCAGCTAAATAGAGATGCCTCCAAATATTTCTAGCTAAATGAGGATGCTATTTCTCAGCTCTCCCACTAATTTACTGGTGTTACTCACTGTTTGCAAAGGAATTCTTTGCTAACATGTTTAACTGACCCTAGCCAAGACTTCTTAAAACTCCAACAGAACAGAAAACTTAAACAAAACAAATGTAATAGAAGAAAAAGATAAAACAGAAGTAAACAAACCTTAAATGAAAAACTTCAATTGAAAATAAAATATGGTCAAATGCATTATTCTTTAAGGCATTTACCAAACAAAATACAGTTAAAAAAATGAAAAGAATGGCAGTATTTAAGCGAGATCAGTAAACACTGCAATCTTCCCTTTTATCCGGTATTGTGCTATCTCACAGTGGTTATATTTAGGTTAATGGGGGAGTACATACTTCTCAACTGTACAGATTTTCACAAAATGTCCAGATTTTGGTTTGGTCTGTTCCTTATAAAATGTGTGGTTTTCTGGTAAATCATTGAAGATTGAAGTCACTAAATAACACTAAATAATGACAGATGTTTGAGTTTCAGAGTTTATACCCCTCAGTGAATACATAATAATGCAAAACTTGTTATTATAGCAACTTTCTAAATTTATAGGAGCAATATTTAAATGTTGTCCCTATTTTTGGGCCTTTGTTCCTTCTGGCTTTGTCCAGATTTCTTGCACTGAGAGGTTGAGAGGTATGGGGGTGTGGCCTGCAAAAAAACAGTAGCATTTTTTGAAGTGCCTTGCTTTGATACTTTTTCTATGGGAGAAGTAAGTGTACTTCAATAACTTACCATACACTCATATCCACACACACACACGCGCACACACACACACACACACACACACACACACACACACACACACACACACACACACACACGCACACACACACACACACACACACACACACACACACACACACACTTGTGCCACACACACACACACACACACACACACGCGCGCGCGCGCACACACACACACACACACACGCGCACACACACACACACACACACATAAGCTCATGTGTGTGTGCACTTATATCAGTACTGTGCAGCACATCCTTGCTTTTTAATACACCTATATAACAGTATGTCTATCTCTTCTCTCAAATATATACATTTTCTAATTTGCTGTACCCCATCTTTTGAAAACCTGCAGTCAGTTTGCAACCTTAACATTGCTGAGTTGATAACACTTTTAAGTAGCCTTAGCCTTGTCCATTTAAAGTATAAAGCTGTGTACCACTTTAAGATTCAGTTAGCCTGCATCTTGCATTCTAGATTGTTCTTCCTACATGGATAGTAGCTATTGAGCCAGTAAACAAAAATGACACACCCATTACTGTCTAGTGTATGTCTACCTTTTGCCAACAACATTGAAGTTAGTAGCAGTTCTCAATGAGCCCAAATGTTGTCCAATGTTAGAAAGGTATAAAGTAGCTCTTGTGCAATCAGTAATAAAGTGTAGCTTGCAAAAGCTGAGTACTACTACCAAAGGGCTTTTAGAAAATGAAGGAAGTACCGAAACCAAAGTACAAGGGAAATATGAAATGTTGAAACACATAAAGTTCTAGAGGAAACAAGTGAAAATGAATATCTCTTTGAAAAACTGATGAAGCAACTAAACTAAAAGCATGAATAATGGATGAAATACTCTACATGACAAAAACACACTTTTTGACAAAAATCTAAACAAGAAGGCACACCTCGATTGCCATAGAAATGAAAAAGACGAAGACTTTCAGATGGATGTTTGCAGCACATGAGCATCAACTTTCTTCCTTTACATGCAGTTATCAATTTGTAATGGAG
>NC_056737.1:1389321016-1389580716 GCF_019279795.1 Protopterus annectens | reverse complement strand
TTTCCCCCTTAGTACCCAAAGCCCTTTCAGCGAAGGATTTCCTAGTACTAGGCCGACTGGTTTCTAGAATGATGTGCAGCACCTGCCTGAGGAGGGCTGCTGATGTGCTATTCAAGGGATTAGCCAGGCTGCGAAGTTTAGGGTTTGCAATGTTGGATGCAAAATCTGTTCCTCCTGCTGAGACAGCAGGGTAGAAGTCTGGTGAAGGTGCCAGGGTGGCACTGTTGTCAGGCTGCTTAAAAGTGGGTACCAGTGCTGGCATGGCCAGTCTGGGGCAATAAGAATTGCTCTTGGTCTGTCCCGTTTTATCTTGAGTAGTACTCTTGAGAGAAGGGGCAGAGGGAAAAAGGCATAAATTGAGAGGTTTTCCCATTGAATAGGATAGGGCATCCACCTTCCACGCCCTGTTGTGAGGGTTCCTGGTGCAGTGCTTGCTTAAATGGTGGTTCTCAGGGGAGGCAAAGAGGTCCACCTCCAGGTTCCCCCGCCTCTGGATCAGAAGGTTGAAGGTGTTGGGCTACAAATTTCCACTCATGTGGGTCTAGGAGATTTCTGCTCAAGTTGTCTGCTAGTGAATTTTGTTTGCCTGGCAGGAATGAACTTGTAGATGCACTTGGTTGCTCAGGGCTGTGTTCCACAGGGCCATGACTAACTTACCAAGTGGGTAAGAATGGATTCCCCCCTGCTTGTTTATGTACCACATATAACTGTGGTGTTGTCTGTTTTTATAAGCAGTTGTCCTGTAAGTATTGGGTGTTTGAAGGCTGTCAGAGGATTCTGTACAGCTAGCATCTCTTTTTGATTGATGTGCAGGAGAATCTGTCCTGGGCTCCAGTGGCCCTGAATGCATTTGCCTGCCATGTGAGCCCCCCATGCATAGTCTGATGTGTCTGCTGTCAGGGTTTGGGCGGCGAGGGGTTGCGTAAAAAAACAGTCCCTTGTTGTGGTTGCATGCTTCTGCCCACCAAAGGAACTCTACCCCTAGACAAGGTATGATAGGAATGACTCTTTCCAGGTCCTGAGAATGTTGGCACCAAAGACTAAGTACCACTGAAGTTTCCTCATATGCAGTCTTGCATATGGAATTAGCAGAATACATGAGGCCATGGAACCCTAGGGCTTGCAGTATTTTCCTTGCAGATAGCTGGGTTCTAGTGGCCATTTGTTTGTACTAGTTTGTCAGATAGATCTGTTTTTTCTGAAGTGAGAAATGCCATCTGGGACGTTGTGTCCAAGCTTGCACCCAGGAATACAATCTTTTGACTGGGCACCAGTTGTGATTTTTTTTCGTTGGTGTACCCCAATGAAGTGAGAAGGCTTTTTACAAATGCCAGGTGCTGAAGTAGTAATTCCTGACTGTCCGTCTGAATCAGTCAGTCACCCATGTATGGGAAAAATGTGGATATTTCTCTGCCTGCAGTATGCAATGGCTGGAGCCAGGCACTTTGTGAATACTCTGGGTACAGTAGATAAGCCAAAGGGAAAGGCAGAGAACTGATGGTGCATACAGCCTGCCCTGAAACGTAGATATTTTCTGCATGACTCCCTTATGGGGATGTGCAGATATGCTGCTTTTAAGTCTAGAATGACTTAACCAGACATCCTTGGCTAGCATAGGGAGAAGCTGTTGCAGAGTAAGCATCTTGAATTTTGAGACCACCAGAAAGGTGTTAAGAATTGATAGATCCAGGATTGGGCGCCAAGAGCCCTCTTTTCTGGGCACCAGGAAAAGTCTGGAGTAGAAACCCTGACCCCTTTGTTCTAGTGGAACAATATGAATAGCTCTGATATTGAGCAGGGAAAGTACTTGCTTTTGAGCCTCTGCCCACTGGTCTGGAGGAAGGTCTGGAAACCTGCTTGGGGTTGGCAGTAAATGGAAGTAGAATCTGTACCCCTGGGATACAATGTTTAAGACCGTCCTAAGTAATGGACATCCAGTTTTTTGCATGAAGGGCAAGTTTTCCTCAAGTAATTGGGCTGGGCTGGGAAGGATAACTGATAACATTGTGAACTTTTTCCATAAGGGGGTGGCTTACAACTCCCTGTTTTTATTGTGGGGGCACTCCACTGTTTATATCTCTGCATATCCTGAGACTGTAGTCTGGGTGGCCTGTTTCCCCTGGGTTTGGTCTGGGAAGGCCTGGAAGGGGCTGGAAAGGACCAGTTTTTGAAGGCCAATGCCTACTGAATCTAGGTGGCTGCACTTGTAAGAATTATTTGACAGTTTGCATAGACTTAGCTTTTTCTTCCATCTTTTTAAGAACTTCTTCTGCTTTGGTGCAAAACAAACAGTCCTTATTTATTTAAAGGAGTGTCTAGTAATTTGGATTTTACATATCTGGCAATGTTTGTTCCTTCAGCCAAGCATGCCTTCTCAGTAGACCCAGTGACTGCAGCCCTGCAAGAAGCTTCTAGGGTATCAAAGCCAAGCTGCAAGTATGCTTACTAACTTGGTTTGCAGAATGCATTAGCTCTTGTAAATCTTTACTTTCTGCACAATCTGAAAGTAACGCACTTTTTTTGTTTAATTAGTTCCATAATATGTTGCTGGTACTTCAACATGTGAAACTGGCAATTCAATGCCCTGATGGCAAGAGTTGCAGAGGTATATACCTTCTTACCTAATCTGTCTAAAGCTCTGGAATCCCTGTCCAAAGGGGTAGGAGTTTTGGCTGTAGAGGCCTTAATACCTTTAGGTCCCTGGGAAATGGTCTCTGGAACAGCAGTAGGATTCTTGAAGAGAAATTTGTGGGAATCAGGTACTCTGCAGTACCAGTCAGGTTTCCTATGGGCCAAGGGTAATGTATCTGGATTCCATAAAAACATCATCTATAACATCCAGAACAGGTGGTATAGCTAGAGGCCTGTGCTGAGGCAACTCTAAAAATTCTCTGAGTCTCTTTTTGGACTGACTATAGTCTTGCATTTTCCAGCGGAAATGCTCTCTTACAGTATGCAAAGTTTCACCAAAAGAAAAGAAAAATCCCTGGAGGGGAGGCAGAGGGAATGGATTCCTCTGCATCTGAATCCTCATAGGCTGATAATGGCATGTACCGATAATCAGAAGGGTCAGAGTCATCGGACTCCTTGTCTGTAGAATCATTGGGAAACTCAAATCTTTGTCTTAGCAGGGGAAGGCTGGCTTCCCCTAATTAAGGTGATAAGGTCTTCAGCCATTCTAAGCATTTGTTTTTGTGGCATAGAGACATCCGCAGGTTCCACAGTCGAAGAAGCGTAGTACAGTTTTGTACCTACCATAAATGTAGACGTTCGACTGTATACACTGCTGCAGTCATTACACTTGGGTTATCCTGCCGTCAGGCAGTTCCCCAATCGACCTGAGTTCCAAAGTCTTGGTCTGGCGTCAGTTGCTGTCACCTCCTCCCTGACGTCAGTGCGACAGGGGTATACAAGATGCAACCGACGCCATTTTATTCAGTTTTTCTTGCACCAGATGTCAGGTGCCCCCATATAGGTAGGCAATTCAAATTGCTAATAAAACATACATAGGAAAAGCAAACAACTACTTACAGTTACCAGCAAATACTCCCCATAGATAGTAACGGGTAGAAGACATAGGTACGTACCAGCAAGTAAGAGGGGAAGGAGGGAGGGTTACCTGGACTGCAGCAGTGTATACACTCTAACATCTACATTTATGGTAGATACAAAACTGTACTATGTTCATCGAGTTACACCGCTGCCGTCATTACACTTTGGTAGAATCCCAAAGCTGAGGTAGGGTGGATGGTTCTATAAGGCATTAGAGGTGGCTATAAGGCACTGCAGCGGCAAAGTCAGCTCTGGATTTAGAGTACAGAGGTAGATGGTAATGCTTGGTGAAGGTATGTACTTCTGCTGCTTCCAAAATATCCTTGGTAGGCATTCCTCTGAGGTAGGCAGTTGAAGTGGCTGTTGCCCTGGTGGAGTGAGATCTAATGCTGCTAGGTACAGGTTTCCCATGGTGTGTGTAGCAGAAACATATACAATGTCCCATCCATTTTGAAATAGTCTGTTTTGAAATGGCTTTTCCCTGTGCTCCTGCAGCATATGCTACCAATAATTGCTCAGATTTTCTGAAAGCTTTGGTTTTGTCCAAGTAGAAGCGTAACTGCCTGTGAATGTCCAAAGAATGCAGTAGTCTCTCCCTTTTATTCTGTGGTTTTGGATAAAAAGTTGGCAAGTGAATAGTTTGGTTTAGAGCCACACTGGATACCACCTCTGGTATAAACGTAGGATTAGTTCTTAAAGACACCCTGTCCTGGTGGAAAATGAGGAAAGGTTCCACTGCCATTAGTGCCTGTAATTCTGAAACTCTTCGTGCGGATGTTATTGCCAGGAGCAGAGCAGTTTTCCAAGAGATATATTTTAATTCTGCTGTGTTAGCTGGCTCAAAAGGAGGTAAAGTTAATTTTTCCAAAACAAAGTTGAGGTCCCAAGTTGGAGTAGGTGTGCTACGGGGCGGTCACATGTTTTTTGCCCCTCTGAGGTACTGTTTTAGCAAAGGATTAGAGAAAATTGGTGGATCCGTGTTGTAATGAGCAGAGATGGCAGAGGCGTGTATCTTGATGGATGAGAAGGAGAGGCCTTTGTCCAGCATCTCAGTTAAATATTGTAGTATCTGAGGAATGTTTGGGACAAGAGGGTCAAGGCTGTGAGCCTGGTTCCAGGCACAGAATCTCTTCCATTTATCCGAATAGGCTTTCCTGGTACTAGGCCTTCTGGCCTCCAGAATGGCATCCATAAAAGCTTTGGAGGGAGGCACTGCTTGCTTGACTAAGGAATCTTCCATGCAACTAGGTTCAAGGTCTTTAGCTGGCTGTGATGTATCTGATTGCTGTGCTTAGTCAGCAGATGTGGGATTTGAGGCAAAATCCAGGGTGGTCCTTGTGCTAATTTCTTTAAGATTGGGTACCAGTGCTGGCATGGAAAGTCTGGTGCAATCAGGATCATCTTTGACTCTTCTTGCCTGGCTTTTATGAGTACCTCCGGAAGGAGAGGCAGTGGTGGGAAAGCGTATACTTGTAGGTTTTTCAAGCTGAATGAGAGGGCATCCACTTTCCATGCTTGTGGTTGGTAACTCCTTGTGCAGAATTTCTGTAGCTGGCAGTTCATTGGGGATGCAAACAGATCTATGTCCGGGCTCCACCATTTCTGTGTTATCATTCTGAATATTTGTGGATTCAATTCCCATTCGTGGGGATCCATGATGTTTCTGCTTAAGTCGTCTGCCAGTGTGGTTCTCTCCTGGCAGGAATTGTGCTTGCAGATGAACTTGACAGTTTAGAGTTGTGTTCCACAAGGTCATGGCTTGTCTGCAGAGGGGGTAGGCCTGAGTTCCCCCTTGCTTATGTACCACATAACTGTGGTGTTGTCTGTCTTTAGTAGTAGTTGTCCTGGATGCAGCAGGTCCTTGAAAGCTATAAGGCAATTTTGTACAGCTAACATCTCTTTTTGATTGATGTGAAGATGCCTTTGTTCTGCGGGCCACTTGCCCTGAATATATTTGCCTGCCATGTGTGATCCCCAGGCGTAATGCGATGAATCTGTTGTCAGTGTTTGCCTGACTGTGGGTTGAGTAAAAGGTTGTCCCTTGTTGAGGTGACAAGCTTGAGCCCACCATCGAAACTCCTGTTGAAGGCAAGGAATTAGTGGTATAACCGTTTCCAAACTTTGACAGTGTTGAGACCATACACTCTTTAGGTACCATTGTAGTTTCCTCATATGCAGTCTGGCATATGGAATTAGTAGTATGCAAGATGCTGTGTAACCAAAGGTCTGCAGAATTTTTCTTGCAGGGAGTCAGGTCTTTGTTGCCATCAATTGAAAGTATTGAGTCAGTTGTCCTTGCTTGTCTGGCGTGAGATAAGCCATCTGGGCCATTGTGTTCAAGCTGGCACCCAGGAATATTACCTCTTGCGAGGGCACTAGTTTTGATTTCTTTTCTTTTACTGTGTACCCCAGGCAACTTAATAACTTTTTTACAAACACCAGATGCTTTAGAAGAATGTCATTGCTCTCTGCTTGAATCAGGCAGTCGTCCAGGTACGGATAAATTTGAATTCCTTTCTGTCTGCAAAATGCAATTACTGGTGCCAGGCACTTTGTGAAGACCTTGGGCGCAGTAGATGAGCCAAAGGGCAGTGCAGAGAATTGATAGTGCTTTGAGCCAGTTATGAATCTGAGGTATCTTCTGCAGCTTTGTCTGATAGGGACATGCAGGTATGCCTCCTTGAGGTCCAAGGTCACGAGCCAAGCTTTCTTGCCCAGCATGGGGAAAAAGCTGCTGTAGTGTCAACATTTTGAATTTCGTAACATCCAGGTAAGTGTTCAGAGAAGAAAGATCCAGAATGGGTCTCCAGGCTTTGTCCTTTCTGGGAACCAGAAAGAGTATTGAGTAAAATCCTTGTCCTTACTCCTGTGGTGGTACCTTTCGAATAGTGCTCATATCCATGAGTGATTTAATTTGTTTTTGAGCCTCTGTCCATTGACTTGGTGGCAGACTTGGCATTCCTTTTAACCTTGGCAGAGTGTGAAAGTGGAACCTGTAACCTTGAGATACAATGTTGAGAACCCATTTGTCTTTGGTGATCAAAAGTGCCAGTTTTCCTCCCAAGGGGGCTGCCAAGAGAGCTGTTTGGCAGCTATAGTGAGAAGTCATTGGGGCTGCTTTTTATATGGTTGGGGCCTGTCTTCCCCTTCTTTCTGGCCTGATGCACCCCATTGTCGAGGCCTGTAAGGACCTTGTGGTTGACCTCTACCTCTTGGATTGTCTGTATCTGCCCCTTTGAGGTCTGTCTGTAACTGGAAAGGACCAATTCTTAGTTGGCCAATTTCTGCTAAATCGAGGAGGCTGAACCTGTAAGAAATCCTTCACCATTTGCATAGATTTTGCCTTATCCTCCATTTTCTTTAATACCTCTTCTGCCTCAACTCCAAACAACACATTCTGCTGCAAAGGTGCATCCAATAATTTTGCTTTAACATGATCTGGAAACGTATGTTCTTTTAACCAAGCATGTCTTCTAATGACAGAGCCTGTAACTGCTGCTCTACAGGAGGCCTCTAAAAAATCAAAACCACATTAAAAAGTATGTTTTCCCACTTGTTCAGCTGCATGCAATAAATCCTGCATTTCTTTAAAATTAAGAGGATCAGAGTCTGAAAGCATTTTTTGTTTCAACTGAGACATCAAAAATTGCTGATATTTTAGCATGTGAAACTGGCACTTTAAGGCTCTTATTGCTAAAGTAGCAGACGTATATACTTTCTTTCCCCATCTGTCTAATGCTCTGGAATCTCTGTCAGAGGGAACTGGATTCTTGGCTGATGAGACCTTAACCCCTTTGGGTCCCTGAGAAATAGTTTCAGGGTCAGCAACAGGGCTTTTATACAGAAATTTGTGAGAGTCAGGGACTATGTAGTATCTGTCAGGTTTAACTGGGGCTGGAGGTAAGGAATCAGGATTTAAGCTGGATTCAGTATACACATCATCCACAATATCCAACACTGGCGGAATAGAAAGGGGTCTGTGTTGAGGTAATAAAAGGAAGTCTCCGAGCCTTTTCTTGGATTCTGAGTAATCCTGGCCTTCCCAATGGAAATGCTCCCTCATGGTATGTAAGGTTTCCCCAAAGGAGTAGTCCTCAGGCGGAGAGGCTGATGGAATTGATTCCTCAGCATCAGAATCCTCCTAAGGGGGTAAAGAATATCCTAGGTCTGAGGATGAAATCTTCTGAAGAGATGGACACCTGGTCGGATGAGTCATAGTCCGCATCCTGTCTAGGCCTTTTATCAGGAGGGGGATGGGACCCCCTGATCAGAGTGATTAGGTCTTCGGCCATTTTGAGCATTTGCTCCTTAGGCATGGAGGCCTGTCCTGGAGAATGCTGCATTTGTTTCTTTGTTTTTAAAGGAGGCTTAGACTTAGCAGAGGGTTTAATGCTCAACTCAGTAGGTCTGAAAACACCCTCCGAAGCTGCGGGTTGCTCAGCTACTCCGGATCCCACGGTAGGCTGAAAAACTTGTGCATCCAAAGGCCCAGCCATCTCCATGTGGGAGTCGGAGGCAGCCTGCGGTTGTGCAGAAGTGGTAGTCAGGGACTGCGAAGGCGCCTCGCTGAAAAGCGGAGAACCGTCGACTGGCCTAGAAGAGGCTTCGTCGTTAGTTTTGGGCCTTGGATGCCTATCCTTGTCTTTACGCTTTTTATGTATTCCGGTCATCAGACGTTCCGATGGCATGGTGTAACTGAATTTTCTGACAAAATAATGTCGGGCAAAATCAAACAGACGTTTAATAGTGCGCTCGTTAAACCTAGCACAAAACCGACAACCAGTGATGTCGTGGTCTGGGCCTAGGCATAGGATACAATAGGAATGGAAATCCTTATGAGGTATCTGCTTCCCACAAGAAATACAGTTATTAACTTTTACTGACATCGGTCTGAGGCAAAAAAAGTTTCCCCAACGGGGTACTTAGCTTTGTAGAAGACTTCGGTTCTGGATTTGGAATGAAAATCTCAGGAGTCTTCCGACCGGCACTTGCGAACTGCTTTTGCTTCGGGCACCATGCGGCAAGAAAGACTGAAGAAAATGGCGTCGGCTGCATCTTATATACCCCTGTCATACTGACGTCAGGGAGGAGGTGACAGCAACAGACGCCGGACCAAGACTTTGGAAGTCAGGCCAACTGGGGAACCACCTGACGGCAGGATAACCCAAGTGTAATGATTGCAGCAGTGTAACACGATGAACATCTTGCGGCATACCTGACTCCAAATGGGTCTCAGCAGAGGCCTGCGAATCCATAGTAGCGGGCATGAGTGGCTGCAAAGGTACCTCACTGAGTACCAGTGGACTGGCAACTAGCTTAACGGAAGCATCATCGGCAGTTTTGGAGCTATGCGGCCTGTCTTTATCTTTACGTTTTTCCAGAAGATAGGTAGGTAGTCGGATGGCTTACCAAAGCCATTTCGGAATATGGAAAAAGAGAGAAAAAGAATTTAGCAACAAAGACAGCCTAACAACACATGGTTCGGGCGTTAAACAAGGCACAAAACAGACAGCGAGGGACACTGTTGTCTGGGCCTAAACAGGTGATGCAGTATGAATGAAAATCTCTGTGAGGTATTTGCTTTCCACAGGTAAGACAGTTAACTTTTTCTGACATCGGTTAGAGCAAGAAAAAAGGGTCCCCACCGGAGTACTCTGCTTTAGAAGACTTCAGGATTACAAACTCTAAAATGAAAATTTCGGGTAGCGGCCGACCGGCACTTGTGAACTGCTTCTGCTTCTGGCTCCTTGACAAGAAAGACTGATGTAATGGCATCGGCTGCCTGTTTTATACCCCTGACGATCTTATGTCATGGAAGAAGCGATAGCATCCGATGCAAAAATACTAAGACTCTGGTATTCGGGCTGACTGAGGGCTACCTGCAGGCAAATAACCCAAGTGTGATGACTGCAACAGTGAAATACGAAGAACATCCAGATCATCTCACCACTGATGATGCAGTTAAGTCTGGAAACTTTCTATTATCCCTTTACCCATGGGAGTAGCTGAGTATCAGGTAAAGCTCCATGCTCTTATGGCCTATCTGCTCTCACAGATAAACTATACCATCAAGCTTCCACTATGTTCCCTCCTTCACGATATTTTTCTGCATTCACAGTGATTCCAGACAATGTTAACATACCTTAACCACAAGACACAAGCTGGTTTTAAGGGTCAAAACAGTGCTGCCATCAAACCCCTGTGTAAAACATTACATGCAGTCATACATCTCCAAAAGCTAGCAAATGTTATCTTAAGGTACTGAAAAATCCTCTCTCTTCAACCACTGAACAGTCAGTCATCAACAGAAAGTACAGTTGTGACACTTACCATAAATGTAGATGTTAGAGTGTATTCACTGTTGCAGTCATTACATTTGGGTAATCTGCTGGCAGGTTGCCCTCAGTCAGCCTGAATAACAAATTCTTGGGTCCTGCATCAGTTGCTGTCTCCTCTTCCATGACGTCAGGTCATCAGGGGTATAAAACATGCAGCTGACATCATTTTAATCGATTTTTCTTGCCCCAGATGTCAGGTGGCCCCCAAATGGGGAGCAGATTATATATATATATATATATATATATATATATATATATATATATATATATATATATATATAAACAAAAATTTTACCTTTAACTAAAAGCAAATAAACCACAGAGGCTTTTGAGTAAAGTGAAGGAAAGAAAAGGTATAGAAAAGAAGGCTGGCGGGTAGGTAACCCGGACTGCAACAGTGAATACACTCGAACATCTAAATTTATGTTAAGTGTACACAACTGTACTATGTTCTTCGTGTTTCACTGTTGCAGCCATTATATTTGGGTAGAATCCCAAAGCTATGGATGGGATGATGGAACTAAACAGCATTAGGAGCAGCTATAAGGCCCTGCAGGACTGCAGTGGCAAAGCCTGCCCTGGCTTTAGAGAAGAGACGTAAATGATAATGCTTTGTGAACGTATGAACTGAGCTCCATGTAGCAGCTTCTAGAATGTCTCTGGTAGGGACCCCTCTGAGAAAAACTGCTGAAGAAGAGGCAGCCCTGGTGGAATTGGATCTGATCCCCTTGGGCACAGGTTTACCATGGTACAAGTAGCAGAAACTAATGCAAAGGCTTATCCACTTAGAAATAGTCTGCATTGATATAGCCTTCCCCTCTGATCCTGCAGCAAATGCTACCAGTAGTTACTTAGACTTTCTAAGAGATTTTGTCCTGTTTAAGTAGAATCTTAGTTGTCTGTGTACATCCAATGAATGCAGAATCCGCTCCCAGTTCTGCAGATTTGGGAAAAAGTTGGCAGGTGAATGGTCTGGTTAAGAGTCACACTGGATACCACCTTAGGCATAAAAGAAGGACTGGTCCTGAGGGCCACCCTATCCGGGTAAAAAATAATGAAAGGCTCCACTGCCATGAGAGCCTGTAGTTCTGAAACCCTTCTAGCTGAAGTAACTGCCAAAAGAAAAGTTGTCTTCCAAGAAAGAAATTTTATATCCGCAGTAGCTGCTGGTTCAAAAGGAGGCAGGGTGAGTTTTTCCAGCACAAAATTGAGGTCCCATGCAGGAGTTGGCGCTCTCCTGGGAGGCCTTAAATTTGTGGTCCCTCTGAGATACTGTTTTAGCAGTTGTTGAGAAAATAGGGGAGGCTCTGTGTTGTAATGTTTGGGAGGGTGGCCTAATGGTTAAGGTGTTTGCCTTACAAACACAAGGTGCAGGGTTTGAGTCTCACAAGGGATAATTGGCTAGGCTTTAAATGGCTCTCAAGGGCAGTTAGCTTAGTACTAATCTATGAAATCTAAACCATGCGTCTTTAATATGACTAATTTAAAAAAGGGGTGGGAGGTTAGCCTAATGGTTAAGGTGCTTACCTAACACAAGGTGCAGGGTTTTATTCTCACATGGGGGTAATTGGCTAGGCTTAAAATGGCCCCCAAGGACAGTTAGCCTAGTACTAATCTATGAATCTATGAGCCGAGATGGCAAAGGCATGGATTTTTATTGAAGAAAAAGATAGGCCCTTGTCAAGCATCTCAGTTAAGTATTGTAAAATCTGAGGAATATTGGGCTTTGCTGTGTCTATTCCTTGTGCTTGGTTCCAAGCACAGAATTTCTTCCAATTATCAGCATAAGATTTTCTAGTACTAGGCCTTCTGGCTTCCAAAATGACATCCATCACAGGTTTACTGAGAGATGTGGTTTGAATAATTAATTAATTGATTAGCCATGCTGCAAGATTCAGGGTTTGGAGCAGAGTGTGCAGAATTTGATTGTTCTGCTGAGACAATAGATGAGGTGTTTGAGGCAAGTACCATTGAGAAAGGAGTGACACATTCCTTAGAAGCAGGTACCAGTGTTGGTGAGGCCAGTCCAGAGCAGTTAGAATCATTTTTGGTTTTTCCTGTGTGACCTTTACTAAGACCTTGGAGAGTAGAGGCAGAGGGGGAAGATATAGACGGATAGGTTTTTCCAGCTGAAGGACAGAGCATCCACTTTCCATGCTTTTTTGTGAGGAGTTCTTGTGCAGAATTTGTGCAACTGATAGATCTATTTGCCTCTCCCCAAAATTATGTCTGGGCTTCCCCATTTCTGTGTTAACATGCTGAAGATTTGTGGATCCAGTTTCCATTCGTGTGGGTCCATAAGACATCTGCTTAGGTCGTCTGCCAGAGTATTTTGCTTTCCTGGCAGGAATTGAGCTTGAAGATGTATTTGGTAAGTCAAGGCTGTGTTCCACAAGGCCATGGCTAGTCTGCAAAGTCAAGGCTGTATTCCACAAGGCCATGGCTAGTCTGCAAAGGGGGTAGGAATGGGTACCCCCTGCTTGTTTATGTACCACACAACTGTGGTGTTGTCCGTCTTTATCAGTAGTTGTCCTGGATGAAGCAAGTCCTTGAAGGCTGTCAAGAGCATTCTAAACAGCTAGCATTTCTTTCTGGTTGATATGCAGATGCATTTGGTTTGGACTCCATTTGCCCTGAATGCATCTCCCTGCCAGGTGGGTCCCCTAAGCATAGCCTGATGCATCTCTAGTTAGGGTTTTGATGGCAGGGGGAAGAGTGAATGACAGTCCCTTGTTTTGGTGACATGTCCACCAAAGAACTCCTGTTGTAGGCAGGGTGTGAGAGGAATCATTGTTTCCAGGCTGTGACAATGCTTGACTCCATAAACTTTTTAGGTACCACTGAAGATTCCTCGTATGCAGTCTTGCATATTGAATTAGTAGAATGCAGGATGCCAAGAACCCCACAGCCTGCAGAATTTGTCTTGCAGATAACTGGGTTTTTGTTGCCATTTGTTTGAAGTATGTTGTCAATTGCTTTTGTTTGTCTGGCACGAGGTAAGCCATCTGGGCAGTTGTATTCAAGCTTGCACCCAGGAATGTAATTATTTGAAAGGGTACCAGTTGTGATCTCTTTTCGGTTGTGGTGTACCCTAGGCATGCTAGAAGCCTTTTTACAAATGCCAGATGTTGGAGAAGAGTGTCCTTGTCCTCTGCCTGAATGAGACAATCGTCCAGATAAGGATAAATTTGAATGTTTATTTTTCTGCAGAATGCAATTACTGGTGCCAGGCACTTTGTAAAGACCCTGGGAGCAGTAGATAAGCCAAAGGGCAGTGCAGAGAATTGGTAATGCAAAAACCTGCTTTGAAGCGGAGGTATCTTCTGCAAGATTCCCTTACTCGGATATGTAGGTATGCCTCTTAAGTCTAGAGTTACTAACCAGGCATTCTTGCCTAGCATAGGCAGTAGCTGTTGTAACATCAGCATTTTGAATTTTGGAATGTCCAGGAACGTGTTCAGAATAGATAAGTCCAGTAACTGGACGCCATGATTTGTCGTTTCTGGGTACCAGGAAAAGTCCTGAATAAAATCCTTGTCCTTTTTCCTTTTCTGGTACCGGCTGAATAGCCCCCATATCCATGAGGGACATGACTTGCTTCTGGGCCTCTGCCCACTGGTTTTGTGGCAGATCTGGCCATTCATCTGGAATTGGTAAAGTAAGGAAATGAAATCTGTACCCCTGGGATACTATGTTTAATACCCACTTGTCCTGGGTAATTAACTGCCAATTTTGAGCATGAAGTGCTAGTTTTCAACCCAAGGGGGCTGCCAAGAGATTAAGTGCTTAGAGATGGTAGAGGAAAGTCATTGAGACTTGCTTACTGTAGGGCTGTGCTTTGTTGCCTCCAGATTTAGAGGTGGAAGCACCCCATTGCTTTGACCTGTAAGATCCCTGTGGATTGATATCTGGAGCCTTTTGAGCATCTGGATTTGCCCTGAGTGGCTCTGTTGGACACAGGAAAGGACCAATTCTTAGTAGGCCAGTGCTTACATTTACCTGGGTGGCTGCACTTGCAAGAAATCTTTTAGAGTTTCATAGATTTAGCTTCGTCTTCCATTTTCTTTAAAACCTCTTCTGCCTTATTACCAAATAGACTATCATGCTGTAATGGGGCATCCAACAATTTAGCTTTAACATGATCAGGCAGATTTTTCTCCTTGAGCCAGGCATGCCTTCTTATCACAGATCCAGTTACGGCAGTCCTGCAAGAGGCCTCCAAGGAATCAAAACCACATTGCAAAGTATGCTTTCCAACCTGTTCTGCTGAATGCAATAAATCCTGTAACTCTATTTTCCACACAATCAGAAATCAACATAATTTTCTGTTTCAGTAAGGCCATAACATGCTGTTGATATTTATGATATTTAAGCATATGAAACTGGCAGTTTTAAAGCCCTGATTGCCAAAGTTGCAGGCGTATAAACCTTCTTATCCCATCTATCCAGCGCCCTGGAATCTCTATCAGAAGGGGTAGGATTTTTGGCTGTAGAAGCTTTAACACCCTCGGGATCCTGAGAAATAGTCTCAGGATCAGCAGCAGGAATTTTGAAAAGAAATTTGTGGGAGTCAGGAATCCTGTAATATCTGTCTGGCTTACTAGGAGCCAGAGGCAGGGAATCAGGAGCCATGCTTGATTCCCAAAACACATCATCAACAATGTCTAATAAAGGAGGCACTGCCAAAGGCCTATGCTGAAGGAGAAGGAAATCCCTAAGCCTCTTTTTTGATTCAGACAAGTCCTGACTCTCCCAGTGAAAATATTCCCTCAAAGTATGCAAAGTCTCTCCAAAAGAGTAATCCTCAGGAGGAGATGCAGATGGGATGGATTCCTCTGCATCAGAATCCTCATAAGGTGGAATAGAAAATTCCTGATCAGAAGAAATGGAAACCTGATCTGAAGATTCATAATCAGTGCCTTGTCTAGGCCTCTTAGCAGGGGGGGGTTGGGAATCCCTGATCAAGGTAATTAAATCCTCAGCCATTTTGATCATTTGTTTTTTAGGCATAGGGGTCTGAGCATGTAACTCGTGCGTTGTTTTTTTAGACATAGAAGTTGTTTTTGACCTTGTTTTTGTTGGAGTCAGTTTAATATAAAAATGTTGAGGCTTGAAAACACCCTCAGATGCCGGTGCCTGCTCAGCGGCTCTGGACCCATCCAAGGGAGATACATATGCGGGTTCAAAAATTTGAGAATCTCGCGGCATACCGGACTCTGAATGGGTCTTGGTAGAGGCCTGCGGCTCAAAAGTAGCGGGTATGAGGGGCTGCGAAAGCGCCTCACTCAGTACCGGTGAACCGGTGACTGGCTTAGTAAAAGCTTTACCATCGGTTTTGGACCTCGGTCTGTCCCTGTCTTTTTCCTTGCATTTTTTGTGAACTCCGGTAGTCTGATTGCAAACCGACGACATTTCAGGGTAGTTAAATCTTGAACCAAAATATTTAGAAGCAAAAATATACTGACGCTTAATAGTGCGTTGGTTAAATTTAGCACAAAACTGACAGCAAGGCATGTTGTGATCAGGGCCTAGGCAAGGAATACAGTACAAATGAAAATCCTTAGGAGGTATTTGCTTCCCACAAGTAATGCAATTATTAACTTTTACTGACATCAGTAAGGAGCAAGAAAAAGTTTCCCCAATGGGGTACTTAGCTTTAGTTTGAAGACTTCGGTTCTGAAACTCGAAAACGAAAATTTTAGGAGTCGGCCAACCGGCACTTGCGAACTGCTTCTGCTTCGGGCACTGCACATCAAGAAAGACCGATTAAAAGGGCGTCAGCTGCATGTTTTATACCACTGACGACCTGACGTCATGGAAGAGGAGACAGCAACCAACGCAGGACCCAAGACCGTTATTCAGGCCGACTGAGGGCAACCTGCCAGCAGATTACCCAAATGTAATGACTGCAACAGTGAAACACGAAAAACATCTCATGGGTCTTCATTCACACTTCCACACAGTGGTCCAGGCTTTGCACCACTTCCCCTCTGTATACTTTCTATTAAGTACTCTACCACTCTTTCTTCCTTTATGTTACTTAAGAGTAACAGGCAAGACTGTCTAGTCTCTCCCCTTCCCTCTTTCTCCTCACTAATGAGCCACTGTTAGATGAAATTCATTGGGTTCACCTCTACTCAGGGTGAGAGCTTGCAAAGAGTTGAGATTAGATCCCTGTTCTTTCATGATGATTGCCTGGTTTTAACTGAAAACTCAGGGCATGACATTCCACATTTTCTCACACTACTGGATGCTTTTACTACTGCATTGAGGCTTAGGCCAACAAGCATAAAATTAAAGTCTGTTCCGTCAATGAGCAGACCAATAATATGGGCCAATTCCTCTTACCAGCTAAGCCACAGAAAAAGCAACATTCTTAACCCGACATTTTTTTTCACTGCACTGTCGTACACTTTGATTACACAGTGCCTCTGCTACTTTCCAAAGGCCTGCCTGCATATACAGGTCTGAATCCTCACACCAGGTACACAGCAGTGTACCCTGATGACAGTCTCATTCATGCAGAAAACTGAAAGCAACATTTATCACAAGTACAAGTTGTGCTGGACTTGCTTATGACAGATAAATACTTAATGTGCTGTGAGCAAATGGATAAGGGGAGTGTTAAGTGAAAGACCAGCTCAGTTTGAGTTTTTGAGGCTAGAGCATAAGTGGTTGTTAAAATACGGATAATTAGTGAAGCATACAAAAACACTACATAACTATAACAACCAATCAAAAGGAAGTTTGAAAAGAATGGAAAGCCATTTATAAAGAACAGAGATCTGTATGGCTCCCTAGTATGAAACAAAGTATAGAAGGTGCAAGATTTTGCTAGGAAGCATTGCATGCCCCAAGAAGACTTCAAAGAATTTTTTTCCTCAGATGGAGAGAATATGCTGGAGGTGCAATGGGAAAGTTAAAGGGAGCTGCAAATGTGTTTTGGGGAAAGTATCGCGTTGGCAGATTTAAAAACTTCTCTACAGAGAACTGTCAGAAATGCTAGGGGAATAAATTATTGTAACTAAGGAATTATTTTGAACTGGCACATAGGATCTGAATTGCCTAGTCATAAATCCTTAAGTCTAATGTTACTCTCTGCCAAAAATGCAATTACTAGAAAGTGGAAATCAAAATTCTAAACCAGCTTTAACTGAAGTACTGAACACTGCAAAAGAGATACAAAAACACAACTGTAAGTGGGATCATTACAAAAGGAGAGGAGCAAATTATAAAGAAATACATAAACATTGTGGGAATGATGCATGCAGAATAATGTTCAGGAGAAGTGAGTGTAAGGGCAGACAGGAATTAAGCAAGTTACTTAATGTTGGACTGAATGATATATGTTAAAAACAAAATATATATGTATACTGCATAAAAAATGTTGAAATTTGCTTTCTACTAACGTGTTTACCTATGTCACTATCCAAACTAATACTTAATATAGGTGTTTCAAAAAAAGGCAATCCTGCCACAAGAAATATTTGTATTACAGAAACCAGACATTTGGAGGATAATTAGATCCCAAAGAGAAAAAAATTGAACCTTTCAAAATATGTCTTGCACCCAGTACTAAACAGGTGAAAAATACAGCTGTGTTCACTTACCATAAACGTAGATGTTAGAGTGTATTCACTGTTGCAGTCATTACATTTGGGTAATCTGTTGGCAGGTTTCCCTCAGTCGGCCTGATTAACAAAGTCTTGGGTCCTGCGTCAGTTGCTGTCCCCTTCTTCCATGACGTCAGGTCGTCAGAGGTACAAAACATGCAGCCGACGCCATTACATCAGTTTTTCTTGCCCCAGATGTCAGGTGCCCACCAAATGGGAAGCCAAATATATATATATATATATATATATATATATATATATATATATATATATATATATATAATCTCGAAGTAATTTAAAACACAAAAAGTATACCTCCAAACAAAAGCAAATATACCAAAAAGGCTTTTAACTGTAGTAAAAGAAAGTAGAGGCATAGTAAGAGAAAAAACAGGGGGCTGGAGGGAGGGTAACCAGGACTGCAACAGTGAATACACTCGAACATCTACATTTATGGTACGTGTACACAACTGTATTATGTTCGTGTTTCACTGTTGCAGTCATTACATTTGGGTAGATTCTCAAAGCTATGGTTGGGAGGATGGATTTATAAAGCATTAGGACTGGCTATAAGGCCCTGCAAAACAACAGTGGCAAAAACAGCTCTGGATTTACAGAAAATTGGTAAATGATGTTTGGTGAAAGTATGAACTGAACTCCAGGTAGCAGCTTCTAGAATATCCCTGGTAGGAACACCTCTGAGAAAGGCTGTAGAAGTAGATGCAGCCCTGGTGGAATGGGATCTTATCCCCTGGGGGATAGTTTTTCCATGGTGCTTATAGCAGAAACAAATACAATGGCTTATCCATTTGGAAATGGTTTGCTTTGAAATAGCCTTTCCCTCTACCCCTGCAGCAAATGCTACCAGCAGTTGTTCAGATTTTCTTTGAGATTTAGCCCTGTTCAAGTAAAATCTAAGTTGTCTGTGTACATCCAATGAATGCAGAATCCGCTCCCCCTTGTTCTGTGGATTGGGAAAGAAAGTTGGCAAATGAATGGTCTGATTAAGAACCACACTGGATACCACCTTGGGCATGAAGGATGGATTGGTCCTGAGAGACACCCTGTCCGTATGAAAAATGATGAAAGGCTCCACTGCCATAAAAGCCTGTAATTCAGGAATCCTTCTAGCCGTAGTGACTGCTAAAAGGAAGGCTGTTTTCCAGGAGAGAAATTTTAAGTCTGCAGTAGCAGCTGGCTCAAAAGGTGGGAGAGTGAGTTTCTCCAATACAAAATGAAGGTCCCAGGCAGGGGTTGGAGCTCTCCTCGGTGGTCTCAAGTTTTTGGCCCCTGTGAGATACTGCTTTAGCAGAGGATGAGAGAAGAGGGGAGGTTCTGCGTTGTAATGAGCTGAAATGGCTGAGGCATGGATTTTTATGGAAGAAAAAGACATGCCCTTGTGAAGCATCTCAGTTAAGTATTGCAAAATCTGAGGAATGTTGGGCACTGCTGTGCTTTTCCATTTGTCAGAATAAGATTTTCTAATACTACGTCTTCTCGCCTCCAACATGACATCCATCACAGGTTTGCTGAGGGATGCTAAGGGTGAATTTAGGTGATTAGCCATGCTGCAAGATTCAAAGTTTCAGAACTAGCAAATAGGATCTTCCAGAAAAAAAAAAGGTAGCCTTATTAAATTTGTAATTTAAAGTGACTACTCTGATTGCATGCCATCTCACTCTGTGAATAGAATCGCAGTAAGCTGGCCTTTGTCCATGTCTGGAAGATGCTGTCAAGGATCTGAAAGACTAAACACATGCATTGATATATATATATATATATATATATATATATATATATATATTTTTTTTTTTTTTTTTTTTTTCACCTGTTCACATCACAGCCTGCAACCAATAAATGACCTCGGATCTATCACAACTTTTTAAAATATTCACTATTTAAACCAAGGGTACCCTTTTAATATCCATCTCCCCAAAATGCATCACCCATCTTCTCCAATTTAACATTTTTCTTTTCACTCATGCCATATCCCAGCTAAAGCCACTTAAATGTCCTTGTACACATCATCAGTATTTATTACCTTTATAATCTTAATATTATCATATTTTTCCAAGAGAATTCTCTTGTCTATATCACATAGCTGCAGAGTAGAAAACATGCAACATGGATGCCTGTTGCATAACTGTACAAACAGGCTACAGTTTACAAAATAACCTACTTTACACTAATCCTTAGTTTAGCACACCTCAGTCAAATGTACAAATAGATAGCCTTATCCTTCTATCATCTCTTTTTTTTCATATGTAACACACATCTAATAGTCTCTGCCCAATGCACAGTAACAAACCTTTAAGCACTGCAGTGCTTGTTCAACTTTACATGAAGTACCTGATACAGTATCTGCTTTCTCAGTGGATTTACAGCTTTACTACACCTCTGCATTCTGCCCCATCATAACCTTTAGCACCTGACAATGCCCATGTTCCTTTAAGTCTGCTTCACCACATTATTCAGTCTGAGCACAGCTTCCTGTCATACAGGATTTATGTTACCACCTCCAATGCAAAACCACTGCACAGTCGCCTAACTACTTTTGTTCTAAATGTGTCGGATGTGTGTGTGTGTGTGTGTGTGTGTGTGTGTGCATATATATCTCAGATGTTATGCAATTGTAGAGTTAGGATACTTAATCAAGGGGTGCAGGGGTAAAGCCACCCCACACAGGGGTGAAGAGGTGTTTGTCCCTGGAATAAAAGAAGTTTTGGAGAAGTACTTGCTGTACACGAAGTTTAAGATGTAATGCGGTTTGACCAAGTGTCTTTTAGATTAAAAGTGTATTAGATTAAATTTTTATATAATTTGTGATTAGATGACAAATGCCTTAAATAAGTCATTACGAACTCGTGTGTGTGTGTGTGTGTGTGTGTGTGTGTGTATATATATATATATATATATATATATATATATATATATATATATATATATATATATATATATATATATATATATACACACACACACACACACACACACACACACACAGTATACATTTTCCCCCCACTACAATCTACCAACAATGGAGTCATGTGAAGAAGAGTTTAAAACATAAAGCTTGCATCTGGAATTTGAGAACATCTCCTTTTAAAGATTTTTTTTTTTTTTAGTTTTGCATAAAAAAGATTCACAGTTCGTTATGCAAGGCTTGATTATTTTTCTTCACGACACTATTACCAGACAACTGCATGTCTAAATAGACTGTGTTCCCATCCTCCTAACTACCAAATATGGTATTCCAAATTTCTGTTAAATGGTATTTTCTCTCTCCAAGTACATGGGATGCATGTTTGTACCCGTGTGTGTTTTTTTTTTTTTTTTGTCTCTCTCTCTCTCTCTCTACATATATAAAACCTCCCCCTCAGTATGGCCAGTGGAGGTTGCAGCGATTTGTCTGACGGTAAGCAATGTACAATATATTAATAAACCTAGCCACATGTAATATGTAACTATTTAATATGTACCTTTTGTTTCTCACCGTGATCTCCACTGAAATGCTTGTGTTTTTCTTTAACCTTGATCCACTAGAAAACTGTACTGAATACTACTTTGTATAGACTAACTAGAAGATATGTATTCTGCATCTTACTGTATGTATACTGTATGTACTATCTAATTACTGTACTGTAGAGCTTTTCTCCCCGGGCCTCCACTGAAAATGGGTTTCTGGCCCAGTCTGACTTTCCCAGTTGTTGTTCTTTTGGCTTTTAGGGGTCACCACAGCGGAACTCCGGTCCACTAATGATAGGCAGTAGATTTTTTACGGTGCCAAGTTGCCAGCCCGAAGCCGAACCTTCAACGAAGGCACACCCATTCATACACATCTTTCAAATGCCACTTGACCATGGGGAGGACATGCAGACTCCACAAAGAAGGCACTCCAGGCAAGAATCGAATGGGAGAACCTCTTGCTGTGAGGCGACAACACTACCGCTGCACCACTGCAGCTATACCTCTGACTTTCCCAGTATACAAATGTAAATAAATAAATGTAGTCTGATGGCACATATATCTATAGAAGACTGAAACACTGCAGTACACTTGCGTGACTATTTTTAGAGCAAGCAGTGTAGTCCTGTTGGGACTGCAGTCATGCACACTTTCTACACTAGATCAAAATGATTACTGCTGCTCAAAGATCCTGACTTTGTACTACACTGAATTAAGTGTTCTGAAAAACACATTGGGTAAATAAGTTCAACTACAGACTACAAGGAAATGCTGTGAAATCTGGACAGTTGAGAGGTGCGTTTCTTGACTGAAGGGTTAATGCTTCAGTTACTGCATTCTTATAAAGGGTGATATGGCTTGAAGAATAGAGACTAAACTCTGGTGTGCAATTACTAGCTGCTAAGCATAGTTTTTGCAATGTTACCCAATCCATAAAACTTCAACCACACTGGATCGAATGAGGTTTCAGTTCCTTTGTACAAATGAAGCAGTCATCCCTGCAAAAAGCAGTTTGAGTGTGGGCGAGACTTGGGCAATTTTTCTGGTTCCATTTCTGCCTTTTAAAATAGAAAAGTCTCTTCTGCCACTTGGCTGTTTTGGTCTGGCATACCACAGTTAAGGTTAATATTTCTATCTAACATTTGCACTTGGGTCTACTATTCCCAGCATTCAATAAATTTATTGATAAACTATCTTGAATTTGAAATGAAATCCCTTTAAGTCACAGAGCTCTATTAAAAGCAGAAAATTTTCATCTGGTATAACTAACCAGACAATAATTATCTTAGTTATATGATGAAAAGTAAAGGAAGCTTTTTATGAACAGATTTAAATACCAAAGTGAAAATAATACACTGGGGTAAATATCACTCCCCTTTATATACATTCTAAAACTAAAACAGCGATTCTTCGAAATAAGTGATCATAAACATCACATAAATGACTCATTAATTTTAAAATAAACACAGTCAGGTACTGCGAGTCTTCTGCTGATGGAGAGGTTTAACATGACAAATTAAAAACCAGCACATTGGAACAGGAAAGGACAGGCTATATTTCTGCAGTTTTAATAACTTAACACAAGCCACATAAAAAATAAATATAAACCAAAATAATATCTGAAATACTTACAATCATAACTGTTTACATCTACTGACTGGTAGCTTATGTTTCAATTTCATTGTACATTTATTCTTAACCATGTTAGTGACGGTTACATTTAAACTTAGGTAAAGTATTATATGCCACTACGGGGCAAGAATGGGTTTGTAGAGACCTATGCTCATGGTGTCTGTAGTCCACTTCTCAGTAGCAGACTTCTGATTTATGTGTTACTGGCATGACACTGCCCATAATGAGTAGGTCATGCTTAGTTACTACTCTTATTTATTGCTATGCTATATAATGAAGTTTTCTGGATCTGGTCATTTCTCTGATTCAAATCCTTATTTAATTGCCGACAGCGTTTGTTACCAGTAACTGCATTATTCTATTACTCAAGATTTCTGTCCAGGTTTCCTGTTCTGTAAATAAGGAGGACTGTTTTGTGCTAGCTAATGAGCCTGATATTTAATATGTTTAATGGTGGTTGACTAAAGGCAGACACAATGACAACTTTAACAAATGTTCTCATAGGAGCCTAATTTATAATGTAGCGTTCAAGTGCAACTGCAAATGGCTTATAGGGTTACAAGGATGCATAGTCCGTATTTAAATCTGAATATGCAGTTCAGGTAGCGATCTCAAAACTACATATCTTCACTGCAGAGCACAAAATCTTGGGAAGTACATTTACTTCCCTTGAAAAGCAAGAACCAGTTCTGAACCCAACAGCTAAAATAAAGCAGAGATATTTTAAAAAATAAATAGCCATGACAAGCTAGAAATATCAGATATACATGTTCGGTTGTATCTTAAACTTCAGTTATTAATTTCTTTTCTAACAGGAGATTTGTTTACCCTATGGCAACACTCAGCTCTGTTTCTGGGATCTTCCCATTGACTAGTTGTAGTACTTTATGCTGGGTTAGAACTGCCCAGTGGAAAAAACAAACTGTTTTAAAAATACTGATTTGCTTTATCTTAATAAATACTTGACTTTATCTTCCATGATTTACATGAAGTTCCTAATTATATGAAAAAAAAGAAAAAAAAAAAGTGTTTAGTCTGCTAGACTGTTTTTAAACAGCCCAGCATTTAGAATTATGCCCCGGTATAGCATAAGGTAAATGCTACTTATTACAAAGAACTCCGGTGGTTTTATGCGAGGCAGAAATGGGTCAGAGGGATCAGGTTCAGCTGCTATATGAAGCAGTGAGTAGCCATTTCCACTGTCAGGCTGCAACAGGTGGCAGGTGTGCTGAGGCAGTCTGAATGAAAGGGAGAGAACAAGAGGTGTAGACAGAATCAGAAAGTTACACATTTTGGGAAGGGACTTTTTTCATTAAATCATTTTATATTTTTAAAATAATAAAACCACTCCACTGTGAGATCTCTCATTAACTAACCTGCATTCTTCTGTTCAGCATCCTCACTGCAAGCAAGCCAACAGGACAGTATTCATTTTTAGCCATTAATTTTGTGCATGTGTGTGCCGGACAGCAATGAACTAAATCATTATTACTGTTGTCATATATATTCTTGTTTATTTATAACAGGTCATTGCAACAAGCTGAAGCACATTACTGTGACCATTGCTATTTTTTATTTGATTACAGCTGGAAACGAGGTGTACACAATCAAAATAACTACACTGAGTGGGTACTGAGACAGTCTGTGGATGAAACGGACTGGCACAACTTGCTGTCTGACTACAGCTCATCACTGTCTGAACTGCCTTAATACCATTCCAATTAACCTCAATTATTCAGTTGCTCCCTGCAACCCTTTTCCCTTTGCATTGACATTATCATCTGCAACTGATGTTCCTTCATCTCCCTATAAACATAAGGTACACACACTGTGGATTCACCTCAGCAATACCATCAAGCACTTACCTTTCCCCTTTGATTCTTATGTTCTCCTAGTGACTGGCCACAGTCACTCTGCCAGATGGAATACGAGTCAGACCAAAGTGAGTTATCATCCCTGGATAATTTGGATGTTTTTTTTTTTTTTTTTTTTAAATTATCCTACTCTCAAATGTCTGCTCTCATGTATGACATACAAAGATATCAATGTAGGAAAAGCTGTGGATAATCTATTGGTGAGTGCCTCCACTGCTGCAGAAGGGTGGGAGTGCCCCTCTGTACCACTGGCTATTGCCTATAATAGAAAACATGTCTAATTGTCCCAATGCAGGTAATCTTGTAAACCGTCTCTCCTTCCCATCTCCCTAAACCAATCTTCAGGGAAGGCATAAACAAGTTTGTTCTGATCATATGTGCCTTACTATGCAGGTGACTACTTGTGGCAGGCCTCACTGAGAATACACTGTGCAAAAGCACAAAAAAGGTGAACCTTGCACAACATACATACAGCTCCATAATATATATGCACTACATATAAAAGGGGTGTGGGGTGTAATTGAAACATCAGGAAATCTAACCCAAAATACCAGATAACTCATTTATTATAATTCAGATGCTGCGGTAGCGATGTCGCCTCACAGTAAGACGCTGTCCGGTTCGATTCTCAGCTAGAGCGTCTTCTGCGTGGAGACATGCATGAATGGGCGTACCTTTGTTGAAAGTTGTGCGTCAGGGCTGATAACTCGGCATGTAAAAATCAACTACCAATCATTAGCGGACCGGAGTTCCACTGTGGCGACCCCTAACCAGGAAAAGCTGAAAGACACAACAACATAATTCAGATGTCCACATATTACATTTATCCTTTCTCCCATGTATTCTGTTTTGCTTGACACTGTTTACCCTTATTTCAATGGATTAAATTACTGCACTTGTTTCTTATAGGAAGACTTTTTCTTTTTATGAATGCAACATCAGGCCAATTTTTTTTAAGTTAATGTGTCCTTAGTCTCTTGAAGAACTGGGGTTCTGTGGTTATCATTAGCAAGGATTCCTCTAATCAATACAGCAGACTAGTTTGATTATTTATTCAATTTATTTAAATATCTACTTATTTTTATAAATAGATATTTTATTTTAAACTAAACCCATTTATCCTATTCAGCCCAGAAAGTTAACATTTAGGTTATGTGGGATAGGTATGGAACAAGGTGATGTGTATCAGCAGTGCATCCTAAGCAGCTTGGAGGTACCTTCAATGACAAACTGACAAGGGTCATTATACAAAAGTCTTACTTTTTTTTGCAAACTTCTGAAGGAATTTTATTGTACTTTTAGTAGTTTTTTTTGGTTTGTTTATTTAGTTTTCATTTATTTCTTGTGACGGAGTTTATGAATTTCTTCAAAAAGTAAGTCTGCAGCTAGTCATCACAATGATGTAGAGGGACAAAGGCCTAACTAAAGATCATAGAATCAGAAGTTGATTAGCAGCTTAGACTTCTGAGGCACTGGCAGGGAAGGAAGGGGTGCCAATCCTGGAGAGGCTGGGCACTTTGGCGCTACCTGGCAGAGGTGGGGGACATGTAGAGGAGGCATTGGCCTATGGGAAATCAGCAGGGGGTATAACCTGAATCACCACTGTGAGACAGGACAGCATGCCAGTACATCTCATAGGAGGTTACTAGGCTAATGGTCCTAGGGCCCTTACAAGCCAAGCCAATTTCAACCCTTGTTCCTTTAAAGGTCTAGAGATATGGTCTATATTATAAGCAGATCTAAATCAGCACTGACTGCCCCTATCCAAGAGGGGCACAGGTAAAATCCCTGGGGAGAATTTGCATCTCTCATCCAATCGCCCAAGTTACACTTAAAAAGGTTTAACCTGTACTAGAAGTTTATTCCAAAGGACAGGCAACATGAGACAAATCTGGCTCTCCAGCAAGTTCTGTTGAAGTAACATGCTAGGTTAAGGTCCCTATATAGAGTGATTCATGTACCATTTGACTTATGAATGTGCAGCATTTCCATTAAGGCAGGATCAAAGGCTGCTCTATATTGAAGGCACAAGACAACCCTGAGTAGTCTATATGATACACAGTACAGTGACAGTGATTTCAGTCTGTACATGTAAGACCTGTGCTGAAGACCCTAAATTTTCTTTATAAGGAACATTTCAGGACTCTCCAGTTACTGCAGGTGCTTGTTTAGGTCCATACTAAAGGGAGAATTGTACTCTATTATTGGCCTGAAGAGGCGAGAGTACAGGGAGTTATAACCTCTTTTGTTCTGGAAGCTACGCCCTTACTTATGAGGTGAGCAACCTAGAAGGCCTTCCTTACCACTGTGGAGACAGTGATGAAAAGTAATGTTGCTGTCAAACTGTGTGCCCAAATCTCTCACCACTGATTTAGAGCTAAAGGGGACGATAACGCATTTTTTTGCATTAAGACCATGACTTTGGCATCAATCATTGGCTTGCTTAAGTTCTTCTTGTAGAATGATGACATCATTCAGGGACTCAATGACTGCGCCCAGTTTGCAGTCATCAGCAAACTTTGTAAGCCACACACCTTTTGTTTTTGCCTGCACTTCTGAGTAGATTCCAAACAGGGGCCCCAGCACTGATCCCTGTGGAACACCACTGGTAATGGGTCTGCTAGTGGAGGTGGAGTCCCCTATTTTGATTGCATGTGTTCTGTTGGTGAGCCAGTTTGCAATCCATCTGACAGTATATGGGTTGACTCCCAGCTGGGTTAGTTTTTCAATGATGCCTGAGTGAGGGATTCTGTCAAAGGCCTTGACTAAGTCTAGGTACGCCATATGCACAGATATGCCTTCATCCAGGACTCTGGTGGCAGTCTCGAAGTCGTCTACCAGGTTCAACAGGAAGGATATCCCTTTAACAAAACCAAACTTGATCTGCTCAAGTGTTTAAAAGGTCTCCTATATCCTTGTTAAGCTCCATGATGATTCTCTCCATGGCCTTGCAGATAAGACTGGTTAGGCTAACTGTCTATAGCTCCCAGGGTTGGTGGATGCATTCCCTTGTGCGAGGGAATGACAGTAGCAGTATTCCATTCAGCAGGGACAAAACCAGTGCTTAGGCTGTGGTTCAAAAGTGTACCCAATGGTGTTGCTAACTCCTGTTTTAAATCATTGAGAACACAGCCTGTGATGATATCAGGTCCCATAGAGACTGTTTTTGGCCTTAGAAAGAGCAGTTAAGACCTGCTCTTTAGAGATACTACGTGGAGAATAGGTGGTAGGAATGTTTTGGGGTACATGTGGTGGGGACAAGGGGAGACATTTCCACTGAACCTATCTGCTAGCAGGTTAGCTATTTCCACTGGTTCAGTGTATGTAGTGCCCATTCACTACCAGTTCAGCGCAAATCTGTGCTTTTCCTTTAAGCTTTCAGATGTAGCTAAAGAATGCCTTATGGTTATCCTTAGTTAGGGATGCTAACCAAGATTTGTAGTTAGCTATAGAGAACTTTATAAGATGTCTTATGTGCAAGTTCAAGCTGAGAATGGTGTGGTCACAATTCTGAGCTAATTCCTTCTTGCTCTTAGATAGCAATTTCTTCCTCTTATAATATAACCCATTTATGGGGGATATCCACCAGGCAGGCTTGTATTTTTCTTGAGGATCTTGCTTTGGTCCTATCAGGAACAGCTGAGTCAGTACACTGTATAGATGTTTACACAATGCATTGGTGTATACCTCAGTACAGCTGTCCTTGCCCTCAGTGAGGACATGAGCTTTGAAGCTATTAATACCTTCTTGCAAGAGGCTGTAGTTGGTTCTGGAGAATGTTTTTAGCCTAATTTCTCCTGGGGGGGGGGGGGGGTCTGGTGCTATCATTACTTCAAAAGAGGCAGATCTATGATCAGACTTCACCAGGGAGGGCCACATACTTGTGGTGGTGCACCATTCTACCATGTTGGTGAGTACCAAGTTTAGAATGTTTGAGACCCTTGAGGCTGCAGAAGAGGGTGAAAGGTCAATGTGAAATAAAAAGGATCCTGGCATGCATTGTGCAAGCAGTGGATTCCAAAAATGAAGAAACCATCTGTCCACTGTATGAGATATTTACAAAGATACAGGAAGAGAACTGTTTTACAGTTTTTGTAGTCATATAGGAAGACAAGACAGCAGGAAGTATAAAATATGGAGCTCTTATTTTGAGTCCACAACATCGTGAACTTCAACCTACCCACAGACCTAATGACGATTCTGCTTCCCCATCCCACCTGGTGCAGCAACCCCATACTATCCTATGGGAGGTTATCCCTCCCCTTCAAGGGGTTTTAACTTTCTGCTGACCACCGTTAATGCAGCTGGTGCTCAACTTCTACAGGGGATGGGTATACGTTTAGCACCACTGCCAGGTGACTCTCACATGCATATGAAAATTACTTTTTCCCCATTTTTGTTGTAGTTCTCCAGGCAGCTTCTGTGTGTTAAACATGATGAGCACAAAAGAGCAGCATCACTGCTGCCTTCCTACCTTCTACATTTCTTTCGGTCTCCACACTTGTTCAGCAAAACACTTAATGGGGTCATCAAAGAATGTTTTCAGTGTCAGAAAACCATACCCCCCCAAAGACAGAGCTGCTTACTAGATAACTGAAGCCAACCTCTTCTTGGCAGGATCCTCGCACACTGTCTGCTACTCAGAATAAAGTTATAAACGCCACAGTCAGGGCCACTACTTCCATGTAAACAGATTTAGAGTTTTGTCCATGATGCAGTCTTTTCTCAGCAAATTGAGACATTGTTACCCAGAGTAATGTCCTATGTGAAGATCCTTCCTTACTACTCCTGACACACTGCAGAAAGCTACTTGTCGATGCACTGTACAAAAAACACAGTCATGTTATGGTACACACCGTAACAGTTTATGATACTGATCGATACACTGTACAAAAAAACAAACGTGTGATGGTACTCCCCATAACTGTTTATGACAGAGTGAAAAGTTCCAAGCTTGCTGAAAATTCATAGCATGACTGGAATTAAACAAGACATAGCCATCAAGTTTTCTGATGAGATTTTCAAGCAATTATGTCCATTGGGGTTGGAAGCGCTCATCTCTGCTTTTTTACAACATGGTATTCAGCAGGAATCTTGGATGCAAAAGACTAATCTGTGCCATCTTCCTTTTTTTTTTTTTTTTGTTCGTGACAAATACCCAATATACACACTGAAAAAACAAATGCTCTTGATCAGACCTACCAACACCTATGAAATAAGTAAAGTACAGTTGTGTACCTACCATAAATGTAGATGTCAGAGTGTATTCACTGTTGCAGTCATTACTCTTGGATTATCCTGCTGGCAGGCTACCCACAGTCAGCCTGAATTCCAAAGTCTAGGTCCGGCGTCGGTTGCTGTCGCCTCTTCTCTGATGTCAGTGCGCCAGGGGTATAAAAGATGCAGCAGACGCCATTTTCTTCAGTTTTTCTTGCCCCAGATGTCAGGTGCCCCCAAAATGGTAGGCTATCAATTTGGCCAATAATTATGCATGCAGTAAAATAAACATTTTCTTCATCTACAAGCAAATACACCACATAGGTTGTATAGGATAGAGAAGTATAGATAAGTCCCAGCCAAGAAAAAAGGGGGATGGTGGGTGAGTAACCTGGACTGCAACAGTGAATACACTCGAACATCTACATTTATGGTAGGTACACAACTGTACTATGTTCACTGTGTTTCACTGTTGCAGTCATTAATCTTAGGTTGAATCCCAAAGCTGAGGTTGGGTGGCTGGGCCTAAATAGGATCAGGAGAGGCTATAAGGCCCTGCAGGACTGCAGTGGCAATGCCTGCTCTGGATTTAGAGTAGAGAGGTAAATGGTAGTGCTTGGTAAAAGTGTGCACTGAACTCCAAGTTGCAGCCTCTAAAATGTCTTTGGTTGGTACTCCACTGAGAAAGGTTGCTGAAGTGGCTGCTGCCCTGGTTGAATGAGGCCTAATGCCCTTGGGCACTGATTTGCCATGTTGCGAGTAGCAGAAATGAATGCATTGGCCTATCCATTTTGAAATAGTCTGTTTTGAGATGGGCTTTCCTTGAGATCCTGCAGCATATGCCACTAAGAGTTGCTCAGTCTTTCTGAAAGCTTTAGTTCTGTCCAAGTAGAAGCATAGTTGTCTGTGTATGTCCAAAGAATGCAGGAGTCTCTCACCCTTATTCTGTGGGTTTGGATAAAAGGTAGGCAAATGAATGGTTTGGTTAAGGGCCACACTGGACACTACCTTAGGCATAAATGTTGGGTTCATCCTTAGAGATACCCTGTCTGGATGGAAAAAGATGAAAGGTTCCACAGCCATGAGTGCCTGTAACTCTGAGACTCATCTTGCAGAGGTCATTGCTAGCAGCAGAGCTGTTTTCCAAGATAAGAACTTTATATCAGCTGTATTTGGCTGGCTCAAAAGGCAACAGTTTGAGTTTTTCCAATACATAATTGAGGTCCCATGCAGGTACTGGGGATCTCCTTGAAGGTCTTATGCTTTTGACCCCTCTGAGGTACTGCCTTAGCAATGGATGAGAAAAAATAGGTGGTTTCATATTGTAATGAGCAGAAATGGCAGAGGCATGAATTTGAATTGATGAAAAGGATAGGCCTATGTCCAGCATCTCAGTTAGGTATGGTAAAATCTGAGGAATATTAGGTACACATGTCAATTCCTTCTGCCTGGTTCCAAGCACAGAATCTTTTCCAGTTTTCTGCATAAGTTTTTCTGGTACTGGGCCTTCTGGCCTCCAAAATAACATCCATCACTGCTTCAGAGAGAGGTGTGTTTTGAATGGCTACATTATCTGCCATGCTGCCAGTTTTGCTGGGTCAGTAAGTGAGGAATTAGAGGCAATGTCCAGGCTGGGCCTTGAGACAAGCGTTTTAGGATTGGGTACCAGTGCTGGCGTGGCCAGTCTGGGGCAATCAGAATCATTTTTGGCTTCTCTTGTCTGACCTTTAGGAGTACCTTGGGGAGGAGAGGCAGAGGAGGAAAGGCATATACTGTTAGGCTTTTCCAGCTGAATGACAGAGCATCCACCTTCCATGCTTGCTTGTGATAAGTCCTTGTGCAGAACCTCCATAGTTGGCTGTTGTGAGGGGAGGAAAATAGATCTATGTCTGGGCATCCCCATTCCTTTGTTATCATGCTGAAGACTTCTGGATCCAGTTTCCACTCTTGTGGATCCATGAGGTTTCTGCTTAGTTTGTCTGCCAGAGTATTTTTCTTTCCTGGCAGGAATTTTGCTTGCGGGTGTACTTGATAAGTCAATGCTGTGTCCCATAAAGTCATGGCTTGTCTGCAGAGGGGGTAGGAATGTGTGCCTCCCTGCTGATTTATGTACCACATGACTGTAGTATTGTCCGTCCTTATCAGTAGTTGTCCTGGATGAAGTAGATCCTTGAAAGCTGTCAGGGCATTCTGAACAGTTAGCATCTCTTTTTGATTGATATGTAGATGCATTTGGCTTGTGGGCCATGTGCCCTGAATACATTTTCCTGCCATGTGGGCCCCCCAGTCATAATCTGATGAATCTGTTGTTATTGACTGCCTGACTGTAGGTAGAGTGAAAGGCTGTCCCTTGTTGAGGTGACAGGCCTGTGCCCACCATCGAAACTCCTGTTGCAGGCAAGGAATGAGGGTAATTAATATTTCCAGGTTTTGGCAATGTTGAGTCCAAACACTTTTTAGGTACCACTGAAGTTTCCTCATATGCAGTCTGGCATATGGAATTAGCAGAACACAGGATGCCATGAAGCCCAAAGCCTGCAGAATTGTTCTTGCAGATAACTGGGTCTATGTTGCCAAAATTTTGAAGTAAGTAGTCAGTTGCCTTTGTTTGTCTGGCGTGAGATAAGCCATCTGGGCAGTTGTATTTAAGCTTGCGCCCAGGAATATTATCTCTTGAGAGGGTACTAGTTTTGATTTCTTTTTGTTTACTGTGTACCCTAGGCAAACCAACAATCTTTTTACGAACGCCAGATGCTGTAGTAGAATGTCCTTGTTCTCTGCTTGTATAAGGCATTCATCCAAAAGGATATATCTGAATTCCTCTGCCTGCAAAATGCAATCACTGGTGCCAGGCATTTTGTGAAGACCCTGGGTGCAGTAGATAAGCCAAAGGGCAGTGCAGAGAATTGGTAGTGCACTGAGCCAGCTATGAATCTGAGGCATCTTCTGCAAGATTGTCTGATTGGGATATGCAGGTATGCCTCTTAGGTCTAAAGTTACAACCCAAGCCTTTTTGCCCAGCATGGGCAGAAGCTGCTGTAGAGTTAACATTTTGAATTTTGGAACGTCCAGAAATGTTTTTAGAATAGACAGGTCCAGTATTGGTCTCCAGGTTTTGTCCTTTCTGGGTACCAAGAAAAGTCTCGAGTAAAATCCTTGTCCCTGCTCTTGCTGTGGTACTTGCTGAATGGCCCTTATGTTCATGAGGGACGAGATTTGTTTTTGTGCCTCTGCCCATTGATTGTGCAGTAGGTCTGGCATACCTTTTGCCTTTGGCAGGGTGTGAAAGTGGAACCTGTAGCCATGGGACACTATATTCAAGACCCATTTGTCCTGGGTGATCATGTGCCAATTTTGAGAAAAAAGTGCTAAGTTTCCCCCCTAAGGGGGCTGCCAATTGATAAGTGTTTGGTGCTGGCAGAGGCAAGTCATTGGGACGGTTTCCTGTATGGCTGTGATTTGTCTTCTCTGCTTTTGGAGGTAGAAGCACCCCACTGTTTGGGCCTGTATGAGCCCTGGGGCTGGGATCTGCCTCTGGGGAGTCTGTATCTGCCTCTTTGTGGCCTGTCTGACACTGGAAAGGACCAATTCTTTGTAGGCCAGTTCCTGCTAAATCTTGGTGGCTGTAACTATAAGAAATCCTTTACTGTTTGCATAGATCTCGCTTTGTCCTTCATTTTCTTCAAAACCTCCTCTGCTTTAAGACCAAATAAGGTATCATGCTGTAATGGAGCATCTAATAATTTTGCTTTAACATGATCAGGCAGATTCTGGAACTGCGGTGGTGGTGCTGCGGTAGCGTTGTCGCCTCACAGTTAGACGTTGCCCGTTCGATTCTCAGTTAGAGCGTCTTCTGTGTGGCGACATGTGTGAATGGGCGTTCCTTCGGTGAAGGAAGTGTGTTAGGCCTGGCAAGCCAGCACGTAAAACTCTACTGCCAATCATTAGCGGACCGGAGTTCCGCTGTGGTGACCTCTAACCGGGAAAAGCCGAAAGACACAAACAAACATGATCAGGCAGATTCTGTTCCTTTAACCAAGCATGCCTCCTAATGACAGAACCCGTTAACTGCGGCCCTGCAAGAGGCCTCCAGAAAATCAAAACCACATTGCAATGTATGCTTTCCCACTTGTTCAGTTGCATGCAATAAATCCTGCATTTCCTTATTTTCTGCACAGTCAGAATTTGCCAACATTTTCTGTTTTAGCAGTGACATTAAGTATTGCTGATATTTAATCATATGAAATTGACAATTTAAAGCCCTCACAGCCAAAGTAGCAGAAGTGTAAACCTTTTTCCCCCATCTGTCTAGTGCCCTTGAATCCCTGTCAGAAGGGATAGGGTTTTTTGTAGTAGCAGCCTTGACCCCCCTTGGGACCCTGAGAAATAGTTTCTGGGTCAGCAGCAGGGTTTTTATAAAGAAATGTATGTGAATATGGAACCCTGTAGTATCTGTCTGGTTTTACAGGGGCTGCAGGTAAAGAGTCAGGAGTAAGGCTGGACTCTGAAAATACATCACCTACAATGTCTAACACAGGGGGAATAGCAAGAGGCCTGTGCTGAGAAAGTAAAAGAAAATCTCCAAGCCTTTTCTTTGATTATGAGTAATCTAGGCTCTCCCAGTGGAAGTGCTCCCTCATGGTATGCAGGGTTTCCCCAAAAGAATAATCCTCAGGAGGAGAGGCTGAAGGGATAGATTCTTCAGCATCAGAATCCTCATAGGGAGGAAGAGAGTATTCCTGTACAGAAGAGGAGTCAGAGGAAATGGAAACCTGATCTGAAGAGTCATAGTCTGTTTCTTGCCTAGGCCTCTTGTCAGGAGGGGGATGGGAACCCCTGATCAAGGTAATTAGGTCTTCGGCCATTTTGAGCATCTGTTTTTTAGGCATGGAAGTCTGTCCTGGAGAATTCTGTACTGGTTTCTTTGTCTTTAGAGCTGCTTTAGTCTTTGCTTTGGAAGCTGAAGTAGGCTTTACATATAACTGTGTAGGTCTGCAAACACCCTCAGAAGCAGATGCCTGTTCAGCGGCTCTGGACCCACCTGAGGGAATGGTTTCCAAGTGTCCAATACCTTGAGTATCCAGAGGCCTAGCTGGCTCCACGTGGGAGTTGTCAGCAGCCTGTGGCTCTGAGGTAGGGGGCGTCAGGGGCTGCGAAAGTCCCTCACTGAGAACCAGCGACTGGCTTAGCAGAAGCCTCGTCATCCGTTTTGGATCTCGGATGCCTGTCCTTTTCTTTTTCCTTGCATTTTTTAGAAACTCCGGTCGTCGGCTGTTCCGATGGCATTATATAATTGAATCTTCGGCCAAAGCAGTGAAAAGGAAAATCGAACAGACGCTTAATAGTGCATTGGTTAGCACAAAACCAACAGCTAGCAACGTTGTGATCAGGGCCTAGGCAAGGAATACAGTTAAGAATGAAAATCCTTATGAGGTATTTGCTTCCCACAAGAAATACAATTTTTAACTTTTTCTGACATCGGTCTGGAGCAAGAAAAAAGTTTCTCCAACGGGGTACTAAGCTTTAATGAAGACTTCGGATCTGAAATTCGTCTGTGAAAATCTCAGGAGTCGGCCGACCGGCACTTGTGAACAGCTTTTGCTTCGGGCACCGCGGCAAGAAAGACTGAAGAAAATGGCATCGGCTGCATCATTTATACCCCTGGTGCACTGACATCAGGGAAGAGGCGACAGCAACCGACGCTGGACCTAACTTTGGAATTCAGGCCGACTGCAGGTAGCCTGCCAGCAGGATAAGCCAAGAGTAATGACTGCAACAGTGAAACACGATGAACATCTAGCCCTGAAACTACAAAACAGTTATACTAAATGAATGATCTTGCATATAAAGCACTTACATAATGAGGACTATACACACACAGGAAGCATTCAGATAATATTATCAATAGGTAAAGTTCCTAAAGCACCTTGTGTAGCAATATATAACCATAATAAAAACAAGCTACTTCCATTCTACCAAATGTACCCTACAGTCTAAACCCAACTATTTATATACTGCTAGCACATTCTTCATCTTTGCAGTAGCAGCCTGAGATTGAAGGTTAAGAGCAGGAGACCATCACTCACAGCATCTATGACACTATTAAGTCAACCACAACTGTACTACACACCTGTTGAAGGTCACAGCTGTAGTTAACTCATATTATGAATAATAAAGAGCCAAACAAAATACTTATGGACCTCACATGGTGGAGGGAATTGTATACCAAACCCCAAAAAGTAAATTCTGTCCAACTTCATGATGGATTATTTAGCTGCTAAAGTTTTTTTCTAATATTGTGGTTATTCATGCAACAGCTTATTTGCTAGGCCAAGGTGGGTGGCAATAGGATCAAGGCTTGAGGTTGGTTGTGGTGCTGGCCTCACAGCGTGGTATGCTCTCTTACTCAATTGCAGGTCTTAACATTCTACATACGGGGGGGGCTGGATGGTAAAAGATAACTGAATACCTTCAGGAGCTATCAGCTGCATTGGATGAAATAGATGGCTCTACCAGCAGCACAGATGGTTGAAAGGAATAAGCCAACCCTGAGAGTAAAGTACAAGAGGTACAACAGAACATCAGGAAGAAGGTAAGCAACAGATTCAAGCCCTTACCTCCTTTCCAGTTTCATAGCTTAGACAATGTGATACACAGTTTTCTCATGTAAGGTCTTCCTGCTTCGTGTGAAAAATACTACCTCTGAGAAAAAGTGGCTGGGGGGGGGGGTCCGTCTGAAAACCTTCAGCGTGCTAAACTAAGGTGTTTGGTGTGCAACAGTTTTACCATCACAGTGTCATTAGTTTAGTATGAAATGGTAAAACCACTTGGTTGTTCTGTTGACCCCCAGGTTAGGTATATGAACCAATATGCCAATTGGGAGCTATCATAATGGCTTCTGCTACTTCTCATGTTGCCTGAAAATTTTTCTACCGGATGATTAGGACTGGTGTGAATGAATACGAGACACCTGCTTTCTATGTGGCAAATTATTGCAGAACTAGGAGGAAATGGTAATTCAGTTGGGATACAATGAGATTTTTCTTCAAGGTAAACCTATTTCTGCGACAGTCAAGAAAGTGACACTGTCCATACTAAAATTTCACTGTTCAGGGAGTGTTCTAAGCTGTTCAGCTTGCTGGGGACAAATAGCTTTTCTGCTGCCAATTCCCCATTGACTGTTGAGCTACTAAAAAAAAAAAAAAAAGGTCTTTCACACTAAGTGAAGGCCCAAAAAAAAAAAAAAGGTTTGTTTTCAACCATGGAGCTTACCGTGGTGTTTAATGCGGACATCAGGCAGTTCCGCATTAAACACAAGTAGCTCTGTGTTTAGCGATTTTTTACTGGCCTGTATGCCGGTATACAGGCCAATAAAAAAAAAAAAATGGAGGGTATTTCGCCGGGATTTAAACCAGCAGTCTGGGACTCGGGATCGGGCTGCTGATCCCAAGACAATCCCGCTCAAATAGGGACGTCTGGCAACCCTGATCTGCACCAGGAACTGTTCTAGATCTGGAAAGAAAATGGGAATCCCCCATTTAATTAGCCCAGGCTGTACCCACCAATGGAATTATTTCACTGACAGGAATCAGAAAAATAAGGCTTAAAAACCTGAGTGCTCATTCTAACAGCTTTTACATATAATGAAAAAATAAGGATGTCCCAGCTGAAGAGTCTCGGTTCAAAAAGTATGCAATGTAGGTTCAGAAAGCTAAAAACCACAGACTCACCACAAAAAAAATCACTTTCTGTTATTAAAAGTGTAACTTTATTTAACGGTAAGCGCTTTCACGTATCCAATAGATACGCTTCCTCAGACCATTGGCTATTTCTAGTCCCCAGAAAGGACACTGCTTGGAGACCCATTCTGGACCTTTCAATCTTAAGCACCTTCTTGCAAGTACCCAAATTCAAGATGCTAACATTACAGCAGCTTCTTCCCATGTTGGGCAAGAAAGCTTGGCTAGTAACGTTGGACCTCAAGGAGGCATACCTGCATGTCCCTATCAGACAAAATTGCAGAAGATACCTCTGAAAACCTTAGTTTTATCCAAGTAGTAACGTAGCTGCCTGTGAATGTCCAAGGAATGCAGGAGTTTTTCTCCTTTGTTCTGTGGATTTGGAAAGAAGGTGGGTAAATGGATGGTTTGATTTAGAGCCACACTGGATACCACCTTAGGCATAAACGAGGGGTTAGTTCATAGAGAAACTCTGTCTTGATGAAAAATGAGGAAAGGCTCTACTGCCATTAGTGCCTGAAGTTCTGAAACTCTTCTAGCTGAAGTGATTGCTAGCAGCAGGGCAGTCTTCCATGATAAAGTTAAGTCAGCTGAGAAAGCTGGCTCAAAAGGAGGTAGCGCGAGTTTTTCCAGAACAAAGTTGAGGTCCCAAGTAGGTGTTGATGCTCTCCTGGGAGGCCCCTGGGAGGCCTAATGTTCTTGGCCCCTCTGAGAATCTGCCTTAAAAGTGAATGTGAAAATAAGGTAGGATCCGTGTTGTAGTGAACAGAAATGGCTGAGGCGCGGATTTTAATAGATGAAAAAGAAAGCTCTTTGTGTAACATCTCAGTTAGATATTGCAGAATTGAGGTATGTCAGGTTGAAGGGTATTCTGGCCTTTAGCTTGGTTCCAGGCACAAAACCTTTTCCATTTGTCTGAGTAGGCTTTCCTGGTGCTGGGTCTTCTGGCCTCCAGAATAACTTCCATAACAGCTTGTGAGAGAGGAGCTGGCTGGTTGCTTAGGTGATTTGCCATGCAGCCAAGTTTAATGTTTTGAGCTGGCTGTGTAGAATCTGATTGTCTTGCTGTGTGAGCAGGTGGGTAATTTGTGGTAGAATCCATGGTGAGCCCTGGGCCATATTCCTTAATAGTGGGTAGCATTTCTTTTTGATTGATGTGCAGATTCCTTTGATCTGCTGTCCATAAGCCTTGAATGCACTGTCCTGCCATGTGGGCCTCCCAGGCATAGTCCGATGCATCTGTTGTCATAGCTTGCCTGGCTGGGGGTAGGGTGAAAGGCTGACCCTTGTTTAGGGTGACCACCATAGAAACTCCTGTTGAAGGCAGGGAATGAGATTTATCACCGTTTCCAAGCTGTGGCTGTGTTGAGTCCATACGCTTTTTAGGTACCATTGTAATTTCCTCATATGCAGTTTTGCAAATGGTATTAGCAGTATGCAAGATGCCATGAAGCCCAAGGCCTGCAGAATTTTTCTTGCAGGGAGTTGGGTCTTTGTTGCCATTGTTCTGAAGTATTGAGTTAATTGTAGTTGTTTGTCTGGCATCAGATAAGCCATCTGGGCCGTTGTATTCAAGCTGGCACCCAGGAATGTCAATTTGTGAGGGCACTAGTTTTGATTTCTTTTCATTTACTGTATACCCTAGGCAACTTAGAAGATGTCTTACAAAAGCCAGGTGTTGTAAGAGAATGTCCTTGCTTTCTGCTTGGTTGAGACAGTCGTCCAGGTATGGGTATATTTGAATTCCTCTCTGTCTGCAGTATGCAATTACTGGTGCCAGGCATTTTGTGAAGACCCTGGGCACAGTAGATAAGCCAAAGGGCAGTGCAGAGAATTGGTAATGGGTTGAACCTGCAATGAAACGGAGGTATCTTCTGCAATTTTGTCTGATAGGGACATGCAGGTATGCCTCCTTGAGGTCCAACGTTACTAGCAAAGCTTTCTTGCCCAACATGGGAAGAAGCTGCTGTAGTGTTAGCATCTTGAATTTGGGTACTTGCAAGAAGGTGTTTAAGATTGAAAGGTCCAGAATGGGTCTCCAAGCATTGTCCTTTCTGGGGACTAGAAATAGCCTTGAGTAAAATCCTTGGCCTTGCTCCTGTGTTTGAATGGCTCTCATGTCCATGAGAGCTGTAATTTGTTCTTGTGCCTCTGCCCATTGGTTGTGAGGCAGGTTTGCCATTCCTTTTATCCTTGGCAAGGTGTGGAAATGGAACCTGTATCCGTGTGAGATAATGTCTAGGACCCATATGTCCTTTGTGACGATGCAGCAGTTGTCTGCAAAAAGGGCTAATTTTCCTCCCAAGGGAGCTGCCAAGAGGGTTTTGCTTGGCAGTTTGAGGTTTGAGTCATTGTGTTTGCCTTCTAGTGGTTTGGGACCAGTCTTCTCCTCCCTTCTGTGTTGTAGTGCCCCACTGGCGAGGTTTGTAAGGGATTTGTGTCTGTCCTCTGCCCCTTGGGCACCTGTATTTACCCCTCTGTGGTCTGTCAGAAGCTGGAAAGGACCAATTGTTTGTTGGCCAATTTCTGCTGAAGCGTGGGGGCTGTACCTGTAAGAAATCTTTGACCGTTTGCATAGATTTTGCCTTATCCTCAATTTTCTTTAAAACCTCCTCTGCTTTAACCCCAAATAAAACATCCTGCTGTAAGGGTGCATCCAGAAACTTTGCTTTAACATGATCAGGCAGAGATTGTTCCTTTAACCAAGCATGCCTACGTATAACAGACCCAGTAACAGCTGCTCTAGAGGAAGCTTACAAGGCATCAAAGCCACATTGTAAAGTATGTTTGCCCACCTGTTCAGCTGCATGCAGCAGATCTTGCATTTCCTTGAATTCAGACTGTTGAGGGTACATGCCCATCTTTTGTTTTATTTGAGACATTAGGAATCGCTGGTATTTAAGCATGTAAAATTGACAATTTAGTGCTCTCATAGCTAGAGTACTTGAGGTGTAAACCTTCTTCCCCCACCTATCTAGTGCTCTGGAGTCCCTTTCTGAGGACACAGGATTTTTAGCCATAGAAGCCTTAGCCCCTTTGGGACCCTGGGAGATTGTCTCTGGATCAGCAGCAGGGCTTTTGTAAAGGAATTTGTGAGAGTCAGGCACTCTATAGTATCTATCTGGTTTGGCTGGAGCAGGAGGCACAGAATCTGGATTTAGACTAGATTCTAAGAAGACATCATCCACTAAGTCTATAACTGGGGGGATAGCAAGTGGTCTGTGCTGGGGGAGTAAAAGAAACTCTCGGAGCCTTTTCTTTGAGTCAGAGTAGTCCTGACCTTCCCAGTGGAAATGTTCCCTCAGTGTGTAAGGTTTCCCGAAAGGAGTAGTCTTCAGGGGGAGAAGCTGAGGGAATGGAGTCTTCAGCATCAGAATCTTCATAAGGGGGAAAGGAGTAATCCTGTTCCTCAGAACCTGACGAAACAGACACCTGATCAGAGGAGGCATAATCCTCCTCTTGTCTAGGCCTTTTGTCGGGGGGGGTTGGGAACCCCTGATCAAAGAAATCAAATCTTCAGCCATTTTAAGCATCTGTTTCTTAGGCATAGGACCTTGACCTGGAGACTGAAGTTTTTGGTTTTAGAGGAGTCTTAAGCTTAGCATAAGATGTTATGGTGAGGGTAGTCTGTCTGAAGACACCTTCAGAAAAGTACAGTTTTGTACCTACCATAAATGTAGATGTCCGAACAGGATAGCATCTGCAGTCCTTACAAATGGGTTGTCCTGTCGTCAGGCAGCCCTTCGGTCGGCCGGATTCCAAAGTCTGGGTCTGGCCTCGGCTGGTGTCGCACTTCACCCGACGTCATAGCTGCAGTTCTTCGGGTATAAAGGCATCAGCTGACGCCATTTTCCTCAGTGTTTCTTGCCCCAGATGCCAGTTGCCCTCTTGGATAGCTAAATTTTTGGATAAATGCCAATGTTTCCAAATAGTAGAAGGCAAACACAAAAAATAATCATGTATGTACATATATACAAACAAATACACCATAAGAGATCCCCCCCCAGCTAGCTATTAGGTGGGTAAATACCCTAGGAATACCACAGAGGGGAAGGAGGGTGGGTAATCCTGACTGCAGATGCTATCCTGTTCGGACATCTACATTTATGGTAGGTACAAAACTTTACTATGTCCTTCAAGGATGCATCTGCAGTCCTTACAAATGGGTAGAATACCATAGCCAAACTAGGGGAAGAGGAAGAAGAAATTATGGTGTAGTTAGGATCCCTTGCAAAACAGCAGTGGCAAACCCTGCTCGGGATCTAGAGTACAAAGGTAAGTTATAATGCTTGGCAAATGTATGCACGGAGGTCCAAGTAGCAGCCTCTATAATGTCCTTGGTAGCCACTCCTCGTAAGAAAGCTGTGGTAGTGGCTGTAGCCCTTGTAGAATGAGGCCTTATGTTCTGTGGAATTTGCTTTCCATGGCAGGAGTAACAGAATCTAATGCAATTTCCTATCCACTTGGAGATTGTCTGTTTGGAAATTGCTTTTCCTTCCCTTCCTGTTGCATATGCTACCAGAAGCTGGTCAGATTTTCTATTGCCCTTGGTTCTGTCCAGGTAGTAGCGTAACTTTCTATGTACATCCAAGGTATGCAGCAGTCTTCCCCCCTGTTCTGTGGATTGGGAAAGAAGGTAGGTAGGTGGATTGCCTGGTTTAAAGACACTCTGGATACCATCTTAGGCATAAATGTAGGATTAGTTCTCATGGACACTCTATCTTGATGGAAGATTAGGAAGGGTTGTACTGCCATTAAAGCCTGTAGTTCCGAAACCCTTCTTGCTGAGGTAATTGCCAGCAGGAAAGCAGTTTTCCAGGATAGGTGTTGAAGATCTGCTGTTGCTGCTGGTTCGAAAGGGGGAAATGTCAATTTTTCTAGTACAAAGTTCAAGTCCCATTCTGGTAATGGTGGTTTCCTAGGAGGTTTTACATTCTTAATTCCTCTCAGAAACTGCCTGAGTAGAGGATCTTGAAAAGACAGGTGGATCGAAGCTGTATTCTGCAGAAATAGCTGATGCATGTATTTTGATGGAGGAATAGGACAGGCCTGTATGGAAAAGCTCTGCCAAATACTCCAGGATGTTGGCAATGTCTACCTTTGACACATCTTTGCCCCTGTCGGTACTCCAAATGAGAAACCTTTTCCATTTTCCTGCATAGTTCCTTCTTGTTGAGGGTCTGCGGGCCTCAAGGATAATGTCTTTAACCCTTTGGGATAAATCTGGGTTAGTTGCTCTTATGTAATGTTCCAGGCAGTCAGTTGCAGAGTTTTCAGGTTTGGATGCAGGATGTTGTAGTTGCTCTGAGTTAACATCAAGGGAATCAGGGGTAGTGTCCACATTCTCCCGAGACATGCTCCTTAGTAATGGGTACCAATGTTGTCTTGGCCAGTCTGGAGCTATCAGAATGATCCTTGGACGTTCCTCTTTGATTTTCAATAGCACCTTGTGCATCAAAGGAAGAGGTGGGAATGCATATGCTGTCAGGCCTTTCCAACTGAAGGATAGAGAGTCCACCTTCCAAGCAAGTGGGTGGTATGTCCTTGTGCAGAATTTCTTGAGCTGGTGATTGAGTGGGGATGTGAATAGGTCTATTTGTGGCAGTCCCCATTTCTTTGTGATGGCCTTGAAGATGTCCGGGTGTAGCATCCATTCGTGTGCATCCGAGGTAGTTCTGCTTAATATGTCTGCTAGGATGTTTTCTTTTCCCGGTAAAAAAATTGCTTGTAACTGAATGTTGTAACTCAGAGCCATATTCCATAGGTCCAGGGCCATTCGGCATAGAGGGTATGAATGAGTGCCTCCCTGTTTGTTGAGTGGTGTTGTCTGTCCTTATCAACTGGCCTTCTTGGAGGAATGGTCTGAAATTCTGGATTGCTAGTTGTACTGCCAGCATTTCTTTTTGATTTATGTGCAGGTGCAGCTGCTCTGGAGTCCATAAGCCTTGTATGCACTTGTCCAGCATGTGGGCCCCCCAGCCGAGGTCTGAGGCGTCCGTTGTGATGGTTTGGCTTGGTTGAATGCTGTGGAAGGGCAAACCTGGGTTTGACTGGCATGCCTGAGCCCACCATAGGAACTCTTGTTTCAGGCATGGAATTAGTGGTATTTCGGTTTCTAAGCTGTGCCTGTGTTGAGACCATAAATTCTTTAGGTACCACTGTAGCTTTCTCATATGCAGTCTGGCATGGGGGACCAGGATTATGCAGGATGCCATGAAGCCCAAGGCCTGCAGTACTTTCCTTGCTGTTAGTTTGTTCTGCTTTGTTAATGCCAAAAAGTTGTTCTTGTTTTTCTGCAGTTAGGAATGCCATCTGTTTTACTGTGTCCAATTCTGCACCTAAGGTGGTTATTGTTTGGGATGGTATCAGTCTTGACTTTTTTATATTGACTGTGTATCCCAGGGCCTGTAGTAAGCAAATGACTCTTTGTAAGTCTTCTGTTAGCTTGTTTTTGTTGTCCGCTTGTATCAGGCAGTCGTCCAGGTATGGATAAATTTGGATTCCTGAAGCCTGCAGTGGCGATTACTGATGCCAGGCATTTCGTGAACACTCTGGGCAGTAGATAAGCCAAAGGGCAATGCTGAGAATTGATAATGCTCTGATCCTGCAAGAAATCTGAGGTATCTTCTGCAATGTGGTCGTATGGGGACGTGCAGGTATGCCTCCTTGAGATCTAGAGTTACCAGCCAATACTCCTTGCCCAGCATGGGAAGAAGTTGCTGTAGGGTCAGCATTTTGAATTTTGGAGCGATGATGAATGTGTTTAAAGCGGACAGGTCGAGAATAGGCCTCCAATTTTTTTCTTGGTACCAGGAAGAGTCTGGAGTAAAATCCCTTGCCTTGTTCCATAGGTGGTACCCTTTCCACAGCTCTCATCCTTGCTAATTGAGCTATTTGTTTTAGAGCTTCTGTCTTTTGATTTGGTGGTAGGTTTGGCATTCCTCTTTTTCGGGTAAAGTGTGGAAATGAAACCTGTAGCCTTGGTCTATAGTTTGCAAAATCCACTTGTCTCTTGTGATATAGTGCCAGTTTTTTGAAAATAGTGCTAACTTACCGCCTAAGGGTGCTGCTATTTGTTCCCTGGTAGGCGGTGTCAAAGCCAAGTCACTGTGATTGTCCTGTTGCAGTGGTAGTGGTTGTGTCTGTGCCTCGTTGGTTGTTACCTTGCCACTGGCGTCCCCTGTAGGCACCTCCTCTGGATTGATTTCTGCCTCTTGAACGCCTATTCCTGCCTCTCTGAGTTTTGGAGGAGTCTGGAAAGGACCAATTTTTGGAAGGCCAGTTCCTGCTAAACCTTGGAGGCTGAACCTGTAAGAAATCTTTTACTGTTTGTACAGATTTTGCCTTCTCTTCCATTTTCTTCAGTACCTGTTGGGCAGGAGAACCAAATAAACTGACCTTATCCATAGGAGCATCTAATAGCTTTGCTTTAACATGATCAGGCAAGACTTGCTCTTTCAACCATGCATGCCTTCTTATAACTGTGCCAGTCATGGCTGATCTAAATGAAGCCTCCAGTGCATCACAGCCACATTTTAAGGAATGGTTACTAACCTGCTGAATGTTATTCACCATTTCTAGAACATATTTCTTATCTAAAGAATCATCTGAGGACAGTTTCTTAGTTAACTGATCAAGCATAAACTCTTGGTATTGGATCATATGAAACTGACAGTTCAATGCTCTAGCTGAGAGAGTAGCAGAGGTGTATACTTTTTTACCCCATCTCTCTAAGGACCTGGATTCCCTTTCAGAAGGGAGAGGGTTTTTAGCTGATCTCGAAGCTACTGCCTTAGGCCCCTGGGAGATAGTCTCAGGATCTGCGAAAGGAGCCTTGTGTAAATGGTGATGAGTGTCCGGGACCCTGTAGAACCTATCGGGCTTAGCAGGGGCTGGAGGTAAAGTATCAGGAGCAGTGCAAGCATCATTAAATGCATCATCCACAACAGGAAGAACTGGAGGTATAGCTAAAGGCCTATGTTGTGGTAAGTGTAAAAAGGTCCTAAGCCTTTTCCTTGAATCTGAAAAATCTTGCCCCTGCCATTAGAATTGCTCTCTCATGGCATGTAAAGTTTCCCCAAAAGAAAATTCCTCTGGTGGAGAAGCAGAAGGAATCGATTCTTCAGCATCGGAATCTTCATAAGTAGAAAAAGGAGCCTCTGGATGGTCTGTATTGTCTGTATCATCAGAAGATTCATCTGAGGACACTGGCTCAGGGGACTCTGCTCTAGGTCTCTTTTCTGGAGGTTGAGAGGCCCTGTCTGGGTGAGATTGGGATCCCCTTATTAAAGAGATGAGATCCTCTGCCATAGTAAGCATTTGGGAACTGGAACTGGGCCTGTGAGAGGGGGGCTTAACAGGCACAGACTTAGAAGTTTTGGCTGCTTTAGCCCTGGCAAAGGCCTTTATAGACATGGCTGCAGGAGGCCTAGCAGCACCACGTGCTGGGGTAGAAACATCCAAAGGGATGGTGTCCGATAAATCTTGTGAAACCACAGTAGTAGGTAAAACTTCAGAGGCCGATTCAACTAGGGCAGAGGGGGCCTCGGTAGTAGTCATGGATTCGGCTGAAGATTGAACCGTTTGCTCGGTTTGGCGAAACAGAGACACGCGTTTGCTTAACCGTGGTTTCGCGAAACCGCGACCGCGAGTGTCGGTCCTTTCTTTGTTCTTAACAATTTGAGTAGTCGGAGGATCCGGCGGCATTATGTACGCAAAATCTGAGCCGAAAACTGTTCAGCAAACTCCGACCCGGCGTCTAAGCGTTCGTCGGTCGAAAAAGCACAGGCTAAACAAGCTGCTACGTCGTGGTCTGGGCCTAAACAAGGTAAGCAGTAAGAGTGGAAATCTTTATGAGGTATTTGTTTCCCACAAGTTAAACAGTTATTCACTTTTTCTGACATCGGCTGAGGCAAGAAAGAGTCCCCAACGGGTACTTAGCTTTAGAAGTCTTGAAGTAGTATTCGGTAGTAGTAATCTCTGGATCTGACCGACCGGCACTTGCGAACAGCTTCTGCTTGGTAGCGGCAAGAAAGACTGAGGAAAATGGCGTCGGCTGATGCCTTTATACCCGAAGAACTGCAGTTATGACGTCGGGTGAAGTGTGACACCAGCCGAGGCCAGACCCAGACTTTGGAATCCGGCCAACCGAAGGGCTGCCTGACGACAGGACAACCCATTTGTAAGGACTGCAGATGCATCATTGAAGGACATCCGAAGGTGTTTCTGCAGCACTGGCTTCCCCTACTGCAATGTCGTCGGTAGAGCCTAAGGAAAATGGCTGCGTCGGCCTGGAAATCTCTGCTGGGGGATCCGATGTGGTCTGGGGATCCAATTCAGCGGTAGCCAGGGGCTGCGTAGGTGCCTCACTGAAAACCAGAGAACCGGTGACCGGGCCAGCCGAGGCCTCGGAGTCTGGCTTGGATCTAGGCTGCCGGTCCTTATCCTTGCATTTTTTATGCACGCCGGTAGTCGGTTGCTCCGACGGCATAGTGTAATCAAATTTTCTACCGAAGTAGTGTTGTGCAAAATCAAAGCTACACTTTATAGTCCGTTTACTGAACCTAGTACAAAACAGACAACCAGTGATGTCGTGGTCTGGGCCTAGGCAAGGTATACAAAAAGAATGAAAGCCCTTATGAGGTATTTGCTTCCCACAAGAAATGCAATTGTTAGCTTTTTCTGACATCGGACTGAGGCAAGAAAAGGTTCCCCAATGGGGTACTTAGCTTTGAAGACTTTGGACTGAAACTCAGGTGTCGGCCGACCGGCACTTGCGAACTGCTTCTGCTTCGGGCACCGTGCGGCAAGAAAGACTGAAGAAAATAGCGTCAGATGCCTCTGATATACCCCTGGCGCTCTGACGTCAGGGAAGAAGCGACAGCAACCGATGCCAGACCAAGACTTTGGAATTCGTGCCGACTGCGGGACCGCCTGACGGCAGGATAACCCAAGTGTGAGGACTGCAGCAGGGTAACCCGATGAACATCCATGCTTCTACTATGTTAAATAAATTCTGAGTTAGAGAATGTAGTTCTGATGGGGAGTTTGCTGAGCATACTAGCGTAGAATCAGCATATTGAATGCAGGTCATTGATAAACAGTGAAAAAAGAAGTGGTCCTAGAATAGAGCCCTGAGGGACTTTGAGGGTGACTGGCAGAAGGGATGATATATTATTTTCCCAGAGAACTGCCTGTTGCCTATTGCTAAGGTAAGACCTGAACCATTTAACAGCCTGAGAGTCAAGGGAAATGGGATTCAAGAATGTTAAGAAGGGCATGGTTTACCATGTCAAAAGCTTTTGAGAGGTCAGTAAAGAGTGCAGATGAGAGGTTGTTTTTATAGCGATTTCTATTGATGGCATCTGTAAAGGATAATAGGGCAGTTGTGGTACTACGTGATGGCCTAAAACCATGCTGGCAGTTTGCTATTATGTTATGTTGGGATAAATGGTTTAATAGTTGTTGGTGAATGCATTTTTCCATAATTTTTGCTAAGGGTGATAAAAGAGTGATTGGCCAGTAGTTAGAGTAATTATTTGAGTTACCACCTTTGTGTAGGGAGATAATATGGGAGATTTTCCATGTCTGGAATGGTTCCCTCCTTAATGGTTCTATTTATGAGGATGGATATAGGGTACACAATTACTTTGGCTGCTTTTTGCAGGTATTCAGATGGTAGCTGGTCAGCAGAAGGAGTACAAGGCTTAAGTTTTTGGATGAATTTGTAGATGAGAGTGGTAGAGATGGGTTGCAGATGGAATGTTGGTTGAGTGCCAGGTACGGTGGTGGGAAGGCTTGAGTTGACTGGCTAGTGATTGTATGGTCTCTGTGAAGAAAGTATTGAAGACACTGGCAGTTTGATTGGGGGTATTTGGATCGGCCTCAAGTGGGGTAGGTGTACGAGAGTGCCTGGGAAAAGGAGTTTATTGATACTAGACCAGAACTTCTGGGGATTGTTTTGGTGAGTTTGCTCCAGTTTACAGTAGTAGTAGTACTTTTTGTCTGTAAGTATTGCCTTTTTGTACTATTTCTCAACTACCTAAAATTTTGTTGATCAGAGATATTTTTGGTAGCTTATCTTGTTTTTGGTTTGGCATTTTACAGGACTACCATCAGAGTTTATTCTTGCATAATTCTTTACATTACTCTAACACAACAGTGACTGAAAATGGGTCTCTGTGGCCCAGTTCATCTACCTGCTAAACAAATAAACTAGTGTTCTCATTTACATGCTGCCAAGAGAATTTGTTGATTATATGGCAGTCCGTTAGCTATTCTATGAGTGGTATAGTATGGCACAGCTCATCCAAAAGAGCATAAAGGACAACAATGAATGGGGAGGACTAAGGAAACTGAAGGGGGGAAATAAATTATGTGCCAATATCCGCTGATACTGCCTCCCTTGCCTATTCATTTTAAAATTATGATAAACTACTGCCGGTGGAAATGACAGAATCTTCCTCACGTGGGGAATGACAAGGTATGGAAAAGATGGGGAGATGGCAAGCCTGTTCATAAACTGGTAATACTGACTTCTTGTGAATGAACCCATCCCTCTGTGTGCTTGTGCCAGGTACTTTTGAGATTTATTGGTCCTCCCAGAATGGCTAGTTCTGCTTCTACATAGATTGCTTTCTACAGGAGGATGAGAGTAGCAGATGGCATTATCCTCCCTTCTACACTTGCTTCTTAAAAATTCTTGAGTAGGTACTCCAAATACGCTACTCATTAATTTTACCTAGGGACAACAGGTTGCTGCCTCTTCAAACTGCCAGTAAGTCAGGCACATTCTTAATGCACATTCTGGAGCACAGCGGTTACATAAGAGTGTAACTGGCATAATTTTCTACTTTTTCTTCCTTAAAGGATACAAGTGCCATGTATGTCTTCAGATGATTCATTTATAGACTGACATTTTAACGTCCCATCAACACTACATGTGGGGGCCTGACAATGCAATGAGCTAAGGCCCAAGGAGGCATAAGTACACACCTTTTTTCAAATCTAGCCAGTAACCTACTTTCCCGATCACATGGAAGACTACTCTTCATCAGGAACAACGTGCATCTCCACACAGCTCCCAATGAAATAACTAGAGAGTAGCTATTTTTTTTTTCATAATGTTGCAGTACTGCTCTTTCCCCCATAAAGTCAATCCTGTCTTTAAGGGTGGGGTCATACAGGATCCAAATAAGCATGGTTGAAAACATTCTTAAAAGCCTCTACAACAGGGGGAACTGATGACAGCCTGGGTTACTCTATAAGCACCAACTCCATATAGGTTTTCTCTCGGCAATAAGCCTCTACAACAGGGGGAACTGATGACAGCCTGGGTTACTCTATAAGCACCAACTCCATATAGGTTTTCTCTCGGCAATGGTTCCCCATATCCTGTTTAAAATACTCTCTCATGAGCTTCAAAGTATTCTCCAAAGTTCACATTCCTGAGGGTGTCACCCTTGTGTGCAAGGTAAATGGATTTGTTTGAAATAAGTGAGGTCATTCTCCTTCTATGATCCCAAAACATCTGATGAAGTGGAATGCTTTTCTTCTCTTTTTCCCCAGAGATGCCCAAGTAGGACAGCTTAGGATATGATGCAAAGGGGCTGGATTGATATAGTACAGTGGAGCATAACTATGTTGGCAATATCATTAGATCTTTGATGGGAAAAACACTTAGCTTGTATCAAAGTGCAACTCTGGCATAGATAAGTAGTCAAATATCTATAGAAAGTGCAAAATATCAATTTAGAGTACTGCTGCAGTATTATTTCCAATTTATTGTATTATTCTGCCTTATCAGACTAAAAGTACAGTTTTGTACCTACCATAAATGTAGATGTCCGAACTGGATAGCATCTGCAGTCATAACAACTGGGTTGTCCTGTCGTCAGGCAGCCCTGCAGTCGGCCGGATTCCAAAGTCCGGGTCCGGCTGATGTCGCACTCCACCCGACGTCATCTCTGTTGGTCTTCGGGTATAAAAGCATCAGCCGACGCCATTTTCCTCAGTGTTTCTTGCCCCAGATGCCAGTAGCCCTCTTGCAGGCTAAAATTTGGATAGATGCCAATGTTTCCAAATAGATAGAGGTAAACACAACAATAAGCATGTATGTACATATATACAAACAAATACACCATAAAAGACTCCCCCCCCAACAGCTAGCTATTAGGAGGGTAAACACCCTAGGAGTACCACAGAGGGGAAGGAGGGAGGGTAATCCTGACTGCAGATGCTATCCAGTTCGGACATCTACATTTATGGTAGGTACAAAACTGTACTCTGCAGTCATAACAACTGGGTAGAATACCATAGCCAACTAGGGGAGGAGGATAAAAGTAGATTATGGTGTGTTTAGGATCCCTTGCAGTACAGCAGTGGCAAACCCTGCTCGGGATCTGGAATATAGAGGCAAATTATAATGCTTGGCAAATGTATGCACGGAGGTCCAAGTAGCCGCCTCAATAATGTCTTTGGTTGCCACTCCTCGTAAGAAGGCTGTGGTAGTGGCTGTTGCCCTTGTAGAATGAGGTCTTATGTTCTGTGGAATTGGTTTTCCATGGAAGGAGTAACAGTATCGTATGCAATTTCCTATCCATTTGGAGATTGTCTGTTTGGAAATAGCTTTTCCTTCCCTTCCTGTTGCATAGGCTACGAAAAGTTGTCAGTCTTTCTGCTATTTTTTGTTCTGTCCAAGTAGTAGCGTAGCTGTCTATGTACATCCAAGGTATGCAGTATTCTTTCCCCTCTGTTTTGTGGGTTGGGAAAGAAGGTAGGTGGATTGCCTGGTTTAAAGACACTCTGGATACCACCTTGGGCATAAATGTAGGATTAGTCCTCATGGACACTCTATCTTGGTGGAAGATTAGGAAGGGTTGCACTGCCATTAAGGCCTGTAGTTCTGAAACCCTCCCTGCTGAAGTAATTGCCAGTAGGAAAGCAGTTTTCCATGACAGGTGTTGTAGGTCTGCTGTTGCTGCTGGTTCAAAGGGTGATAGTGTCAACTTTTCTAGCACAAAGTTTAAATCCCAAGCTGGTAATGGTGGTTTCCTTGGAGGTTTTACATTCTTGATTCCTCTGAGGAACTGCCTGAGCAAAGGTTGCAAAAAAACAGGTGGATCAAAGCTGTATTCTGCTGAAATAGCTGATGCATGTATCTTGATGGAGGAGTAGGACAGGCCTGAATGAAGAAGTTGCCAGATACTCCAGAATGTTAGGCATATCTATGTTTGACACATCTTTTCCTCTTTCCATACTCCAAATGACAAACCTTTTCCATTTTCCAGCATAGTTCCTTCTTGTTGAAGGTCTGCGTGCTTCAAGAATAATGTCTTTAACTCTTTGGGAAAGTTCTGGATTAGCTGCTGCTATGTGATGTTCCATGCAGTCAGTTGCAGCGTTTTTAGGTTTGGGTGTATGATGCTGTAGTTGTTCTGAGTTAACATCAAAGGCATCAGGGGTATTGGCCACATATTGTTCGAGACATGCTCCTCAGTAGTGGGTACCAGTGTTGTCTTGGCCAGTTTGGAGCTATCAGGATTATCCTTGGGCGTTCTTCCTTGATTTTTAGTAGTACCTTGTGTATCAAAGGAAGAGGTGGGAATGCATATGCTGTTAGGCCTTTCCAGTTGAAGGAGAGCGAGTCCACTTTCCATGCTAGTGGGTGGAATGTCCTTGTGCAGAATTTTTTGAGCTGGTGATTGAGAGGTGATGCGAATAGGTCTATCTGTGGCATTCCCCATTTCTTTGAGATGGTCTTGAAGATGTCCGGGTGCAGCTTCCATTCGTGGGCATCAGTGGTTCTGCTTAATATGTCTGCTAGAGTATTGTCTTTCCCGGTACAAATATTGCCTGTAACTGGATGTTGTAGCTGAGTGCCAGGGTCCACAGCTCCAAGGTCATTCTGCATAGGGGTATGAATGAGTGCCTCCCTGTTTGTTGATGTACCACATGACTGTGGTGTTGTCTGTCCTTATCATCAACTGGCCCTCTTTGAGAAATGGTTTGAACTTTGGATTGCCAGTTTTACTGCCAGCATTTCTTTTAGATTGATGTGCAGGTGAAGTTGATCCTGTGTCCACAATCCTTGCGCATTTGTCCAGCATGTGGGCCCCATCCTAGGTCTGAAGCGTCTGTTGTGATGGTCTGGCTCGCTTGACATCTGCGAAAGGGTAGGCCTGGGTTTGACTGGCATGCCTGAGCCCACCATAGGAACTCCTGTTTAAGCATGGAATTAGTGGGATTTCTGTTTCTAGACTGTGTCTGTGTTGGGACCATAAATTCTTTAGGTACCACTGTAGTTTCCTCATATGTAGTCTGGCAAATGGAACCAAGATTATGCATGATGCCATGAAGCCCAAGGCCTGCAGAACTTTTCTTGCTGTTAACTTGTTCAGTTTTGTTAGTGCCAAGAAGTAAAGAGGAAGTTCGTTTTGTTTTTCTGTAGTCAGGAATGCCATTTGTTTTACTGTGTCCAATTCCGCAAGAATGTCCTTGTTTGGGATGGTATCAGCCTTGACTTTTGTAAATTGACTGTGTATCCCAGTGCTTGTAGCAAGTAAATGACCCTTTGTAAATCTGTTGTCAGCTTGCTTTTGTTGTCCCCTTGTAGCAGGCAGTCGTCCAGGTATGGGTAAATTTGAATTCCCTGTAGTCTGCAATGGGCGATTACTGATGCCAGGCATTTTGTGAATACTCTGGGCGCAGTAGATAAACCAAAGGGCAATGCTGAGAATTGATAGTGCTCTGATCCTGCAAGAAATCTGAGGTATCTTCTGCAGATTGGTCGAATGGGGACGTGCAGGTATGCCTCCTTGAGATCTAGAGTTACCAGCCAAGACTCCTTGCCCAGCATGGGAAGAAGTTGCTGTAGGGTCAGCATTTTGAATTTTGGGACAATGATGTATGTATTTAAGGTGGACAGGTCGAGAATTGGTCTCCAACTTTTTTCCTTTCTTGGAACTAGGAATAGTCTGGAATAGAACCCCTTTCCTTGCTCTGCTGTTGGCACTCTTTCCACAGCTCTCATGTTTGCTAACTCCATTATTTGGCGTAGAGCCTCTGTTTTTTGATTTGGAGGTAGATTTGGCATTCCTCTTTTGACTGGTAAAGAGTGGAAGTGAAACCGGTAACCTTGATCTATGGTTTGTAAAATCCACTTGTCTTTTGTTATGTAGTGCCAGTTCTTTGAAAATAAGGTTAACTTTCCGCCTAGAGGAGCTGCTATTTGTTCCCTGGTAGGCGGATTTAGGTTAAGTCACTGTGGTTGTGCTGATGTAGTGGCAGTGGCTGTGTCTGTGCCTCTGTTGTTACCTTGCCACTGTCGTCCTCTGTAGGCACCTCCTCTGGATTGGTTTCTGCCTCTGGAACGTCTATTCCTGCCCCTTTGAAATTTTGTGGAGTCAGGAAAGGACCAATTTTTGGCAGGCCAGTTCCTGCTAAACCTTGGGGTTGAACCTGCAAGAAATCTTTAACAGTTTGAACAGATTTTGCCTTTTCTTCCATTTTCTTCATAACCTGCTGGGCAGGTGTACCAAACAAACTTGTCTTGTCCATAGGAGCATCTAGCAACTTAGCTTTAACATGAATCGGTAAAGCTTGTTCCTTTAGCCATGCATGCCTTCTTATCACTGTGCCTGTCATGGCTGATCTAAATGAAGCCTCAGGTGCATCATAGCCACATTTTAAGGAATGGTTGCTAACCTGTTGTATGTTATTTACCATCTCTAATACATATTTCTTATCAAGAGATTCATCAGTGGTTAGTTGTTTAGTTAACTGATCAAGCATAAACTCTTGGTATTGTATCATGTGAAACTGACAGTTTAAAGCTCTAGCTGAGAGAGTAGCTGAAGTGTAGACCTTTTTACCCCATCTGTCTAATGACCTTGCTTCCCTTTCAGAAGGAATAGGGTTTTAGCTGTGGTCGCGCTACTGCCTTGGGACCCTGGGATATAGTTTCTGGGTCTGCAAGAGGGGCCTTGTAAAGGTGGTGATGAGTATCTGGCACCCTGTAAAATCTGTCTGGTTTGGCAGGGGCTGGGGTAAAGAATCTGGAGCAGCAAACATCATTGAAAGCATCATCCACCACAGAGAGAACAGGAGGTATAGCTAAGGGCCTGTGCTGTGGGAGGTGCAGAAAGGTCCTAAGTCTTTTCTGGAGTCTGAAAAATCCTGTTGCTGCCATTGGAACTGTTCTCATGGCATGCAAGGTTTCCCCAAAGGAGAATTCTTCTGGTGGGGAAGCAGCTGGAATGGATTCTTCAGCATCAGAATCTTCAAAATTGGAGAAGGGAGCCTCTGGCTGGTCAGTTATGTCTGATTCATCAGCAGAATCATCAGAAGACACTGGCTCAGGGGGCTCTGCCCTAGGTCTCTTCTCTGGGGCTGAGAGGCCCTGTCTGGGTGAGATTGAGATCCTCTAATTAAAGAAATTAAATCTTCTGCCAAAGTAAGCATTTGAGAACTAGAAGAGGGCCTGGATGTGGGGGGTTTAACAGGCACTGTTTTAGTAGTCTTGGCTGCTTTAGCCCTGGCGAAGGCCTTAATGGACATGGCTGCTGGAGGCCTAGCAGCACCACGTGCTGGGGTAGAGACATCCAAGGGATGGTGTCTGATAAGTCAACCACCGTAGTGGGTAAAATCTCTGAGGTCGATTCAAGAGTTGTAGCAGGGGCCTCAGTTGTAGGAATAGGTTCAGCTGTACTTTGATCAGTTTTCTCGGTTTCAGATGAAACCGAGACACTCATGATTTGCTTAACCATGGTTTCGGCCGAAACCGCAGACCGCGAGTGTCGGTCTTATCTTTGCGTTTTGGTAGATTGGGTAGTCGGAGGATCCGACGGCATAATGTACGCAAAATCAGAACCGAAAAACTGTTCTGCAAACTCCGACCGACGCCTAAGCGTTTCGGTTGAAAGAAGCACAGGCCGAACAGGCTGCTACGTCGTGGGCTGGGCCTAAACAAGGCAGACAGTAAGAGTGGAAATCTTTATGAGGTATTTGTTTCCCACAGGTTAAACAATTGTTAACTTTTTCTGACATCGGCTGAGGCAAGAAAGAGTCCCCAACGGGTACTTAGCTTTAGAAGTCTTAAGTAGTATTCGGTGAAGTAATCTCTGGATCCGACCGACCGGCACTTGCGAACAGCTTCTGCTTGGCGCCACGGCAAGAAAGACTGAGGAAAATGGCGGCTGATGCTTTTATACCCGAAGACCAACAGAGATGACGTCGGGTGGAGTGCGACATCAGCCGGACCCGGACTTTGGAATCCGGCCGACTGCAGGGCTGCCTGACGACAGGACAACCCAGTTGTTATGACTGCAGATGCATCCATGAAGGACATCTGCTATGCCTTTTGCTGACCTTGCTGCTAGTTTCTCTACAGTGTAGTCATTTTAAAAGTATGTGCTTCTAGCTAAATTGTTAGATTGCCCTGTTTGAATTCACTTTGGGACAACTGCAGTGTGGTTTTATAGTAAGAAAGCCTGGGACTGCTTTTTCAGCAGGAGTAAAAGGTGGCCTGATTTGTCTGACCTGGGGATCACACAGGAGGGCTTTATGTGAGAATTCTTGATTGGGCTGAGGGGCATTTGTTTTGTTTAGTCGAGTTTCTTTGCCTCTATTAACTTGGGGCATTTGCATAATGCTGCTTATTGTGCTGAGGCAAGAAGCAGTGTCTTGTATAAATGCAGGCAAACAGAATTTAAAAACTTTCCATAAAAAAAACACCCCAGAAAATTACACAGCACTTAGCTGTGCAAGGAGCAACTAGTCTGTGTACTCAGCAGCACTTCAGTACGAGTTTAGTCCTAGAAGGTCCGGATTGTACTCTGTTTTTACAGTAACCAAGGCTTTTTACTGTATAAGTTTTGTTACATGTGTGGAGCTTTTCCCCCCGGCCTCTGCTGAAAATGAGTCTTGGCCCAATCGGACTTTCCCAGTAAACAAATGTAAAATAAATATACAATAAATCCCTTTTGTACGATCCCATCTTGTACCATCCAATTGTAGAACAAGAAATAAGAATCCATACTTCCATGCTATCTCTGTACCCAGCCTGGTGGACATGAGCACCCTGAGGCAATGTAGCAATTCTCACGTTTATGACAACCACTTATTTCTTAATCTGATATGCTGTGTGACAGATGTAGTTACACAATGTTAATGGAAGCAAGTCTCGCACATACAAGCACTAAAATGAAACAGGCTGTCAGCAACATAAACACCATTTCCACTTTTCCTAGTATGGACCAGACCCATACACCCACATATGCTGATGCTCTTAAATGTAAAGTCCCTAAACCACAAAAACCTCTCAGACACTGCTCAACCAAAGTATCCTCAGCCACCTCAACAGAATTAGACAAAATCAACACCCAACAACACATGTACAACTGCATGCCAAGATGCCTCAGCTTCTAAGTCCATAAGGCACACCACCACACAAATCAATATTTTGGTCATAGCAAACTCCATTGCGAGAGACAGATGTCCCACTCAGCAGGCTAAGTAAAGAAAGAGCCACAGTCAACTGTGTCAGATGCCAGTACCTGTCAGATCATGCACTTGGGGTCACTGAACCACAAGTATCAGTATGACTCGGTAATTCTCCATGTGGGAGTACACAACCTGAGGCATATCTGTCTGGACTACATGGAGAGAGACATGATGGACAGCTAAGACGACATGTCCCACAGACTGGTATGAGCCTAGTTCTGAGCAGCATTGTAGCTTCTCCAAGGATTATGTCACAATATGAACTGAAAATAATTGACCGGCTTAGAGTATGGTGTCATTTGAAGGAGGTACAATGCTGGTCAAAGTGGGAGGATATAGTCTACAGACAATGCTGCTTTGGCAGGGGTGCTCTGCACTTGGCCTGGGATTTCCAATATTATATAAATCCTTGTCCACTACCCTACCTCCTTTTTTAGGCACTGCCAAACCGATAAACCTCTCAACATATCTATACCAGCCCAGAAAATCTGAAGCTGTTAATGCTTAATGCCAGGAGTCTAAGTAAGAAGCTCCACTCCCTGCAAGCTCTTCTCATCCTGGAGAATGTAGACATCTGTGCAGTTACTGATGCATGGTTTAAAGCTGCAGTCAGCACCCCAGCTGCGTAGGACTACAAAGCCTTCCACACATTTAGACCATCTACTGCACGGGTAGGGACAAAATATGGAGCTGTCATTACATAAAAAACAAACACATTAAGGCTAGTCTGTCAGTATGACACACACTTCAGCTTCTCCACATCGAAACTTTCTTAGACAAAGTCCCATGTGATATCCTTTTAAGCTATAGGTAGTCTTCTTCTATGCTCCAGGAAAACCATAATACAGACTTAAAAGCACTGGAGGTGCTCGCCATTCAACCCGGCACCATACACATGGGTGACTGACTACCCCAATATAAGATGGGAATCATAATCAGCCCCCAACATTCAGGTCCAAAGACTCCTGGACTTTGTAAATGTAAACACCTTGGACCAGTTAGTCTGTGTGCCCACTAGGGGTACCAACATCCTTGATCTGGTCCTCACAGACCATAAAGTTGTCTCCTTAGAAGTAAATGTCAAACCAAGCCACTGCCTAATCCTGGAACTTTTAGGAATTACTCTAGGAAAAATTTCCTACTACTAAGTGACATACTGGAAAAATTCCATGCCCCCCAAAAGCCTGAGAATACTGCTGCCTACGTGGAGTCATTCACAGAAACCCTGCACAATCATATTTACAGCTGCACAGAGAGCTATATTTACCCAGACTAAGCACAAGATCAACTCAAAAAATTAGCTCCACTGCTAGAATCTCATCAGTGGGTTGTACGTCAAAAGGAAGAAATTCATGGCAAAAATTAGGAGGTGCAATGTCCAGCAAGGTGAAAAAAATCCCTCATCAACCTAAACAAGCTCCATGAAAGCCAAATGTGAGGTAAAATTAGTATCCCAGGACAAGGGCAATCACAAAGCCTTCTTCAACTATGTCCATAACCACAAAGGCAATAAACAACAATCTACCAAACGAATTATAAACTGTTCCACCTATACAGAGTCAGAAGATACAGCAAATGTCCTGGCTGACAAAGTTAGCACCAATTTTATCTCGCTATCCCCACCAGATGCCTCAGAAAATACACGCTTCCATAACTCCTCCAACTATCACTACAGAGCAATTGCTCAAGGTGCTTTCCAGGGCCAAGAACACTGCATCTATCGATGGGTCCAGATAATATCTCAGGATGCTTCCTTAATAGTTTGAAACATGAACTATTGGTACTAACCACAGCCTCCAAATGGGCCTCATGCCAAATGAATGGATGACTGGAACAGTTTACCCTGCTGCACAAGGGTGGGCCATCTACTGACCAAGAGTATTACCGATCCATAAACCTGACTAGCTCGATATGCAAAGCTATGGAGAGAATAATAGATATCTTAAATAATGACATAGGTAACCTACAGACACTGGACTCAAATCGGTTCAAGTTTGTGAAAGGCAGGTCTTGCCTACTCAACCTGGTGGACTTCTTTGAGAAGGTCACCAAAGTAATGGAAGAGGGCAAAATGGTGCATACGGTCTACTTTACCTGGCCCAGGCATTTGACACAATACCCCAACTTAGGAATTGTAGAAAAGTTCACTAAACTAGGCATAAAATCCTACATCACCTGCTGGGGAGCCAGTTGGCCTACAGACAGGACCCAAGTAAGAACAGGAGTCTTTCTCCATAAAAAGGCTGGTTAATAGTGGGGATGCCTCGGAGCTCAGTGCTGAGGCTGTTCCTCTTTGGCATCTACTTCTCTGAGGACAAGGCTAATGTCAAGGGGCTCTGGATGATCATGTCTGTAGATGATTGCAAAATGGGTGTGGTCAGTAAATCCTCACAAGACACAAATATCCCCCAGGATGGCTCAACACACTCTAAGAAATGGTACCAGAGTCATGGTCTAAAACATAATGCCAAAAGTGAATCATACTATCTCTTGACAGGTAAATTTCATCTCTTTCTGTCTCTCTATACATATACATATCATATACCAAAGGAACAAAATGAAAACATGGAATTATATATTAAATGCTAGAGATGCACCAATGTAACTTTATTTTTATTTTACATTTGTTTACCGGGATAATCCGACTGGACCAGGTCCATTTACAGAGGAGACCCAGGGAGTAAAGCTCCACAATTAGTTAATAAATAATCAAAAATACAAGACAATTTTGATAAAAGATTACAAGACAGACAAACAACAGTAAGTGAAATTAATAACATGCTTAACAGGAAAAATAAGTCAACTCAAGATCTACTGTTAGAGTTCTAATACTGTAGCATAATTACAGTAAGTAAATTAGGAAGAAAGGTATATGAGATAGAGAGAAGAGTGAATTTTATGCAATACATGGACATAGTTCAGGTATTCAATAAGATGTGCTTTGAGTGAGTTTTTGAATTGTGTGATAGTGTAGGCAGAAGTCAGAGAAGGGGAGAGGTTATTCTAGGTTCTAGCTATGGTGTGAGACAAAAGTGCTTTCCCTGCTATGTTGTCAGCCCTAGAGATACAGAGGAGCAATTTGACAGAGGAGTGGAGAGGACGATTAGCTATGTAGTGAGTGTGCAGTCGATTTAGTGATGGGGTTTTATCAGGATGTTTCAGGATATTGTAGGCAATGAGAAGCTGGTGGTAACCGAGTAGTTGGCAAAGTTCTAGCCATTGAAGGTTCCTTAGAGCTTGGCAGTGGTGGGTTCTGAAAGCGGAGTTGTTAGCAAACCTGGTGATTTTATTATAAAATGACTCAAGTTTGTCAAGATCAAGTTTTCGATCTGGGTAAGAATTGGAGCAGCATACATTAGGGTGGACAATAGGTGAGTTTGGGCTAGGGTGACCCGTGCCTGAACTGAGAGAAAATATTTGTGTCTATATACTGTTCCCATTTTTGTGTGTACCTTTTTGATGGTTTGAGAAATATGGACATCAAAGCAGAGGTTTTTGTCGATCTCAACACTAAGGAGTTTGGTATGGGTAGAAGGAGAAATGACAGTGCCATTATTGGAAGTAATAAAAAAGGACAGAAGGGTAGATTTAGATTTGTTGTGGGTGAAAAGAAGCAGTTTAGTCTTGTTAGGATTTAGGATGAGTTGGATTTCAGTAATCCACCATTCCACAGAGCTAAAGGATTCTTGAGTGAGTTGTTGAGTGGTGAGAGTTGGGGCTGAGCAGTTTAGAGTCTAATCATCTGCATACTGTATCAGCGTGGCATGCTGGGTAGAGGTTTGGTAGATTGTTAGTAAAAAAATAGAAAAAAGTGAACGCAAAATTGAGCCTTGTAGTATGGTAGAAGTAATGGGGATAGTACACCTTGCCATTGGACAGATTGATGCCGGTCAGACAGTTAGTTCTTGAACCAGGTTATACTAGAAGGGGCAATGGATAGGGAGGAAAGAGTATCAAGTAGTATGGGGTGTGAGACCATTTCAAATGCTTTTGATATATCTAAGAATATGTCAGACACAAAACTGTCATTTCTATGTTGGCTAACCAAACTAGTGAAAGAGAGTAGAGCAGTTGTTGTGCTGTGGTGTGGCCAAAAACCATGCTGTGTGTGTTGGAAAGGAGATTGTGCATGTTCAGGTATTGCATGACTTGAGAGTGTATACATTTCTCAAGTAGCTTAGATAAGGGGAATAGAATGGCAATGGGATGGTAATTTGAGAAGTCATAACAATTTCCATTTTTGTGAATATGGACAATATATAAAAAAAAAACTTTCCACAGTTGGGGGATATAGGCTTCCTGTATGGAGCGGTTGATAAGGATAGAGACAGTATAAGAAGGATTCAGCTGCTATTTTTAGGAAGCTACCGGGTAAACTATCAGCTGAAAGGGTGGCAGGTTTCAGCTTTAAAAGGAGTTTTTAATTGTAGAGGTGGTAACCGGTGAGAGAGTAAAGGAGGAAATGTTATCTAGGCATTTGGGTGGGATATGTGTACGGTTGTTTTTGGATAACTGGGTTGACAATGTTAGAATGGATTCTGTAAAATGATGATTAAATTGAGAGGCTATGTTCTTGTTATTTGTGGAGCTGGGAGCTGGCATGGTAGTTTTGCCTGGTTTTAATAGGGAGTTGATAGCTTGACAAAACTTGAGGGTCTTTTGAGTGTTTGCTCTGGACACTAAGGAAGTAGTTCTCTTAAGTTTGGTTAGTTTCTTGGCCTAGTTTCTAAGTTGTTGGTAGTTTTGTTTGGCAAGATTAGTTTTATCTTTCTTCCAGATTTTCCACGCATTATCTCTGGACTTTAGTAGGGTCCTTGCGTCCTTGCTTAGCTATGGTGCACAGTTAGCTTTAGTTCTGATTTTTCTGATGGGTGCAACTATATTAAGGACATTGGTGAAGGTAGTGTTGAAATACTCAACTGCCTGGTCTAACCCTAGGATTCGTAGTGGTTCTCAGTTACATTGCTTTATAACATTGCTAAGATCCTATGGGTTTAGGTTATGATCTTTCCTAATCTGTTCATATAATACAGGTTTGGGCATGTTGGTTCTTTTGCAAAGGAGGAATATGGGGAAGTGAATAAGGGGTGGCGTAAGCCACAACTTTGGGCTAGGCTTATAAATGCCTTAGGGCAGATAGCCTAGTATAAACCTATGAACCTATGAACCTAAGACCATCTGGTTGACAGCCTACATGATAGTTTTGTTTGGGGCAAGGGATTTTTTTGTCTACTTTATTGGGTTCTTATAAGCTGGGAAAAAACAAAGATTAATATGGTTAATAGGGTGGTTAGAGTTGCAGGCTAACTCGTCAGTATTTAGGTCCCCTAGTAGGATAGTTTCTTGTGGAAGATTATCTTAGGTCCACTGTAAGATTTCCCCAATTATGGGAGTGTTATTTCCAGGAGGGATATAGCAGGTAAGGATGTTGATTTTATTTTTGTTTAGGTATAGGACAGAGCTTAAGTTTCAGCGTTATGAAATTTCGGTAGAGGGGTTTGTACAGTTTGGATATTAAGTATTGAAAGAGAATTGCAACCCTGCCTCCCTTTCTACCTATACTATCCAGTCTTAAGATATTATAACCTGGAAGGAGGATTTCTTCATTTTGGGTGCTGGGTTTTAGCTATGTCTCTGTAATGGTCAGCATGTCAGGGGAATACTGGGTTATAAATGGATGTAGGTCTGGAAGCTTATTAGATACATTCCTTGTATTGATGTTAAGAATCAGTAGATCAGATATCGGTTTGGTTGAGAGTAGAGTATTGGAGTGATCCTGGGTTGGGGTGAATGTCTCCTGAGATAAGGAGCCTCTCTGTAATTAGTATATGTTTGACTGCATGCATTATTCCTATGTTGGATTTAAATGATGTTTTTCTAGTGTAAGGACTTTGTATGTAGGTCTTATGTATGTCGAATATTGTGTTGTCATGAAATACAGTAGGACTAAAAGGGAAGTTTGTGTGTTTTTTAATTGTGAAAGTGTGTGTTATAGGGAATGAATTGTTATCTAGTGGTGTGTTTCTGTGTATGGATGTGATATAGTTTAGTGTTGTAAGAGCAAGAAAGAGATGCTAGTGTGATTTGCATTTTTAAGGGAGTGATGCTGTGTTATTAGTAGTAAAGCTGTTTACATATGGAGGTGAGTTTAAGGGTGTGGACTGTTTCGCTAACTGTGTTTAAGCTATGGAGGTAGATGGGGATAGGGATGAAGACAATGATTTGAGGTATCTGATTGGTGTAGGATCGTGTCAGGTGATAACAGGTTAGAATAAATGTAGGTATAGTGGGGGTGGGTGGGAAATGGGGGCAGGGTAGGGGAGCATAGTGAGACGAGCGAAGCGAGGTGACCCCAATCAGACCACGAGACTGCAGAGACAATCTGTATGCACTGGTCAGGGCAAACCAGCATGCAAATTGATTGGCTAACAGCAAGTTCCACTTTTCCTGCCAAATTTATTTTCTAATTTAGGTTAACAGGTGTGTACTAGGCTAATGGCTCTGGAGCCTTTACAAGTCTAGCCCATAGGATTACCCTGGCATCTGGTCACCCGATGCTAGTTCCCCAGTGCATCTGTCGAGTAGAGCCACTGTAGTGATCCCCGGAGTGAATTCCTATTTCCCATCCACTCATCAAGATTTCTCTTGAAGAGGGCCAGTGAGGTGCTCTGTCTGACATGTATGGGAAGTCTAGTCCATAGAATGGGCAGTCTCTGGGTTATGAACCTGTCCCTCCAGCATGTTCTGTTGACTGTGGTAATGAGGTTGAGGTCTCCTGAGCGTGTGTGCGGAGGGATTGGTATTTCTTTAGATGTGGCATTTCTAACAGAGCTGGGTCTGCCACGGCTTTGTAAGTCAAGCAGAGATTGCCTCTAAGTAGGTGATAAGAGACAGAGAATAGTTGGAGTTTTTTTGAGTCTGTCCATATAGGACAAGTGTTTAAGGCCTTGAATCCTCTTTGTGAGGTAATTTTGCGGCCTCACCAGTTGCTGCGGGTGTCTAGTGAGGTACATGCCAAATGGGGCATTGTACTCTATGATTGGCCTAATGAGGAAAGAGTAGAGGGAGACAATGCCCTCTTTCTTCCTGGATGCAAAACCCTTAGTAATGAGATGTGCCACATAGGACTTTCTGACCACACTGGCAATGTGGTGGTCAAAAGAGAGGCTGCTGTCAATCTGTGTTCCCAGATCTCTTATAATGCCTTCTGTGTTCAGTGGACTACCATCGATGTGCCAATTCATAGGAACTGGGTTTTTCCCAAAGTGGATGATGACATTTTTTGGCATTGAGCTTAAGGCCATGGTTCTGACACCAGTTGTTGGTCTCAGTGACGCCTTTCTGTAGGATGTCAACATCACTTGGGGAGTTAATAATAGCACCCAACTTGCAATCATCTGCGAACTTTGTGAGCCAGAGTCCTTTTGTGTTGGCCCGGACTTCAGAGAAGTAGACACCGAACAGGACAGGACCCAGGACCGAACCCCTGTGGGACTCCACTCATGACTGGTCGGCAGTCTGACCTGGAGTCAACTACTTTCACACTGTGGGTTCTATCTGTGAGCCAGTTTGCAACCCATCTAGTGATATAGGGGTTGATGTCTAGCTTAGTAAGTTTTTCTATGATTCCTGAGTGGGGAATGGTATCAAAGGCCTTGGCCAGATCAAGGTAGGCCGTATGAACCACCTTGACTTCATCCACAGCTCTGGTGACTGATTCAAAGAAGTCGACCAAGTTGAGCAGGCATAATCTATCCTTCACAAAACCAAACTGTGTGGAATCCAGAGTGTGGAAATTCCCTATATTCTTGTTTATTAGGTCCATGATGATGCATTCCATAGCTTTGCATATTAGACTCGTCAGGCTAAATGAGGCGATAGTTCCCAGGGTCTGTAGTCACTCCTCCTTTGTGGAGAGGGATGACTGTAGCAGTGCACCATTTGGTAGGGACAAAGCCTGAGGTGAGGCTGTAACTGAACAGGGCACACAGGTGAGGTGCCAGTTCACTCTGTAGTTCATGCAGAACACAGCCAGGGATATTGTCAGGTCCTATAGAAGCTGTATTCTTGGCCTTGGATAGTGCTGTTTTAACCTGTGCAGCAGTAATACTGGGTGCCTGGCAATCTGCTAGTATTGTTATTGGTCCTTTGGGGGGTAGAGGGGTAAATATGGCACTCAATCTGTCAGCCAGTATATACTGGCAATATCTGTTGGCTTGGTATAGGAGGCACCATTGTGCAGTAACTCAGAGCAAATCTGGGAATTGTGTAGATTCTTTACATAACTACAGAAGGCCTTGTTGTTGTCTTTACTATGTGCTGCAATTCTGTTTTCATAGCTAGCTTTAGAGGATTTGATGAGGGACCTCAACTTTTTGTTGAGGTTGATAAGGGAGTGTTTCCAGTCTTGGGACTTCACCTTATTCCACATCAGTTTTCTCCTCCTGTTGTAGAGTTTGTTTATGGCAGGGGACCACCAGATTGGCTTCCTTTTTTTTTTTTTTTTTTTGCAGGGGAGTGTCTTGCTTCTATTGGGTATGGTGAGATCCATGCATTTGTGTGTGTGTTCATACAGTGCATTGGTTTATGATTCTATGGTCATGTAACTATTCTCCATTTGCACGGGTGCCGTGAAGTTAACCACCTCTGTTTTTAGGAGCCCAAAGTTAGCTTTGGAGAAGGTTTTCATGGTGGTTAGCTTTGCAGAGGGGGTGGGAGGGATGTGCATTTCCAAGGTGATTAAGTTTGTGGTCGGATCTAACCAGGGAGGAGCTGACTACTGGTGTAGAGCAAAGGTCACCCATGTTAGTAATAACCATGTCAAGGATGTTGCTACCTCTAGTGGGGGTAAGAACGAGCTGGTCCAGGGCATTGGAATTAATGAAGTCCAAGAAACGTTGGTCAAGTGTATTGGTACACAAGTAGTTTTCCCAGTTAATGAAGGGGTAGTTGTAGTCACCCAGTATGAGAGTGTTAGGTTGGAGCCTAATATTCTCCAGGGTGCTTAGGAACGTGGAGTGTGAGTCTTGGGACATGGTTGGGGACCTATAGCAGGCTATGACCTGAATTGCCATCTTACCCAGTATAAGCTGGACCTGAAGTATCTCTGATGTATTATGTTGGCCTACCAAGTCTGGAGGTGTGCGCATCCTTTATGAATATGGAAACCCCACCACCTTTGGAGCTTCGGTCCAAGTTCTGGGGCCGAAAGGTGTGGGCCTGGTAGTGCAGGGGGTGCTTTCTGCTGCCTTGAAGCAGGTCTCTGTTACAGCACAAATGTCAATGTGTTTGTTACTGTAGCTGCTGAGTTACTGGGGAAGCCTAGTTTGATATTGCTTTTGCTTTGGAGCCCCGAGCGGTACACTAGAAAGCTAAATTACCCAAACATAGACAGCTACAAGAAATATTAACCTTGTCTACTTCTACTTGTTAACAAAAATAAAAGTTTGACTGCTGTTTTCAATATTCTGTAGCAGCAGTCGCCTATTGTTGTGAGCCTTTCACAGGGGGCAGGCTGAGATGGGTGAGAAAAGTTTGGATAGTGTCCTTAGGGGGAGGAGGAGATATAGGTACAGATTAGGACAGAAAAAAAAGCACTTTACCTAATGAATGTTTTTAAAACATACACAATATACTAGTGTGGCATGGAAAACCAGTTAATTTAAGCCACTACCATTTCAAATAGATTAGTTATGATATTTGTGGCACTGAAATTATATTAATTAGTGTCCTAAAATATGCACAACCAGCTGCAAATTAATTTATGCAGTTTAAATACAAAAGCATGATCCTCTTGTCAGAACAGCTATAAAGCTGAACCTTCATTTTCAAGAGAACATGAGCATAAATATTGAGTGAGTCAAAGTGAAGAAAGATTTCCTGCAAACCAAAGATTAAATTCTCTAACCTATCTAAATAACAGGCTTGTTAAAATGAAACAAAGATGTCTTAACACTTCTATGTGTATAAAGCAGCATACAATTTTAAGGATTTACTGGTTGTTCTCCCCTCACCTTTTTAACCACACACACACACACACACACACACACACACACACACACACACACACACACACACACAAAAATAAAAATAAAACAAAAAAACTAAACTCCCCAAATTATGTATTGAGAAGTCCTTACAGAAAGAGTTCTGCGCCATTTCCAGTCTGGATTTCTGAATCACGACAAATTTTTTTTTTTTTAAGTAAAAGTCATACAGTATATCATTCTTCTTTCATATGTAGAATTTTACTATAAAAAGACTCAGACTTGCCAAAAATTTGTGAATTTTCAACAGAACATGGAACTCTACACAAAACTATGCTACACACCACAGCCTATAGTATGGGCATTTGCTCAACTTTTAACTGTTTTAATGTATGCATGATGACAAATCTGCATTTCTGTCAATCATATCTCAGTTTGCATCTGACATCCCATCCCTTTCATTTGTCAGTCACATAAGGTGCACTCACACCTGCGCAGTCTCATGAAATGTCTAGAACAAGCTGTCACCTTAGCATTGGTCTCGGGGTGCCTGGTGACATTTCAGAGGACCATAACTGGAATCTTCAGAAACTCAAGACTACATTTGTGAATTCGACAAAGTCGAAGGCAATGTTATCTCCAAATATTTGATTGTTTTTTAGCTGCAATGATCTTAGAATTGGTATGCATCGTATGTGGCATGGGTGTTAGGTAACACAAGCTGTTAGGATGGGGTGCAATGTGCTTCCCCAACATGAAAAATTTTGAATATTTACAAGTATTAGCATTCACTGTATTTTAGTAAAGCGTCAATTTATTTTTTGAAATTGCTAGATACTTATTTTATGGGTTTTATACTTACAAAAGGGAACCAATCCAAAGATCTTGGTTCTAACAAATGCAATGGTCATTCTTTCAAAAAGATACAAGCCTTCAACAGCACAGTGACATCCTTCCCATCCACAGAAAAAAGATAATTAAATAAGGAAGAAATAATACTTCTAATGCGTTTTAATTAGAAATCGATGACAGCAGCAAAACAAAAGAAGTCTGGTTCTAAACATCGTCATGTAAACATCAGTGTGGTAACTTACTGTGGGCTACTTGTAGAAATATTAACAGCAAAATCTGCTCCTTATGCTCCTAGATTTTAACTACAAATGCCATAACTGCAGCCCGGAGAAACTGCAATCTTGAGTGTGCTGCCAAACTCACAAGGACAATGATGCCAACAAAATCCTGTTTTTAATAGAACTTCTGAATATTCCAAGGTTGTTTACTGCTCTCAGTGGTAATACAGGACACAGAATAAAAAAAAATCAACACAGCGTAAGAAGACTTTTCAATATATTTATCCTACAGAGAAGGCACACTAAATAAATATGAGCAAGTAAGCATTTCCTTATACAAAAAGACAAAAAAATGTACGAACAAGTTTCCTGAGGAAATACCTTGGCAACACAATGGAGGCCTTTGGAAATGTATTCACAGCAGGAAGAAAATGAAACCAGAGACAAAGCAGAGTCTGTTTTTTCTGCTGCTGGCAGAAAACTATAGCAGACAGAATGCACTAAGCTAACCATGCTGCCATATTTCGTTCCTAGGTAAAGTTAAATATTCACATTACCTCTGGCTTAGCAAAGCTAGTAATAAATCACAATCCACATATCTTCTGAACTGCTGTCTGAACAGTTAATTTCTGTACAAAATGTTTTATAAACCATATAACTCTTATGGTTAACTCAAATAATGAACTTTGCTGTTAAAGATACTTTAAATCTTCAAAGCAATAACAAAGTTTGACATTTTAACTAACCTGTGCCAACTTGATCAAAGTTTTCTAAAAGACACAGCACAACAAAATTCTCATTAAAACATTCTCTTTATAATATTAAAACATTACTTTTGTTTGACATTTAACATGTTCTTAAAGGTCTCCATTTGTTTAAGTTTACTGATAAATGCACCACCAGGATTTACTATCAATTGCTATATTTACTTGCAGCTAAACGTTTAAAAGTACTTTTCTTCTATATTTTTAAACATGCATCCCACAATGCCCTCAGGACTAAGCAGTTATGGTAAACTGCTTACCACTGTTTTTCCTTCAAGTTGGTCGTTCTGATTCTTCTTCCTCCATGGCAGATGAGGACACCAGTTTTCAACCTAAGATGACAAAACTTATTAGAATATTTAATGCATATTCATAGTGAACAAAATAAGTTACTGTATAATAACACAATGAAACAAGCAAATGTTTTGGCAATTTTACTACGCATTTTTGCTCCTATTTCTCCAAACAGTTTCTCGGATCTGACTCATCACTTACTAATATAGTCAAAGGAAGGCCTAGCGGAATTAAAACCTCTTTTTTTAATGAAATACAAGAAGGAAAAATCATAACAGCTGAGGACATAAATTTATCAGAAATGGCTGGAATAATATATAGTTTACAACATTAGCAATGAAATTTACAATGCAAAAACAGGAACAACTGTTGCCAAAAGTAAACAAACAGAACAGAAAATACTTGTGTTTATGTTCCAAAGGAGAGGACTGTAACTTCATGTCAAGTTTTAACACCTCTGATGTGCAATAATCATGATTAAACTACTGCTATAAAATTCTGCCAGACTAAATCAAAACCAGTACACAAAAGATTAATAACATACTATGCAGACGCAAAACAGTCACTGTGTAAAACTGATTGGTATGTTGTATTCAGTGAAAAAACAGCAGAAACAATGTGGCAAGTTTTGAAAGGGAAATTGTTTGAATTCAACAACTTAAAAATGCCTAACATCAGGATCTAGAGACACAAGGTTAGGAGGAAAGTAAGACAGCACATTCACAGAAACCACAGAGAAAAGTACTACAATGCCAAAATGATGCTTTCTGGAATTAGTTTAAAATGCACACTACCCCATACAAAAAAAGTGAAAGACAAATACATAAAGCAACACACACACACACACACAAAAACATTTGCAACCAAATAACGGGATAATGTAATAAAACACCAGAATAATGTGTATATTAAATAAAGTGCAGAAAAAAATGCAATGTCAAATACTGAAAGAGATGTCTATTAGAAAAGGTGAACCTGAAGACAGCTTCATTTCAACTTGAGAGTTGTTCTTTTAAAGATCCCACATAAAAAGCACATACTATAATGAAGCAACAAAAACTTATTGCAAACAATAAATAATTCACACGCAAACACACATTATTTTATTTCATTTTTACATCTGTTAACAGAGTTAGTCTGACTGAGCCCAGAGAGCTCTTTTTCAGTGGAGACCAGAGGAGAAAAGCTCCAGGAAAGTAATTAAAAAATAAGGAGAAAAAGTAACAATTCAAGTTGTAAGATACTTGACAGTACAAAAAAAGAACTATACAACATGAATATTTACAAAGCAAAAGTACAGTATTTTGAGAATGCAGCAGCAATAAGTTTGAGAAATTTAGTTAGCATGAAGTTGTATACAAGAAATATAGCAATGCCTAAAATAAGAAAAAGTCATACAATTCAGAGTAACATCATGAGATAGTACAACAAAGATGCATTTAATAGCATAGGTACCAACTGCAGAGAGAGTAATGTGTGTAGACAGTTTAGATAACAGATACCAGAGGCAAACATGTTAATTAAAAGAACAGGAAAATTCATTAAGTTACTTCCTGTCAAGTACAGATCCATGCATGTTGGAAATTAATTTTTACTTGCTTTTTGAATTCACCACTTTTGGTAGTGGAGTAAAGGAACAATGGAAGTTTGTTCCATGAGTATGCAATGGAATGACTGTAAAGTATTTTTCCAATATTTTTGTTTGGATTAGTCACCTGATGTAGGTTTTTAATGTAAGCTTCTGAGGTCACGATTGGGTATGTAAGGTGTAATTACGAATGTAAGGCAGGGCAACAAGAGTTGGGGCTATTTAAGATGCCATGTGCAACTTGCAGTTGTGATATTTGAAGCATGTGGGGGAGCTCAGGACATTGTAAGCTTTTCAGGGATATACAATGATAGGATTTGTAGCCATTACTGGCTGTGAATCTGGCTATCTTGTTATAGATAGTTTCCAGTTTGGTTAACAGATTATTTTGGAGGTTAGTACGTATGGGAGCAGCATACGGCAGGGATGGTACATTAAAAGTTTGAGCCAGTATAGGTCTAGATTTGTTAGGTATATATTTGTTGTTACGGTATAGAAGACCTAGTTTTTGATTGGACTTTTTGATACAGTTTAAGATATATAGGTCAAATTTTAATTGGTAGTCTATAGTAACACCAAGCAATTTGGTGTTTGAGTCAGCAGTGATAATTATATTATCAAAGGATGAGATTGTGAAGTTTTGTTTAGCTGGATTGAGGTGTTTTGGAAGGAAAAGGAGAAGCTTGATCTTTTTGGGGTTAAGAAGCAGGATGTTTTCAGTTAGCCATTGTTGTACTAGGTGCAGAGATTGTTCAGTGACAAGTGTGGAGATTTTGTATATTGTCGGAGGTGTTAATTGTGGAATCATCTGCATACTGTGTTATGGTACAGTGAGGGGAGGAGACATGGAGATTACTTGTAAATATATTAAAAAGTAAGAGGCCCAGGACAGAGCCCTGGGGAACCCCGGTCTTAACAAGATGGGAAGGGGAGAAGGATGTTTGCCATCTGATGGACTGATAACGGTTTGAGAGGTAGCTATTAAACCAGGAGTCAGTGAAGGTAGAGAGTTATAGGTTGGAAAGTTCGTTTAGGAGGATGGGATGGGAAACCGTATCAAATGCTTTGGATAGATATAGGAATAGAGCTGATACAAGTTTTATTATCTCTGGCTTGCACAATGTTCTGTGCGAAAGATAGGACAGTGGTAGTATTGTGCAAAGGTCGGAAGCAGTGTTGTGTGGGTGTAGTTAGGTTTGCCTGTAAGAGGTAGTTTATTATTTGTCTAGGTATACATTTTTCCAGTATCTTGGATAAGGGGATAATATGGCAACAGGTCTGTCATTTGAGGGTTATGTAGCAATTTCTCCCTTGTGGAGGGGTATTAAGAAGATTTTTTTTTTCCAGATATCTAGTACTGTATTTTCCTGGATGGATCTATTGACAAGTGTAAATACAGGGTATGCTACATATCTGGCTGCATGTTTGAGAAATAATGGAGGTTGCTTGTTGGCTGATGGAAACAGGGTTTTTTTTGTTTGTTAAGAAGTGATCTGATGAAAGAAGTTGCTGTGGGTACTAGGGAGAATGAGGGAAGAGATGAGGTGGAAGGTGGAGTCTTAACATCGAGAGTTTCTGGTTTAGCAAGCTTTTCTATTGTTTTGATGAAAAATCTGTTAAGTCGAGCTGTAGCTTCGCTAGAAGATTTGTTAGGGAAGGTGTTTGGTGAAAAGGGGTTCCCTGGAGATAGTAATTTGTTTGAGTTCCAGAATTTCCTTGGGTTGGAATGTGGGTTGCTCAGAGATTTTTGATAGAATGTTTTTTTTTTTGTCTAGTAGGACCTGCTTTTTTTGTTTGGTTGCAAAGCCGTTTATATACATTCAGGTGGAAAGTTGGGTTATTTTTTTTTCCATGCTCTCCACGTAGTCTCGGTTGTTCATAAGTGATAGAGTTGCCTGGTTTAGCCATTGTGCACAATTACATTTTAGCTTAATTTTTCTACTGGGAGCCAGGGTGTTTAGGGTTCCCAGGAATATATTGCTGAAGCTATGGACAGCCTCATCAAGGGGTAATCTGTGGACGAATGACCAGTTTACAGTGGACAGTATTTTTTTTAGGGTGACAGAGTTGTAGTAAGGTTACAAGAGTCTCTGGATTGGTGGCTCTTGTTAAGACTGGGTGAGAGTGTCTTACTACTGAGGTAGGGAGGTGGTCATTAAGGAAGTTTGGTAGAGTGGAAGGGTTATGATACCACTGGGGGTTGTATACTAATACCCAGTCAATGACCAACTGTTCTGTGAATTTTTTTGCTGGTGGTGGGTGAGGTGATCCGCTGGGTATATGGTTATGTATGGTATGTGTGTGTGCATGCACATGCGCGTGTGTGCAGCTTTGTTTTGTTAAGACTCATAACTGTAGCTCCAGGCTGCAGTACTTAATTGACATGTAATGCTGGCAATCTGCAACTGATAAGTCACATTTAAATGCCAGTATTTAAGAGCAATTGATTTCTTAATGGCTCTGCAGCCAGAATCAATGAACTAACTAAGCTCCAATTAAGCTCCTCCTTACAGCCTTCATGATATTTATTTAATTTACTTATTGACATCTGTTGACCGTGAAAGTCCACTAGGTCATTGACCTATTTTCAGTGGAGGCCTGGGGAGAAAAGCTCCACAGTAGTATATAGAAAACAGACATCTGCAAAAAAAAAACTAATGTATTTGGAAGCAAAGATGGCAAATACAAAACAAGACTACACTATACAATAGGTCCATCAGAGCTTAAGTCTTGGCCTAAATTAAGCCCAAATCTTGCTTACAAATATATGCAGAGCTAAGTCACAAACAGTATAGTAAAAAGAACAATAGTAAGTCTTAGAATTGCAATATATAAGATTATGTTACATTATAAAGGACAGTTTAGCTGTGGTAACAAAGGTATGCTTTACACAAAACATCAAGCAGTAAAGGGCAATAGTAATTAAATAAGGTATTTGTCAATTGAAACGTAGGATTAAAACTGTGATGGGTATTGATGCGGATGTGATGTAACGAAGAGAGAAACAGGAAAAAACAAACCGAAATAAATGTAGACATAAAACAAATGGAATTATTACTAAATTATGCCTTTTCAATGTGCCATGTTTAGTGTTGGATGACAGGAAAGATGAATCACTTTGAGATGAAAAGCTTCACATTTGTGTATAGTTTTCCTTTACAAACATCAACAGAAACAAAAATACAATTATCCTTCAAATTAAACAAGAAACTTACCAAAAACATACATAAAGGCTGTTTTCCAAGTGCAACAAGGCCTTCCCTTAGGCAATACAGGGAAATAACAGACCATCTGAGGGCGCACAGGCACACACTGCTTACATCACTACGGTATCAGGCCTCAAAATGCCCCTCATTTCCACAATGCCACCCTGTTGTGTATTACTGCATACATTTGTCAGAATACAAACACACATGCCTATGCACATGAAGATTATATCTAGAAAGGAGATTATAAGAGTATACTTTAAACACTATACTGACCTCACTGAGGTAAATAACAAAGGAGCATGTTGATCCATCCACACCATAATTAGCATAACAGGGATCCGATTGCCACATGTCCTTCATCCACTGAAAGAAACAAAGTTGCATTAAACATAATCCAGTGCTGTTCTACATAACTGCCTCTGTTAGACTTGTATTACCAGCGTCTTTAATAAGCAGCCACGCAATACAGTTGCTAACATCCCTGCTAACAAACTGAACAATTTCTGTAGTCTAAGCCTATACAAATCGCTAGTGTTGACAACTTCTTTGATGTATGAGAAGCATGTCTAATATTTCAACTCCTTTTACAAGTAAACAGTATCCACACTTCAGTGAATAAACATGAAAAGTAGAACACGTACACATATGCCAAAAGAGAGTTACAGTAAGGCAATCAATCCCATCTCATACCTTCTGTGGTTTTACTCGAGTTCTTGGTTACCACCTTCCATAGTTTTCTGGTATGCTACCACGAAAAAAAAAAACACCTCTTGTAATAATCAAACTTACAGGGCTATTGTGAAATTTCTGCAATACAGCTATAACTAGGCCGGTCAAGCCACTTCAATGAACATCCAACTCAACGTCTTCCAAGGAAATGTGCATCTGTTTGCTCCGAGCAGAAACCCTTCTAAACAAAGCAGCAGAAAGGCCACCAGCATTAATTCAGTGTGCCTTGACAAGACCTTCAAGTGTTGTTTTTGTATAACAGGGGACATAGGAATGAGTCAACCATCAGAAACAGACTGTTTAGAGACAGCCAACCTTAATCAGTTGTTCTACAGATCCTTCTATAAAAAGGATAAATGATGGCCCTTCTATATCCTCCTTCTATCCTATGAAGCATCTTAGATGCCTGTGGATATAAAATATATGAACAGCCATTCCCCTTTGCTCACAAAAGATTAGTTAAATGGACTGGTTCCAATGTAAACAATGCCTATATATAACAGAGAAGCTTTTAGTGGTAGTAATTACAGAAAAGTGCATGATTTTATTTATTTGGCAAATTAAATCAAGCTCTTCGTAAATCCTTCTTCCAAAAATCACTGCCACTAGGAAAAAAGACAGTCCACAGAACAAACTTATTCACAGGGATTGACAGTTAATTTTTTCTTTTTCAAAGCATAAAATTCAAACTTGAGAGACTTGTTATAATATACAAATGTGCCTTTCTAACTAAAGTATGTCAATGGAGGTATAAGACAAAACATAGAAAGTCAGTAATGCTGGGAAACTAGCAGAAGCTGCACATAACTGGAAGTTAAATGAAGGGCAAGATAATCCTATTTTGCAAAGCAAATAATCTAAGAACAGAGCAAGAATGTGGGTCCACAGACTGAAGGAGAACTTTTCCATCTCAGAAGGTAGAAGTTTATAACAGATTGCCTTCTGGTTTCCTTCAGGATATATATACAACCTTAGCTGAAAATTATGTACTACCCAGGAATTGCAAGTAAACACAAGCCTAAAGCCAGACACTATGAAGCCAGGTGTTAATACCAAATGAATCTCTATCAGAATTGCAAGACTCATAACTTCAGGTCTCCCAAATATGGAAATAATTTGTCATAACTTTAATCTTTAATCCCCTTGATACCTCCTGGCTGCTTGTGTCCCTGCTGTGGCATCCAAAATCACACTCTCCATCCTGAGATCCCTGTACCTGAGTGGGAGTTTTGTGCCCTGCTTGCTGACCTCGAACCATAACCCATATCAAATTTCCAGCTGTCTCATCCCTAACACCAGAAATAGGACCTAAAGATCTCCCTGAACCTCAATTCCTCAAAGGACCAGAAAGTATGTGTTCTGCTATAAAGTGCCTGTAACAGCTATATAGTTTAACCCAATACCTTGTGTCTTAGCACGCCTTCTTGCCTGGATAGCCAGCAGCCTTACCCCTTTGTACTCTCTAGTCCCCACTATTTTCCTTCCTGCATTTCCCCTTAATTATCTCCAAGTTTGTCCCCCCAGTCCCTGACTGCTATTCTACTTTCAGGAGCTACTGCTTCAATATAGGGTCTGTCTTCTAGATAGTGCCCTCACCTCGTTTCACCTTCCTTTATACTGCTCCTTCTGCTCTAGACCTTAGCTCTGAAATATTACTTTTTTTGCTTTTGTGCAGTCCCACTCTACCCCTCCCAAGTCTCTGTTACACAATTTACTACTCCCTCCACTATTAAAACCACATGTATTTCTCTCTTTGCATATCTACACCCACACTCACCGATAACAGTCAGACTTCCACTGATTGTTCTCCCTCAGCTTCTTACTTCTCTTGTCTGCACGCTCCGTTCGCCCTGCGGGCTCACTCCGCTCACCTACCCTTCCCCCAATTCCCACCCACCCCCAAGGGTCCTACACTTATACTTCCATAAGCCACACCCCCTATCCCAACCACCCAATCCAATACTGCTACCAACTTATTTTAACCATACTCCACCCATTTTCACATTTTCCTCCCCAACATCCTGTACCTCCTCCAAATAACCCTCTTAAAGCTATCTCACTACCTATCACCACTCCCACACTAACAACTGCATTAAACCCTTATTTTTCCTTTGTCTTTCTTACCCTATTTTCCTGCTATAACTACATAATCAACTCTTTAAAATATGTCTTCAACAACTAAACCTATCCTAACTAAATGTTTAATACTATTTACTCTCATATCTATTCTCACCTCCGCCTATCTCTTCACCCGCATTAACAAAGCCAATTTTAACTACTTCAACTACTCTCCTAAACAAACAGCTAGTGATAAATACATCTTTACCCATTTTCAAATAAACACCACAACCACACCCTGCTACCTGCTAGCCAAGTATCATCGACTTACTCATATTAAATTCAATAACACAACTCTAAGGAAACTAAAATACCTAACCAGCTTCCTCAACCACCAGTTTTCTGCCCTAAAAACTCCTACCTTAAAAGATGGTGACATCCATCCCAACCCAGGCCCCACAAGCTTCTCATCTTGTACAACTCCTTCTTCCACTTCCCCCACCATTACTACCCACACCTGTCTCTCAAATTCTTTACTTCTAGGTCATCTTAATATCCGCAGTATAAACAATAAAATTCCTTATCTCCATGCCCTTCTTGATACTCATTCCTTTCATATACTCTGCCTTACTGAAACCTGGTTTAAACCAGAAACTAAAGATAATGAAATAATTCCCCCAGGTTACAACATATTAAGACACGACTGCACTAAACGTAGGGGTGGGGGAGTAGCTCTACTGTATAAATCCACTCTACAGATCTCCTCCCTATCTTGTAACCCACCTCAGGATAGTAAAGCTGAAGTTTTGATCTCCCGACTTCAACTAAATGCTTCCAAAGCCCTATATAGTATCTGCATCTACCTACCACCTGGCAATAATATTTCTAGAATTGAAGACATTCTGAGCTGGGTTATCAACTTCTTACCCACAAGAAACCATTATACTTGGCGATTTCAATACTGACTGGAAACGTGTAAACACAGAGAATCCTTCATCACATATCAATCTTCATGGCTTTAGTCAAACTATTACCACCACCACTAGAATCAACAAACACAATAATAAAGAGAGTATCCTAGATTGGATACTCATTAATAAACATCAACATGTTTACAAGGCAGGAACTCTACCAGATGACTTAAGTGATCATATGTTAACTTACATCTTAAGACAAAAGAATGATATCCCTAACACCCCTACTTACAAGATCTCTCGAACCAACAAACATTTTAACCCTGTGTTATTCCAAAATGAACTTAGTGCCTGTAATTGGTACCCACTAAAAACTCTCCCTCTTGAGCAGGCAGTCAAATATTTTAATTCTAAATTCTTAACTATCCTTGACAAACATGCTCCTAAACGTTCTATCAGAATGAAATCCAAACCTGCCCCCTGGCTTTCTAAAGAAACTAGACAATTCATATTACTTAGAAATAAATCTTGGGCCAAATGGAGAGCATTCAAAAATACCTCAGAGCAATACATATTTAGACAGCTAAGGAATACCACTAAAAAAGCTGTTCTGACTGACAAAAAAACTACTATTGTAACCTACAGCAATCTCACCAAAACAACCCATAAAAATTCTGGTCCAGTGTTAGACTCCTACACCCAGGACATTCCAGTACACCACCCCCTCTTGGGGCTGATAACAATACCTCCCTTCAAACTGCCAATGCCTTTAATACCTTCTTTACTGACACCATAAAATCTCTAGCCTCCCAACTGTCCACTAACAACTCTAATCTCCAAACTTCTTTACCCAATACTCACCCTACATTCCAATTACAACCCATCGCTACCACATCTATCCAAAAACTTTTACATAAACTAAAGCCGTGTACTCCCTCTGCAGACCAAATACCATCTGAATACCTGCAAAAAGCAGCCAAAGCAGTTGCATATCCTATATCCATCCTTATAAACAGAACCATAAATGAAGGAACCATCCCAGATATCTGGAAAATTTCCCACATTATCCCTCTACATAAAAGGTGGAAACTCCAATGAATATTCCAACTATAGGCCAATAGCACTCTTATCACCCTTAGCAAAAGTTATGGAAAAATGTATTCACCATCAACTTATCAACCACCTAACCCAACATAATATATTAGCAAATTCTCAGCATGGTTTCAGGCCATTTCATAGTACCACCACAGCCCTCCTACCTTTCACTGACTCTATCAATAAAAACCGTAACAACTTCCTCTCATTTGCACTCTTTATTGATCTGTCAAAAGCTTTTGACATGGTCAACCACCCACTACTCCTAAAAACTCTTGAATCCCTTGCTCTTGACACCAAGGTTGTCCATTGGTTTAAGTCCTACCTTAACAATAGGAAACAAGCAGTCCTTTGGGAGAATAAACTATCCTCCCACCTACCAGTCTCCATTGGAGTACCTCAGGGCTCCATTCTCGGCCCACTTCTATTCTCAGTGTTCATCAATGATCTTCACTTAGCAAACCCTCAAGCTACTTGCATACAATATGCAGATGATTCCACTCTTATATGTTCTGCCAACTCCACATCTGAACTACAATCCCTAACTCAGACAGTATTCAACTCAGTCGAGGCATGGTTCCTTAAACGTTGCCTCCTTTTGAATGCCAAAAAAACCAAGCTACTACTCTTTACACCTAACAGTAAATCCCCCCCAATCAATTTCTCTATCAAATCAAATAATGGTACCATTATAACCACAGACTCTACCACTAAACTATTAGGAGTCTTAACTGACAATAACCTTACATTTGATAATCATATCAATAACACTATAAAATCTGTAAATAGAAAATTAGGCTCCCTATATAGAATAAAACCATTCTTAACACCAACAGCCAGAGCTACTATTGCCCACTCACATTTAATCTCCACTCTTCTCTATGCTTCCTCCATTTACACCAACCTGAAGAAAAAAAATCTCACTAAACTAACTCCTATAATAACATTGCAAGGTTTGCCACTGGGAACCCATTTAGAACCCATCACTGTCTGATCTTAAAGCAACTTAACTGGCTTGAACTAAAAAACATTCTGATACTCTCCCAACTTACCGTTATTCATAGGATATTTTACCAGCCCAAGAACACACCGATACTCACTAACCTTGTTACCCCCTATGTAAACCTGAACTCCTTACACTCCTCCACTAAACTACTGGCTAGCAATACCAAATCTAATAACATGGCAGGTGACTCCTTGTTTTCATATACCACTGGGAAATTAAGGAACATGTTACCATCAGATCTAACTGCACTTCCCTCCTTCCCACTATTTAAACAAAGGCTGAAGAAACATCTTATAACGAACTGGTTATGCCCTTGTTGTTACCCTGACTAATTGTCTGCATTCTTTTTTTTGCCATGTTTCTATATCCTCACTCCCCTTTTACTTTTTCAATCACTACTTACCCCTTAGTAGCATAAACTACTTTAAACTATTTCCTAAAAATAGGAGATGATCTATCTGTGAACATATTTGTTAACCTCGCATACATTACTGTAGGAGTATCTTATTCCTTTCAAAGTTCCTGTATTTCTTAATTAGCTTATTTTACTGTAGCTAAGGCTCTCTACAGATTTCTAATGATTGTATCATTTTTATATTGGCGTAAATATTTCTCTTTCTATACAGTATTGTTTCTTAGATAGTTTTGACTTTGGAACTACTGTTCTCTCATGTACTGTTTGTCTTGCACTTTCATGCTTCCTTTTTCTCAGAAAATTGTACATTATAAACATTTAAATGTTACTGTGGAGCTTTTCTCCCCGGGCCTCTGCTGAAAATGGAAATATATCCAGTTGGACTAACCCGGTTAACAAATGTAAAATAAATAAATAAATAAAATAACGCCTTTAAGGTATTTTGCAGGGAGACAAAGCTATCCACCACAATCATCAAAAGCACAGCTTTGCCTCCTATCCTAACAGACTATACCCAGAGTGATAGGATTACTCCAAGATATTGTAACCTTGGACTTTTCACATATTCTCGCTTTTTGCACACTTAATACCACTGCGCTCTTACAGCAAAACTGCAGTCCTTGGAATTTAAGTAGGAGCCCAATATAAGCACCTGTTAAAGGACATCTTCTGTAAATGAAATTTTAATGGAAGGTAAGAGGTTTATGATGGAAATAAAGTACACTACAGTTGCTTCAGCAATATGGGAGTGAACAGTCACAGACCTTTTGTTTGGAGTAATACTTCCTGGATTATTGGAATTCAGAGGAAAACAAAGCAGACTATACCTTCCTGGTAACGAGCCATCAAGTGCCCAATCCTTGGAATGGTAGCAAAGGAAGGAGACAATGAATGAAGCACAGCACTTACTACTGTACCAAACAAAAATATTTATTACTTGGGTTCTCCACTAAGCAGTTTTGGAAAAAGTACAGTTTTGTACCTACCATAAATGTAGATGTTCGAGTGCTAATACAGCTGCAGTCATAACAGATGGGTTCTCCTGCCGTCAGGTGGGTCCTCGGTCGGCCGAATTCCAAAGTCTAGGTCCGGCGTCAGTTGTCGTCGCTTCTTCCCTGACGTCAGTGCGACAAGGGTATAAAGGAACCAGCCGATGCCATTTTCTTCAGTTTTTCTTGCCCCAGATGTCAGGTGCCCCCAGAAGGAAGGAAATACATAAATTTGTGCAATAAAGCAGTGCAATATAATCAAAATACAGTAGTTGCAAGCAAATACACCATAAATGAATACCCCAATCAGGTTGTATGAGGATGTGTTAGCCTATAGGCCTGTCCCAAGAGGGGAAGGAGGGAGGGAAACCTGGACTGCAGCTGTATTAGCACTCAAACATCTACATTTATGGTAGGTACAAAACTGTAGTATGTTCATTGTGCATACAGCTGCAGTCATAACAGATGGGTAGAATCCCAAAGCTAAGAAAGGGGTGGTAGGCACTAGGTGGAACAAGGAGGAGCCAGGATGCCCTGCAAGACTGCAGTGGCAAAGCCTGCTCTAGTTTTGGAGTATAATGGTAGGTGGTAGTGCTTGGAGAAGGTATGCACAGAACTCCAAGTGGCTGCTTCCAAAATATCTTTGGTAGGAACTCCTCTGAGGAAAGCTGCAGAGGTAGCTGTGGCCCTTGTGGAGTGAGATCTGATGCCTGTCGGTACAGTTTTGCCATGAAAATAATAGCAAAAGCGTATGCAATGGGCTATCCATTTTGAGATTGTCTGTTTCGAAATTGGCTTTCCTTGAGCTCCTACAGCATAGGACACAGAGCTGTTCTGATTTTCTGAAAGGCTTTGTTCTGTCCAGATAATAACGTAGTTGTCTGTGGATGTCCAAGGAGTGTAGTAATCCCTCCCCTTTGTTTTGAGGATTAGGATAAAAGGTAGGTAAGTGTATGGCCTGATTCAAAGCTACCCTGGATACCACTTTAGGCATAAAGGACGGGTTGGTTCGTAAGGAAACTCTGTCCTGATGGAAGATGACAAAAAGGCTGCACAGCCATGAGAGCTTGTAGTTCTGAAACTCTACGAGCTGAGGTAATAGCTAGAAGGAAAGCTGTTTTCCAGGACAAATATTGCAAATCTGATGAGGCAGCTGCCTCAAAGGGAGGCAAGGTCAGTTTTTCCAGAATGAAATTGAGATCCCAAGCAGGTAGGAGGCAAGGTCAGTTTTTCCAGAATGAAATTGAGATCCCAAGCAGGTATTGGTTGTTTTCTTGGGGGTCTTAGATTCTTGGCCTCTCTGAAGAACTGTCTTAAGAGAGGGTGAGAGAATAAAGGTGGATCAGTGTTGTATTCTGCAGAAATGGCTGAGGCATGGATTTTGATGGAAGAGAATGAAAGTCCACTGCTTAGCAGCTCAGCTAGATACTGTAGTATTTGAGGTAAATTCAGTTTTCCAGGATCCTGGCCCTTTTTCTCATTCCAGACACAAAACAGTTTCCATTTTGCGGAGTAAGCTTTTCTAGTTGACGGCCTTCTGGCCTCCAAAATGACATCCTGCACCTCCTTGGAGAGTAGGGTCTGTTGTGATACTAAGGAATCTACCATGTGGCTAGATTGAGTGTTTTTAGCTGGCTGTGAAGGGTTTTGAAGCTGTGCTGAGTCAGAAGAAGAGGCATTAGAGGCAGGGTGCATGGTGGGGAATGCGTCAGGCTCCTCAGGAGTGGGTACCAGTGTTGTCTTTGCCAGTCCGGAGCAATGAGAATCATCTTTGGTCTGTCTGCTCTGGTTTTCAATAGAACTTTGGGCAGCAGAGGAAGAGGTGGGAAGGCATAAACTGTCATTGATGTCCAACTGAAAGAGAGCATCCACTCTCCAGGCCTTTGGATGGAAAATCCTTGAGCAGAATTTTGTCAATTGGTGATTTTTGTGGGAGGCAAAGAGATCTATGTCTGGCCTTCCCCATGCTTGGATTATTTCTGTAAAAACATTTGGATGCAACTTCCATTCGTGTGGATCTGTCATATTTCTGCTTAGGTTGTCTGCCAGCGTGTTTTCCTTGCCTGGCAAGTACTGTGCTTGTAGTTCGATTTGTAAGTCCATGGCCATGTTCCAAAGTGACATGGCCAGTCTGCATAGGGGGTATGAATGTGTTCCTCCCTGTTTGTTTATGTACCACATAACTGTGGTGGTGTTGTCCGTTCTTATCAATAGTTGACCTGGTTGCAGAAGGTCCTTGAAAGCTATAATAGCATTTATTACTGCTAGCATTCCTTTTGATTGATGTGAAGGTGCTTTTCTTTTTGGGACCATTTGCCCTGAATGCACCGATCTGTCATGTGCGCCCCCCAGGCGTAGTCCGAGGCGTCTGTTGTGATAACTTGATTTGCTTGAGGCTTGCTGTGTTTGTTTGGCATGCTTGAGCCCACCACAGAAATTCCTTTTGCAGACATGGAATTAGTGGTATTATTGTTTCCAAACTGTGGCTGTGTTGAGACCATATGTTTTTCAGGTACCACTGAAGTTTCCTCATATGCAGCTTTGCACATGGGATTAGTAAGATGCAAGATGCCATGAATCCCAGAGCCTGCAGGATTTTCCTTGCAGTCAGCCTGGTGCAATTTGCTAGTGCTCTGAAGTATTGAGTTAGTTGCCCCTGCTTCTCTGGCGTGAGGTAGGCCATCTGGGTGTTTGTGTCCAAGTTGGCACCCAGGAAAATTATCTTCCGAGAGGGTATTAGCCTTGATTTCTTTTTGTTGACTGTGTATCCCAGAGAGTTCAACAACATTATTACATAAGCCAGATGTTTCAGAAGAATGTGCTTGCTGTCCGCTTGGATCAGGCAGTCATCCAAATAAGGGTATATTTGTATCCCTTGAAGTCTGCAGTAGGCAATTACTGATGCCAGGCATTTCGTGAATACTCTGGGCGCAGTAGATAAGCCAAAGGGCAATGCAGAGAATTGATAATGGGTTGAACCTGCAAGAAATCGGAGGTATCTTCTGCAATTTTGTCTGATTGGGACATGCAGGTATGCCTCCTTGAGGTCCAATGTTACCAGCCAAGACTCCTTGCCAAGCATGGGAAGAAGTTGCTGTAGAGTGAGCATCTTGAATTTTGGTACAAGTAGAAATGTGTTTAAGATGGACAGATCCAAAATAGGTCTCCAATCTTTTCCCTTCCTTGGTACCAGGAATAGCCTGGAATAAAAACCTTGACCTTGTTCGTGCGTAGGTACCTCTTGAATAGCTTTCATGTCTATGAGATCTGTAATTTGCCTTTGTGCCTCTGCCCTTTGTGTGGCAGGTTTGGCATGCCTCTCATTTTTGGAAGGGTGTGAAAATGGAATCTGTAGCCTCTGTTTATAATGTCCAGGATCCATTTGTCTTTTGTGACAATATGCCAATTCTTTGAAAATAATGCCAGCTTTCCTCCTAAGGGGGCTGCCATTTGAGTCTTGCTTGGCATGCAAAGGGGAAAGTCATTGGGCTTGCTTTCTGAATGATTGCGAGTTATCCTCACCACCTCTTTGTGTAGGAGCTTGCCATTGTCTGCCTCTAAAGGATCCTTGGGATTGTCCTCTGCCCCTCGGGCGCCTGTATCTGCTTCTTTGTGGTCTGTCCGTGGCTGGAAAGGACCAATTTTTGGAAGGCCAATTTCTACTGAAACGTGGTGGTTGTACCTGTAGAAAATCTTTCACAGTTTGCATCGATTTAGCCTTTTCCTCCATTTTCCTTAATACCTCCTCAGCATTAGCACCAAATAATACATCCTTTTGAAGAGGGGCATCCAGTAATTTAGCTTTGACATGATCAGGCAAGGTTTGTTCCTTGAGCCAGGCATGTCTACGTATGACTGATCCTGTAACAGCAGCTCTACATGAGGCCTCTAGAGCATCAAAACCACATTGTAAGGTATGCTTACCCACTTGTTCTGCACCATGCATCAAATCCTGCAACTCCTTCAAGTCTGGTTGTTCAGGTTGTGACATTTTACTTTTCAATTGTGATAACAAAAACTGCTGGTATTTTAGCATATGGAACTGACAGTTTAAGGCCCTCATGGTTAAGGTAGCCGAGGTATATACCTTTTTTCCCCACCTTTCTAAGGATCTGGAATCTCTCTTGGAAGGTAATGGATTTTTAGCAGTGGAGGCCTTAATTCCCTTGGGCCCTGTGAGATGGTTTCTGGGTCAGCAGCATGGCTTCTGTATAGAAATTGGTGCGAGTCAGGAACCCTGTAGTACCTGTCAGGCTTAACTGGGGCTGGAGGCAGAGAGTCCGGGTTAAGGCAGGCCTCCGAGTAAACATCATCTAGGATGTCCAAGACGGGAGGTATAGCCAGAGGCCTGTGCTGAGGTAGTAAGAGAAATTCCCTAAGCCTTTTCTTGGAATCTGAATAATCTTGGCCTTCCCAGTTGAAGTGTTCCCTTAAAGTATGCAAAGTTTCCCCAAATGAGTAATCCTCTGGGGGGGATACAGAAGGAATGGACTCCTCCGCATCAGAGTCTTCAAAAGGGGAGTAAGAATGTTCCTGATCATCAGAGTGCTCTGAAATAATGGAGCCCTGATCAGAGGAGGGGGATTCTTCCTTCACTCTGGGCCTTTTGTCCGGTCGGGGTTGAGAACCCCTGATAAGAGTAATTAAATCCTCAGCCATTTTAAGCATCTGCTTTTTAGGCATGGGGCCTGGAGATGGGCCCTGTGTAGCTTGTCTCTTAGAGTGCATGGCTGCTTTAGACTTAGTGAAAGCCTTGATGGAGAAAGAAGAATAAGGTCTGAAGACACCTTGAGTGGAGGTAGACCTGTCCACATTTTGAGGTTCAACGCCAAGAGTGGCTTTGGTATCTGTAGTCGGGGTGTGGGCCGAGGAGCCTGCGACCTCAGGCACAGGAGACACCACCAATGAAGTGTCGTCGGTAGTCAGGGGCTGCGTAGGTGCCTCGCTGAGAACTGGACCCCGTGTAGTCGGCTTTGGCGTGGTGTCGGTAGAGGCTGCGGACCTCGTGTGTCGGTCCTTATCTTTGCGTTTTTTTAGACAAAACTGGAGTCGGAGTATCCGACGACATAATATAGTTAAATGTTTTTCCAAAACAATGCTGGGCAAACTCCGCCCGACGCTTAATGGTGCGTTTGTTGAATGTAGCACAAAAGCAACAGACCGAGACGTCGTGGTCTGGGCCTAAACAAGGTATACAGAGGGAATGGAAATCCTTATGCGGTATTTGCTTCCCACATGAAATACAATTATTAACTTTGTCTGACATCGGTCTGAGGCAAGAAAAAAGTTTCCCCAACGGGGTACTTAGCTTTCAAGAAGACTTCGGTTTCAAAATTTTCGTAATTTCAGGAGCTGGCCGACCGGCACTTGCGAACTGCTTCTGCTTCGGGCACCGCGCGGCAAGAAAGACTGAAGAAAATGGCGTCGGCTGGTTCCTTTATACCCCTGTCGCACTGACGTCAGGGAAGAAGCGACGACAACCGACGCCAGACCTAGACTTTGGAATTTGGCCGACCGAGGACCCGCCTGACGGCAGGAGAACCCATCTGTTATGACTGCAGCTGTATGCACGATGAACATCCATTCTACAGTCTGTAAATGAATCGGACAGAAGTGCTTGTTTGGAGGTAGAAAGTTTGAAGTTATATATTGTGGTGGGTGGCATACTCCCACACCTTCATTTTCTCCTTAAGAAAATGGCATGACTGGTCATTACCTTGTTTAAGGTCATTGCGGATCAATGCTTGTGCTAAACTGTTATGTTCTTGAACTTGATTTAGCTTCACACCCCTTGATGTCAGAACACTGGTCTCATCTTCTTGACATTCGTATCAAGACTACGCTAATGTAATGACCTGGTCGGTACTATGGGATCTTAGACTTCAGAGATAAGGTCCCCAAGCACACACTAAGGCACTTGTTATCAGAAACAACATTTCTTTCAGTAGACACACTGCACCCCAAGAAATAACCTCTGGCTGAGACCACCATTCTAATTCAACAGTAAAAAAACAGTAGAGGTATCTTTTAACTCTACAGAGTTCTCAACAGCAGAGTTTTTCTCATATAGACTTAAAATGTATCACTGCAATAGGGAATGAGTAATTCTGGCATTTTGCTAGTGGAAAAGGAATGATAGTGGAATCAAAAATTGCCACAGCTCTCCAAAACCTACACTGTCTCACTGCAGAGAAATTAAAGTGCAATCACTTCTGCACATTCATGCATCATACCTATGGCCTGATTAAAGGTGCAGCTCAGGTCTCGACTTCCTTCCACAAACTTTAATGCAACAAAGACCTCTCTCAAACCTCGAGTTAGTTCTCTCAGAACTCCCACCATCCTGGAGAATCCACTTCCCCTAAGCAAAGGAAGAGACAAAATAATGTACCAAACTCTAAGGAAGCATCCTTCAGTACCACTGAAAGATTTTGCTGTAGAAAGAGAATGCCAACATTCAGACAGTGAGGAAAGTCCGCCAATCTAGAGGCTAGTGGCAATGTTTTGACAGTACAAGGATATCCAAGAAGGCATGATGGGTGGAACAGCAGTATGCACAGTCATGCAATCAGAGCAACAAAAATCATGCACATCATAAAGAGGAGGGCTCAACCATGATCATCTTACAGTATGTTCAGACTACCAAATTATAACTTCTTGGATGTTCTCCCCTGGAAAAGGCAGCCATCAAAAGCAGCTCTCAAGAATAAGGATCACAGTTAGCATTCAACAGTATTTTGGGACTTCTTGATTAAGAACGGAAAAGTCCTTGTCCTTCGAGGCCTCAGTCAACATGTTTAGCATCCTGAAAATCACAATGGCACACTTAACAGTCAAAGCACCAATACCTATAACTACAGATGAAAGATGCAGACTGAAATAAAGGAACCTTCTGTGACAGCCCCAGAGATCACTATGCAAAAAAGTCATCCATCATGTCAGATTCAATAAAGCCATCCTGCTCCAGCACAGGCACAACCCCCATCAGAAGGATGCCATCTGGAAACTGACATTCAGCATGTGCTTGCTTAAGTCTCTGTAGCCTGAAGAGGACAAAATTCTCCCTCTACTTTTGGAACATGGGAAATGCGGAAGCTGAACCTTCTTCCTCATTGTGGAAGGAGAAATAAGGACTACAGCCTTCCTGAAGATTAATGTCTCAGACAGCTCCAACTTGTCTAATGCCTGGTCCCTGAACAGAGATTTCTGAGACATTATCTGATAATTATAAGGTATGGCTATACATGACTGTCTTCACAAACTAGTCCATGGAGATGACCTTCCAAGCTATAGCAAAAGAGGGAAACTAGCCTCTCAGGCAATCTTGTACAATGCTCAGGGTTGAGAGTACTGACTGCTACACTTATGAAATCACCTTGCTTAAAGACTTAACCTAGCATACATGGGGGGATGTAAAATGTCTGACACTCTGGTATCTTCCTGAGTCTACAGAGACTTCATAGAAAACTGGGCTGTTTTATTGTTTGCCAGTAAGTCCTGGATGTATAACCAAGAAGTCTGCCACAGTGGATGGATGGATGGATGGATGGATGGATACACATGAGCCCGCACATGCTCATCCTTAAGAGTGATCCAGTATCACAGCATGAACTACGGACACATTTCTAAAATTGCTGTCCTAACATCAACACCATCAAACTTGAAGCAGACTACAAGAAAACAGGCTGCAAAGGCTTTGCTAAGAGGCTTTCTCCACAGCCTGTTCAATCCCAGATTCAGAGGGTAACTGGAACCAAACTCTGAGGATGACAGAACAGAAAACAATGTTATCTCCCCCCTCTATAACCCTAGATCCCTCTATTTGTTGACATAAAAAGTTGCTAAGAAACCTATGCTGGACTATTAACATGCTTGGCATAAACTCAGCTCCACAGGGGTCTGAAAAGGACAAATGCCTTCTACTGAGCCAAGATGCATATATGGCATCCTCCAGAACAGATTTCACAGTAGAGACTATACAGGTTTTCTCAAAATTCTTGTTCAGACAATGAAGAAAACTTTATTTTTCTTACTTTCCTACAGAAATGCTAAGTCTGCCACCAAATTCATGATACTAACAGTCTTCCCACTGGAAAGGGAAAGTCAAAGGGAGCTGCACAGACAGATGTGTTTCGTGGCAGTTTCAAACAAAAGGACATCTGAATCCTCAGAAATCCCATCTCCCGAAACAGAGGAAAAGGGAGACTCTCCTTGTCCATCCCCACAGCTCCACAAGGAGAAAGCCTAACCTCAATCAGCAAGAAAGGGTGAACAGTTAACAGACAACCACTGTGGGCTGTACAGTGGGGGCAGTGATGCCAGTGAAAGCACATGGTGGAGCTGGTACTGGTCATGAAAGGCTTGCATGGCAGCACGTGCTGAAATCAAAGGACATAGCTTAAAAAGGTACACTCTTCCACCAATAAGGGGAAAACCTACCACACAAATAGTGCATGCATGTCCAGTATCTGGGCCTCCCACAAGTCCAAATGGCAAAAGGAGGACCTTCCAGAAGTCTCCTTAATCCTGACTAATGAGCATCTCTTATCCTAATTAGAGATAAAAGACAGTAAACTTCTCACGAAGCCAACAAGCCTTCTCTGGAAACTCCAGGAATTGCTCACATGAACTGGCTGGGTATGGTTCTGCTCCAGACCCTTGAACATGAGGCACTTTGTGCAGATACCCTAAGATACACCTCTCAGTCCACACATCATTGGTTGATGACAAATACATGCTAGTCCCTTTCTCAATCAAGGAGGAGCTCATTACTCTCAAGTATGTGATGTGAGCAGAGAGTGCAAGAACAATTTTTTTTTTTTTTTTTATGTCTAGCTTCAAGTGCCTTACTTCTTCACACTGGCAGAAAAGTACCTAGAGACTCGAGGAGCAGGACACATGCTCTGACACTGTGTGAAATTATGATGTGCACCTGTACAGAATGTGCCTGCAGGGCCATGAATACAAGAAAGTGCAGTTGGGTAAAAATCTTACCATAACAGCAGATGTCCTTCTCTTCACTGTTCCAGTATTCCTAACATAAGGGATCTCCTGCCAAGGATAGCCCATCATCCAGCCATATACCAAAGCCTTTAGCATCTACAGACACAGTACATCACACATATGCTCTCTGTGCACATCATATGGCATAAAGGTGAAGTATGGATGCACACATTTCAGAACTGAAAAGCCCAAGGAGGAAAGATTAGTGGTGTAAAATCTTACCATAACCATGGAGGGGATTCTCTCCCATGTTGCAGTATTCTCACATGTGGAATCCTCGGGTGATCCAAACGTCTGGCTCAAATACAAAAGCTTAGCCTGGCTGCTACAAAGTGTGTGGGACCATAAACTGTGTGCCATAATTGCAATGTGATGTCCGCATGCACAGACCTCGGAACTGAATGCCCAGTCGGACAATAGTCTAAGGGCAGCTGAAAAGATGCCATCCTGAAAGGGAAAAAGGTCCTACAGGGTGTAGGAGTAAGGGAAAGAAATGGTGCAACATGGAAGAGAAGGACATCTATGGTCATGGTAAGATTTTACACAACTAATATGTGCCCTTCTATTCTCATGTTGCTGTACTCTCACATGTGGGAGAGTACCAAGTCTCAGCTAAATAAATGGGTGAAGGAAGCTGTAGCAGTCCACAAGAATCCATGGAGGATGGCTTTCGCAAATCCTGCCCTAGCTCTGGAGATGTTGCCCAATTTACTGTGTCTAGTAAAAGTATGGACAGAGAACCATGTAGCTGCCTCTAGGATGGTGGCTGTATCAAGGCCTTTCAGGAAGGCCCCTGAGGAGGCCACAGCCCTGGTAGAATGTGTTCTCACAGAGTGGGCTAACTCTTTACCATGGTAGTAGTAGTAGAAGGATATAGTTTTGGAGACCCAGTAGGATATGGTCTGTTTGGGTACAGTTTTCCCCAGGACCCTGGGGTGAAAAGATGCAAAGAGCTGGTTGGAATTTCTGATGTCCTTAGTCTTATCCAGATAGAACCTCAGTTGCCTGGGAACATCTAGGGAATGGTGCACTCTCCCACTGCCATTCTGTGGCAAAAGAAACAGGGTGAGTAAATGGACAGATTGGTTAAGCAACAGTTCATTGGCCACTTTGGACATGAAGGAAGGATTAGTGCAAACAGAGACCCTATCCTTATGAAAAATGAGGTAAGGTGGAAAAGCCATGAGTGCTTGTAGCTCTGAGACTCTGTTTTGCTTGTAGCCCTTACTTCAGCCAGAAGTTTTCCAGGTGTACATCTTTAATGTGGTGGCAGCTGCTGGTTCAAAGGGGATGGTAGTAAGTTTCTTCAGAACGAAATGCAAGTCCCAAGGAGAAGAATGGGTTTCCTCAGGGACTGATGTGCAGGGATCCTTTGAGAAAGAGCTTCACCTCTAATCTGGACAACAGGGGTGGATTGAGAGGTAAACAGGCTGAGAGAGCAGACAAATGTACTTACACTGAAGAATATGAAAGTTCAGACTTTAGGAGATCTCACACACACACACACACAGGCCAGAACTAGAGGTATATCTGCCTGAAAGGGGTCTGGTTGCCTTTGAAGACACCAGGTAGAGAACTTTTTTTCCATTCTGATAAATAGGATGTCCTAGTACTAGGTTTCCTGGCCTCCTGCAAGACAGATAGCACGTCCTCTGAGTAAAGCTGTCTGAGAGGGATCAGAAGTTTATCAACCACAGGGCAAGAATGAGGGTTTGCAGGTGTGGATGGATGAGAGATCCCTTCTTTTGTGTGGTGAGGCAACTTGTGGTGATTGCCCCTGGCTAACAATAAAAGAAGGGGGAACCAGTGCTGCATTGGCCAATAGGGGATCAGCAGAAAGATTTTTGTCTTGTCCTTCTGAATTTTCAGCAGGACCTTCTGTATTAGAGGGAAGGGGTTGAAGGCATACAGGAACATCAACTTCCAAGAAATTGAGAAGGCATCCACTTTCCAAGCTTGTGGTGAGTGGAACCTTGAGCAGAATAAGCTGTAATTGTCTGTTCTGGGGGAATGCAAACAGTTCTATCCGAGATGTGCCCCACTGGTGGACTATGTCTAGGAAGATGTTTCTGTGTAATGTCCACTTGTGATTTAGGTACATTGACCTGCTGAGGGCATCTGCCTGATCATTGTCCTATGATGGGATGTACACTGCCTGTAGTGTTACCTTGCTTGCATGGCCAGTCAGCAAAGAAAGAAACACCTGGTCCTGCCCTGCTTGTTGATGTACCACAGCACTGCAGTGCTGTCTGTGAAGATTTGGAGGGGACCTGGGATATAGGAGAGGGAGCAATGCCTTCAGGGCTATGAAGGGCAGTCATTTCCCTTATACTGATATGCTTTTTCCAGAGGCAAGACTCCCACTGAGCCTGTACCTAGAGTCCATTCACGGTGGCTCTCCAGCCCAGACCTGAGGTACCTGTGTATATGCGTTGAACTGCACTGAGTGGCTGAAAAAGTAGTACTGGATTCAGCTGAATTTGCAAAATTCACCACCTTACTTTTTTTTTCAGGCAGGGGAGGAAGGGCACCTGAAAGTTTAGGGGGAGGTCATGTTTGGACCAGACATACTTCAAATACAATTGGAACTTCAAGTGTCATCTGGCAAGGGGCTGCATGGGGAGAGTGGCTGCCATCAAACCTAGTAGGCGAAGGAATTCCCTGGCTGGAATGCAGTTGAGTAGGATTAAATTCTGAAAGAAAGTGGTCGGGGAAGTGACCTTTTCTGGTGAGATGAAGGCCTTCATAACATCCATCTTTATTCTACAACCCAAGAAAGTTTGGTCTTGGGAGGGTGTACGGGAGGACTTGGATAGACTGACTGTGGAACACAGACTTTCTAGGAGGGAAATGGCGAATTGGAGGCATCTCTGTAGAGTACTTGCTTCCTCTGCCTGGATGAGGAGGTCATCCAAGAATGGGAAGATCTGCATGCCTTTTGTTCTGCAGAAGGCTACTAATGGGGCTAGACACTTTGTGAATACCCTTGGTGCTGTATAAAAGCCAAAGGGCAAGGCAGTAAACTGATACTACAAGAAAGGCACAGCAAAATGCAGGAACCTGCGGATGTCTGGGTGGATGGGGATGTGAAGGTACGCCTCCTTCAGGTTCAAAGTGGCCATGAAGGCACTGGGTGTTAAAAGTGGAAGTGGGGTTTGTAGGGACAACATGCGGAAGAATGGTACATGCATGAAGGGATTTAGAAGAGACAGGTCTAGGATGGGTCTCTCCATGGGCCATCCTTTTTGGGGATCAGGAAGAGCCTGGAATAAAAACCTTGACCTTCGTTGCCCTGGAGGGACCCCACCTCTATTGTTCTTTGAAAGAGTAAATGAGGTGCGAGATGGATTTGGTTTCTTGGAGGGAGGGAATGCCTTTTGGAGAAGGTCTTTCCTTCCAAGTCATAAAATACCCTTTTTCTACAATTGAAAGAATCCAGTTGTCTGAGATAATTTGTTGTCACAGGGGAAGACAGTGAGAGTGGTGGGCACAAAGGGAAGATTATGCAGGGTGTTTAGCCAGTCATGCATTGTTTGGTCTGTCTGGAAAGGGGTGTCTGGGTGTAGTGTGAGAAGAGGTAGCCCTAGAGGCTGTAGGTCTCCTGGCACCTTTCCTCGTCTTGGAGGAAGGAGGGCGTGGATGCCTTTCCGACAAATCTTGGCTTGGCTGGGTAGTTCCTGTGGAACGTAGGGACTGGGGATACAAAAAGATGCTTAAGATCCTGCAGTTCCTTGATTTTCTCTTGCAGATTTTTGGGACTGGGGATACAAAAGATGCTTAAGATCCTGCAGTTCCTTGATTTTCTCTTGCAGATTTTTAAAAAAGTTCTGTAGATTGCTTACCAAAAAGGAACTTGTTGTCAAGAGGGGCATCCATTGTCTGAAATCATCTGGCAGAGGTTTTTAGCCTTAGCCAGGAGTACCTACATAGAACAGAAGTAGATGCAGCTGGGTCTGTATCATGAAATCGATATCTGAAAATGTCGACTCACATTTGTTCGACATGGAAATGTCTAACTCCAACTTTCCCGAATAGCCAAATCACCAATTTCTTTCAGAGGGAAAGAAATCGGTTGGCCGTTTTTTTACACCTGCCCTTTCCCAGTGCAGTCTCTGGGATAGAATATTTAGTTAGGGGTGTGAGAGGGATTCATCAGAAGAGGAGGAAGAGTCTTCCGCTTAAGTATGAGAAAATGGTACAAGGCCAGCAGAGGCAGGCCTGGGACTTAAAGTTAGAAGGGCAGAAATTTGTGAAGCACTAGGCCTCAGGGCCATAAATGCCTGAAAAAAGGACTGAGAACGCCTGCCAGTTAATGATCTTCTGCTGGGCAAGATAAATGCTTTGTCTTCTGTTTCCTCTTGAGGGAAGGAGTCTTTGGTCCTGGCTGAGTAGGCAAAGGCCTGGGATGTGATGTCAGGGCTGTAGTAGGAATGCCTTCCTCGGAGACTGATGGTAACAGTGGCCATTCAGGTGAGCCTGGTTCACCCCCCCCCCCCCGACATTGGAGACAGATGTCACACATGCCTCCATGGACGTGCAGGCTGGAGAAACAAGGGTGGCTTCCAAAACATTACTGCTGAAGTTGCCAGCCCTATTGGACATTCCTCAGCCCCTAGACTGGAAGCTGGCAAGATGTCCATACTAGGAGGTGCAGTGTCAGGCCTAGATACCTTGAACTTCTTCTTAGGCAGCTCTGCCGCGATGGCCTGTTCTGGTTCCATATTGAGGACTAGGTGTTTCAGATGTTGGTTTTCCACAAAGAGCTTAAGGGCTGCAAGATGGCTGCACAGTGTTTTCGGAACAAATTACTGGCAGACTGTACATGCTTTACAGTTGTGGGATGGCCCTAAGCAAAACAAGCACAGGTTATGGCTCTCTTTGTACTGGATTTGCCAATCACACTTGCATCTTCCCTTTCTAGATGACATGGATGGAAGGGTAAGAAGAGATTCCCCAACTGGGTACTTAACTTATATCGTAGTCACAAGCATGGAGCTGAATGAGCAAGCTGATGTTTGACTGCAACAGAGAAGTTCTGAGGTCTGTTCATGCAGACATTACATTTATGGCCCACAGTTTATGGTCCCAGTGTATGACGTCCCATACACCTTGCAGCAGCCAGGCTAAGCTTTTGTATACGAGCCGGATGTTCGGTTGCCCAAGGTGGAGGATCCCATATGTGAGAATACTGCAACATGATAATAGGAGGACATCAGAATGTCTCTAGGGACCTGAAGGAACATGTGCATCAAGAAGAAGAAAAGAAAGACAGAAGAAATCCTTGGCCAAGAGGGACATGAGAACAGACTAGAAAGTACAGTTTTGTACCTACCATAAATGTAGATGTTCGAGTGCTAATACAGCTGCAGTAATCACAGATGGGTTCTCTGCCGTCAGGCGGTTCCTCGGTGGGCCGAATTCCAAAGTCTAGGTCCGGCGTCAGTTGCTGTCGCTTTCTTTCCTGATGTCAGTGAGGCAGGAGTATATAAGACACCGCCATTTTCTTCAGTCTTTCTTGCCCCAGATGTCAGGTGCCCCCAGTAGGAAGGCAATACATAAATTATATTTATATACATGCAATGCAATATAATCAAAAATCAGTAGCTGCAAGCAATATACCATAGAAGGATAACCCAATCAGGTTGTATGAAGAGGGGTTAGGCCCTAGGCCTTTACCAAGAGGGGAAGGAGGGAGGGAAAACTGTACTGCAGCTGTATTAGCACTCGAACATCTACATTTATGGTAGGTACAAAACTGTACTATGTTCATCGTGCATACAGCTGCAGTAATCACAGATGGGTAGAATCCCAAAGCTACGCACAGGGTGGTAGGCACTAGGTGGAACTGGGATGAGCCAGAATGCCCTGCAACACAGCAGTGGCAAAGCCTGCTCTAGTTTTGGAATATAAAGGCAGGTGGTAGTGTTTTGTGAAGGTATGCACAGAACTCCAAGTGGCTGCCTCCAAAATGTCTTTGGTAGGAACTCCTCTGAGGAAGGCTGTAGAGGTAGCTGTGGCCCTGGTGGAGTGGGATCTGATGCCTGTAGGGACAGATTTTCCATGATAGGAGTAACAAAACCGTATGCAGTGGCCTATCCATTTTGAAATTGTCTGTTTGGTAACTGGCTTCCCTTGAGCTCCTACAGCATAGGACACAAAAAGTTGTTCTGATTTCCTGAAAGGCTTTGTTCTGTCCAAATAATAACGTAGCTGTCTATGGATGTCTAAGGAGTGTAGCAGCCTTTCCCCTTTGTTTTGAGGATTGGGGTAAAAGGTAGGTAAGAGTATGGCTTGATTTAAAGCTACCCTGGATACCACTTTAGGCAGGGGTGGCCCGTGCTATCGGACTGCTGGACTGCAGCCCCCTCAACCTCAAAGTACTGATAAAATAAAAAATAAAATGAAAAAAACATTTAAAATTTCACTGACTTCACACTGCTGCTGAGACGGTCTAGTGCATGGAGCATGCGCACAGCAGTCCTGATTGAGAATCATGGACAGGAGCGCTCCCACAAGTCTATGCAGTTTTAAACTGCATAGACTGTCTGGGAACTCGCTGGGGAAACGCGTCGGGGTCGGACTGCAAGGTCGGCAGTCAGGGGAAGGATCGGATTGGAGTTTGCTGCAGGGGAAGATCTCGCGATGGGCAGGGTAAGGATCTGGATTGGAACTCGCGACAGGCAGGGTCGGATTTGCTTACTAGATGTATGGTAGTTTTGCGGACAGGGATTTACTACAGGACCAGGTAAGTGGAGTGTGTGTGGTTTTGCGGACAGGGAGTTTGGATTTACTACAGGACCAGGTGTGTGTGTGTGTGTGTGTGTGTGTGTGTGTGTGTGTGTGTGTGTGAAAATGCCTCAGGTGGGATGTACTGGTGATTAGACTCATGGTGGGATGTACTGGTGATTAGACTCATGGTGGGATGTACTGGTGATTAGACTCATGGTGGTGTGGTAGGGAATACCTCAAGCTTGAACCCTGTACCTTGTATGCAGGTGTTAAAGACCTGAATTCCCTACCCACCACCATTTGTAAAAAAATTGCAGATTTTTGCCTCATATTTAATCTGATCTATTCCTCATAATATCTGTGGTTTTTAAACATTGCAATACTTGAAATTTGATGGTGCAGTGGTAGCATTGATGCCTCACAGCTGTAGGTTCTTGGGTTTGGTTCTTGGCTGGGGTGCCTTCTTTGTGGGGGGGTCTGTATCTTCTCCCTGTGTTTGCTTTTGTGTCCTCTCATGTTACAAAGACATGTCTGCATTATTTCTTCCTGGGCCTCTGCTGAGAATTGTTTTTTCTTGTTCCAAGTTAGACTGTCCTGATTAACAAATGTTAAATAAAATTGACAGGCATTTGAATTTCAGACTTCAGGTTTCTGAATGTTTAATTCCTTGCATATTTGATGGTGCAGTGGTTGTATTGTTGCCTCACAGCTATAGGTTTTCTGGTTTGATTCTTGGCTGGGGTGCCTTCTGTGTAGAGTCTGCATCTCCTCCCTGTGTTTGTGTGTATTTGCTCTGGTGCCCTGTCATTTTACAAAGATGTGTCTGCAGTATTAATCCCTGGGTCTCTGCTGAAAATTGTTTTTGTTCTGTCAGCAGTAAAATTGACAGGCATTTGAATTTCAGACTTCATGTTCTTCAGAATACATAGTAACACAACCTTTTTTTTCTAGCAATTTTCTAAGTTTATAAGATGAATATTTGAAATTTGTCCCTATTTTTGGGACTGTATTCCCCCATTATTGGCTTCGTCCAGGTTTTTGTGCTAAGGTTGACAGCTATGGCAAGGACTGAATTCACTGAATATGTTTGAGGGCTGTATTCCCTCATTACTGGGTTTGTCCAGGTGTTTTGTACTAAGAGGTCGACAGCTATGGTGAGAACTGAATTCACTAAATGATAGCCATTGAAGTTTCAGTCTTCCTCTCTTTTACAAAGCAGCTGATGTGGCGTAGTGGTATGTTACTCTGACTGTTTTGCTCAGGGACCTTGGCAGTAAAATGTATGGTGGTAACACAACATTTTATTCTAGCAACTTTCCAAGATTATACAAGCAATGTTTAATGTGTCCCTGGCTTTTGGGCTTTTGACCCCAATACATTTTGGCTTTTTCCAGTTTTCTTGTGCTGCAAAGTTGAGATGCAGTTGAGTATTGAGTAGATTTTACAAGGAGCTGAGAGCTGCAGGGGAACAGAAGTTTAGTGTTTTGCCTTGTTAGTAGCACAGCAGGTTGTGTACTTGCTTTTGATGTAGAAGGCTGTGGGTTCTACTCCCACAAGGGGTGGATGCTGCCGTACTGAGAATGTTCTCCTTGGTGAAGATACTAACTATGAGTCTGTTATCAGTTTGCCATCCATTTCCTCTTGCAATATTATTACTAGCTTATCATCTTTTAATGTAATATAGGCAATTTATTCCTGAGGGGCAACAGACACTATTTTTTGATGAAACCATGAAATATAAAGGTGATTGCTAGCAGCAACCTCTTCATTAGTTACAGATTTCTTTAATGTGGAATTATTTAGATGACTTTTACTTCAGAGATTGTGCATATTTACTGATAATGGACTGTAGAATTGTGCATATTTACTGATAAAGGTGGACTGTAGAATTGTGCATATTTACTGATAATGGTGGACTGTAGAATTGTGCATATTTACTAATAATGGTGGACTGTAGAATTGTGCATATTTACTAATAATGGTGGACTGTGGAAGTCTGAGTAGACTTTTTTATGATAAATGTTCTGAACTGGGCAGTTTTGCCATTATGGGTGCATACATTTTGTTTCATTGCTTACTGGAAAAATGTTCAAAACAAATTTAAAACACCCTCTAACAACTGTACTGTATTGTACAAGGAATATAATTTTAGTACAATGAGGAAGGTGTATCAAAGAGCACATGTATGTTTCGTATGCAAGGGGCCTAGGATTTGAAAACAGCCCCAAATTAATCTTTATCTGCCACTGGCAAAATGTATTTTCTTTGACTGTGGGTTTCAATGCTGTTTCAATGAATGTGAGTTTCAAGGGCAGAGAAGTTTTAATGCTAAGTTTTCATTGTGAGACTGCATTGCTTTGTTTAGCAGATGACTTGGTGTTTGTGCTGTAAAATACAAAATAAAACTTTCAAATGAAGTCCAACTCATCATAGAAGTAAAGCAGTATGCACATTAGTGTTTATGGTAAATGGAGTGAAATAGCAAAGTAATGGTTCATTGGAATGGGCTGCAGAGGCTCCATTCAACCATGATTTTGTCAGGGGGGAAGGGCAGCAAACTCAGACAGGCCCAGCTGAACTATACCCCCCAACTGTCCAGATTTTCAAGGAATGAATAGATTTTTGCTTCTTATTTTTGGTTTGTTCTTCATAAAATTTATAGTTTTCTGGCAAATCATTTAGGAATTAAGTCACTAAATAATGATACACTGAGTTTCAGACTTCATAACCTTCAGAAAAATGCATGTTAAAGTAAGAGCTGTTCTATCAACTGTCTCAATTTATACAAGAGCAATTTTTAGTACTGTTTATATGTGCCCCCAATATATTTGGCCTTGTTCAGATTTACTGCATTAACAGGTTGAGAGGTACATGCAAATAAATTGCTTTATAGAATTAGGCATATCCAACCTCTCAACTGTCCCCGATTTTGGCTCTAAATGTTGCTCTTCCCCCTAATAATCCCTCCGCAATATAGCAATTTTGGAAGAAAACATGGAGGGTTTACAATTAAGAAATAACTGTAATAATCAAAGTTATAGATTACTTGAAATGCATGTAGATTCTTTTATTTTGTCAGTTGCTCAAGGTAGCAGTACTAATATTAAAATGTCCCTTCTTTGACAGGTTCCCAGCTGTATTGTGTGTCTATTTTATATTTTTGCATCACATTTTTGGTCCATTTTTCATAAAATTGTGTTTTTTGGCAAATTAGTGACAAATCACTAAAGACTGAAGTTAGAAAATGACAGACATTTGAGTTTCAGATTTTATACCCTTCAGATGTTATACCCTTCAGAAAATTCATACTAATGCAAGACCTATTCTATTATCTTTCTAAGTTTATTACAGCAAGGCCTTTGTCCCACTTCTGTGTATGGCTTTGTCCAGATTTCTTGCTCTTGAGGTTGAGAGGTATGACAAATGTGTCAGGGCCATCACAGTCAGCCAGAGACATTTCAAATTGTGACAGACTTGTTGCACCCCACTCCCCCATATAGTGACTCTGGATGTGTCCAAGCAAGGCAAGGAGTAGTTATGCAGTGTGTCCTCCCCATCCAAGGTAGACACAAGTACTACAGTGGCTTTTCATCTGTCCTTGATTTTGCAGAATGGTCTGGTTTCTGTCATATTTTTGTACTGTTTATTTATGCTTATTACTCAGATTTATGCTTATTACTCAAAGTGCCTGTTGCTCTGTGTTTAAGTAGCAATGCTTTAATGACCATAAGGTAAGCTTGTCTGAGATCATAAGATGCAAGTAAGCTTTAATAAGCATACTGTTAAATAATTGCCAACATTGAAAGCCTTTCTGTTGTTGCCATGCAGAGAATACTTGACTAGATAACGTATAAGCCTTGGGTATTAAGGACAGGATTCCATTATTTTAAAAAGCTCATTACACTTGGAGACTTCCAGTCATCTCTACAGACTTTACTCGTAAACTAAACAGAATGCCAATCATGTGTGGTCCATAACCTGTACAGTAATCCTTTAAGCAATGTATCTTGAGCTTGTTTCTTGTTTGCTTTTCATTTTTTACTTTGATCATGTTTTCCCCATGAAACAAGTTGTCAGGCAGCGGGTCTTTTTTGGATAAGAAACATTTTTACAAGTGGGGGCATCACAGAGATATGTACTTTCAGCATGTTACTTGGTACTTTAATAAAGCTGAATATATTATAATTAGAACTGCAGTGCAAGGAGAAGTGGTTTGAGTTGAGTGCTTCTGGTTTTTCTTATACTTGATTTTGACTGGCATTCCAGTAATGTATTTAAAAAGTAATTTATTTTTTCATGCCTCACAACCTTTTGTTTCCATCTAGATATTAAGTAAGCTGTCATGCAGGCAATGCATTGAAATATTTTTCTTCTTCTACACTTATTTTTGTCTTGATTGGACTTTCATAATGATGGTTTGCCACCCAGGGCAGCGTATTTAATTAAAGTTAGTGTTTGTGGTTTTGAGCATAGCTCCACCCCTTTCTAGTTGACCACACCCCTTCCCCTTGACCCCACCCATTCAGCTGTCTCCTGCAGCCCCCCCCCCCTGTGATTTGAAGTCACCAGCCGCCACTGACTTTAGGCATAAATGACAGGTTGGTTCTAAGGGAAACCCTGTCCTGATGGAAGATGAGAAAGGGCTGCACAGCCATGAGGGCTTGTAGTTCCGAAACCCTACGAGCTGAGCTAATGGCCAGAAGGAAAGCTGTTTTCCAGGACAAATATTGCAAATCAGTTGAGGCAGCTGGTTCAAAGGGAGGCAATGTTAATTTTTCTAGAATGTAATTAAGATCCCAGGCTGGCACTGGTTGTTACCTTGGTGGTCTTATATTCTTAGCCCCTCTGAGGAACTGTCTTAAGAGTGGATGAGAGAATACGGGTGGATCCGTGCTGAATTCTGCAGAAATGGCTGAGGCATGGATTTTTATGGCGGAAAATGAAAGTCCACTGTTCAGCAGCTCAGCTAGATACTGTAATACCCGAGGCAAATTCAGTTTTCTAGGGTCCTGGCCTTTTTTCTCATTCCAAGAGCAAAACCGCTTCCATTTTGCGGAGTAAGCCTTTCTAGTAGATGGCCTTCTGGTCTCCAAAATGACATCCTGCACCTCTTTGGGGAGTAGGGTCTGTTGTGGTGTTAAGGAATTTTCCATGCAGCGAGATTGAGTGTTTTCAGCTGACTGTGAAGAGTTTTGCAGCTGTGCGGAGTCAGCAGAAGAGGCATTAGAGGTAGGGGCCAGGGAGGAGTATGTGTTAGGCTCCTCAGGAGTGGGTACCAGTGTTGTCTTGGCCAGTCTGGAGCAATCAGTATCATCTTCGGTCTGTCTGCTCTTGCTTTCAAGAGCACCTTGGGCAGAAGAGGCAGAGGTGGGAAAGTGTAAACTGTCCATGCTGTCCAACTGAATGAAAGGGCGTCCACTCTCCAGGCCTTTGGATGAAAGGTCCTTGAACAAAACTTTTCCAATTGATGATTCCTGTGGGAGGCAAAGAGATCTGTCTGGCCTCCCCCACGCTTGGATTACCTTTGTAAAAACTTGAGGATGCAACTTCCATTCATGTGGATCTGTCATATTTCTGCTTAGATTGTCTGCCAGCGTGTTTTCCAAGCCTGGCAAGTACTGTGCTTGAAGTTCAATTAGCCATTCCAGAGCCAAGTTCCAAAGTGTCATGGCTAGTCTGCACAGGGGGTATGAATGTGTTCCTCCTTGTTTGTTTATGTACCACATTACTGTGGTGTTGTCTGTTCTTATCAATAATTGTCTTGGATGCAGGAGGTCCTTGAAAGTTGTAATTGCATTTATCACTGCTAGCATTTCTTTTTGATTGATGTGAAGGTGCTTTTCCTTTTGGGACCATTTGCCCTGAATGCACCTGTCTGTCATGTGCGCCCCCCCCAGGCGTAATCTGAGGCGTCTGTTGTGAGGAATTGATTTGCTTGAGGCTTGCAGAATGGGAGACCTGTGTTTGTTTGACATGCTTGGGCCTACCATAGAAATTCCTTTTGCAAACATGGAATTATTGGTATTATTGTTTCCAAACTGTGGCTGTGTTGAGACCATAGGTTTTTTAGGTACCACTGAAGTTTCCTCATATGCAACTTTGCACATGGGATTAAAAGAATGCAAGATGACATGAAGCCCAGAGCCTGCAGGATTTTCCTTGCAGTAAGCCTGGTACAATTTGCTAGTGTTTTGAAGTACTGAGTTAGTTGCCCCTGTTTTTCTGGCGTAAGATAGGCCATCTGGGTGTTTGTGTCCAAGTTGTCACCCAGGAAAGTTATTTTCTGAGATGGTGTTAGCCTGGATTTCTCTTTGTTGATTGTGTATCCCAGAGAATTCAGTAACCATGTTGCATAAGCCAGATGTTCCAGAAGTATGTGCTTGCTGTCCGCTTGGATCAGGCAGTCGTCCAAATAATGGTAAATTTGTATCCCTTGAAGTCTGCAGTAAGTAATTACTGATGCCAGGCATTTCGTGAATACTCTGGGCACAGTAGATAAGCCAAAGGGCAATGCAGAGAATTGATAGTGGATTGAACCTGCAAGAAATCTGAGGTATCTTCTGCAGCTTTGTCTGATTGGGACATGCAGGTATGCCTCCTTGAGGTCCAATGTTACCAGCCAAAACTCCTTGCCCAGCATGGGAAGAAGCTGCTGTAATGTGAGCATCTTGAATTTTGGTACGAGTAAGAATGTGTTTAGGATGGACAAGTCCAAAATGGGTCTCCAGTCGGTTCCTTTCCTTGGTACCAGAAATAGCCTGGAATAAAAACCTTGACCTTGTTCGTGAGTAGGTACCTCTTGAATAGCTTTCATGTCTATGAGCTTTGAAATTTGTAGTTGTGCCTCTGCCCTTTGATTGTGTGGCAGGTTTGGCATGCCTCTCATTTTTGGGAGAGTGTGAAAATGAAATCTGTAGCCTCTGTTTATAACATCCAGGATCCATTTGTCTGTTGTGACAATATGCCAATTTCTTGTAAATAATGCCAGCTTTCCTCCCAAGGGTGCTGCCAGCTGAGACTTGCTTGGCATGGAAAGGAGGAAGTCATTGGGTTTGTTTCCTGTATTGTTGTGCACTGTCTTCGCCACCTCTTGGTGCTGGAGTTTGCCATTGCCTGCCTCTATATGATCCTTGAGATTGCCCTCTGCCCCTTGTGCGCCTGTATCTACCTCTTTGGGGCTTGTCCATGGCTGGAAAGGACCAGTTTTTAGAAGGCCAATTTCTGCTAAAATGTGGTGGTTGAACCTGTAGAAAAGCTTTGACAGTTTGCATAGATTTGGATTTTTTTCCATTTTCCCTAGTATCTCCTCAGCATTAGTGCCAAATAGCACATCCTTTTGTAAAGGAGCATCTAGTAGTTTAGCTTTCACATGATCAGGCAAGATTTGTTCCCTAAGCCATGCATGTCTACGAATGACTGATTCTGTAACAGCAGCTCTACTTGAGGCCTCTAGGGCATCATAGCCACATTGTAAGGTGTGTTTACCCACTTGTTCTGCACTATGCATCATATCCTGCAACTCCTTCAAATCTAGTTGTTCAGGTTGAGACATTTTATTTCTTAATTGTGATAACAGAAACTGCTGATATTTAAGCATATGAAACTGACAATTTAAGGCCCTCATGGCTAGGGTGGCTGAGGTATATACCTTTTTTTCCCACCTTTCTAAGGATCTTGACTCTCTTTCGGAAGGTAGTGGATTCTTAGCAGTAGAGGCCTTCATTCCCTTGGGGCCTTGAGAAATGGTTTCAGGGTCAGCATTATGGCTCTTGTAAAGAAATTGGTGAGAGTCAGGAACTCTGTAGTACCTATCAGGCTTGACAGTGGCAGGAGGCAGGGAATCCGGATTAAGGCAAGCCTCCGAATAATCATCATCAAGTACGTCCAAGACAGGAGCTATCGCCAGAGGTCTGTGTTGAGGTAAAAGAAATTCCCTAAGTCTTTTCTTGGAATCAGAAAAGTCTTGGCCTTCCCAATGGAAGTGTTCCCTCAAGGTGTGCAAGGTTTCCCCAAAAGAAAAATCCTCAGGAGGAGATACAGAAGGAATGGACTGCTCTGCATCAGAATCTTCAAATGGGGAGTAAGAGTGTTCCTCTACATCAGAATGTTCTGAAAAAATAGAGCCCTGATCAGAAGAGGGAGAATCTTCCTCCACTCTGGGTCTCTTGTCTGGAGGGGGTTGGGAACCCCTGATAAGAGTAATTAAATCCTCAGCCATTTTAAGCATCTGCTTTTTAGGCAAGGGGCCTGGGGAAGGGCCCTGTGCAACAGGCCTCTTGGGATGCCTGGCTGATTTGGACTTAGTAAAGGCCTTAATAGAAAAGGAAGATGAGGGTCTAAAGACACCATGGGTGGAAGTGGACCTGTCCACATTAGGAGGCTCAACGCTCACAGTGGCTTCGGTGGTTGTAGTCTGGGTATGGGCCGAGGTACCTGCGGTCTCGGTTACAGAAGACACCACCAAAGAAGTGTAGTCTGTAGTCAGGGACTGCATAGGCATCTCATTGAGAACCGGACCACGTGTAGCCAGTTTTGGCGTGGTGTCGGTCCTTGTCCTTGCGTTTTTTGGACAAAACGGTAGTCAGAGTCTCAGACGACATTTTATAATCAAATGCTTTACCAAAAAAGTGTTGGGTGAACTTCACCTGACACTTAATAGTGCGTTTATTGAAAGTAGCGCAAAAGTGACAGCCCGAGACGTCGTGGTCTGGGCCTAAACAAGGTATGCAGAGGGAATGGAAATCCTTATGCGGTATTTGCTTCCCACAAGAAATACAATTGTTAACTTTTTCTGACATCGGTCTGAGGCAAGAAAAGTTTCCCCAACGGGGTACTTAGCTTTAATGAAGACTTCGGTTTCCAATTTTTCGTAAATTCAGGAGCTGGCCGACCGGCACTTGCGAACTGCTTCTGCTTCAGGCACCGCGCGGCAAAAAAGACAGATGAAAATGGCGTCGGCGGTGTCTTATATACTCCTGCCTCACTGACATCAGGAAAGAAAGCAACAGCAACCGACGCCGGACCTAGACTTTGGAATTCGGCCGACCGAGGACCCGCCTGATGGCAGAGAACCCATCTGTGATTACTGCAGCTGTATGCACGATGAACATCTGAGGGGGTAGGAAGGAGGTTGAGAATACTGCAACAGTGAAGAGAAGGACATCTAATGTTATGCAACAGTGAAGAGAAGGACATCTAATGTTATGCTAAGTGTGACATGGATATCCCATCACTGTCCACCAATTAATATGTGATGACCCACCACTGCCAACCAGTAATCAAGGAGCCTCAATCATAACCATTGGCAACAGTGTGGGGTGTTCACTGACAGGATAACGGGTACATACACAGTATTTCCAGATGCAGCTCTCTGCATCAAGTGCAATTTCCCTTAAGAGCACACAAAGACTAGTAAGTCAAGTCCAGGGCTGTTGTCTTCCTCCATATCTCCAATGACATTCCCCACTGACACAGCTACAGAGTTGACATCTCAGCTGAGTGACCAAGCCAAGACCTGCAGCACCTTCTCTGTTCAACCAGTTCTTCGTGTCCCTACCAAAGTAGCTCACACACACACACACACACACACACACACGCACACACACACACACACACACACACACACACCCGGGGAAAGGATGGCACAGGTTTACTATCTATGCCCCCTTCTGTCCAGACTATAAGGTAGCTACCACCAGTCACTCCTGCCAGCTACCTTAAAGCCCTTAAAGGATGTCCAATCTTACTGTGTCATATTAATATTAACACAAAAGGTAGTTTGATCAAGAGCAAGGCTATTAGGAGTGGCCCACACAGTGTCACCAAATAAATATGCATGTACTTTCAAAACATCTCTACACAGATCAGTCACAATGAAAGGTTTAAATATATTTAATAATAAAAGAACAAAACAACACTAAATATACATTCACCATAACATCAGACTTCAAAACCACATGAATCATTTAAAATAACACTGCAGTACAGGCTCACACAAAGAAAAAAATCTAAACTAAGCTTCACTATATTCCTGACTGAATCTAAGAGAATTGTAATATTCCATAGTTAACTTACTATTAGAGCAAGGCAGATGTGAATGTTGCTTCTTTTTGTTGTCAGGGCCAAGACAGAATGCTCTGTCTCACTAAGAGACTTCTCAAAATATCTAAAATATTACTGCTGGGATAGCTTGCAGAATGACAATTTCTGGTCATCTAACTTCTAGTTCTTATGCAAACTCCCATTTCTGGTAGCTGGCAGTACTTAGCATCTACCTGTAAAAATACTCATGCAATGGGCTTTTGCTGAGATGTTTGGCAGATGCTGAAAGTCATAAAACAATTGCATTCCTTCATGCTTTCAGAGTAGCAATTAGTTCACCCTAAAGACAATACAGAAAGCTTCCTATTACAAACTTTGTGCCTCTAGCTGCATTGAAACATGAGAGAGCGCCTTTTTATGGCCTAGCCTATAAAGTAATTTAATTTCAAATATTCTTCTAAAGTTGGCTGGACTGAGATTAACCTTCCAGTTTCCTCTGTTAACATATACATTTAAACAGTCACAATAGTGCATGTACATTTCTGTTCTCTTCCAGTAGGGCACACTGTGGATACATTTTAAGCACAAGCAGTTTACAAATACCTTTTCAACACAAAACTCTGTACAAAGCAGTTTGATATACACACTGCATACAGTTCTAATAAATTTGTAACACAAGCATCTTATATAAGATACAGTTCTAATATATCTGTAAAACCAGCATCTTGTATAAATTAGTTTGATATTACAAAAACTATTATTTACAAAATTCCAGCTTGCTGTGCTGGGAGTGCCTCCCCTTGTCATAGTAACATTTTACATAATTGTACTATATCCTCTCATTTCACTGTTGCAATATTCCTAATATAAGGGAAAGTACAAAAGCTCACAAAGAAACCTAGGAAGATGATGGCACTGAAAAACTCTAAAGAAAGCCATGTAGGAAAGCCCTGGCAGAAGTGAAGGTATACGGGATGAAATACAGTTCAGTGAAACCTTTACTAAATACTTTCTCATCTTACTGTCAGGAATCTTTCATAGAACAAACATGTTTTGCTGGAGAAACATTTGAGTGGTCAACTTGGCTTGGTCTGCAGTTCTTCAGTCTGCCTTTACAGTGGGCTTCATTGTGAATTGTAAAGTGCATACATGGCCAAAAGCTTGTTATTCACCCTTAGATATATCATGTATTTTGAATATTTCAATAGTTATCCATACAAAACAATTCTTTACAGATCTGTGAAGTATGAGAAAAGTACAGTTTTGTACCTACCATAAATGTAGATGTCCGATAGGTATGCATCTGCAGTCATCACATATGGGTTGTCCTGCCTCAGGCAGCCCTTCGGTCGGCCGGATTCCAAAGCCTGGGTCTGGCCTCAGCTGATGTCACACTTTCCCCCGACGTCAGAGCGTCTGGGGTATAAAAGCATCAGCCGACGCCATCTTCCTCAGTTTTTCTTGCCCCAGATGCCAGGTTCCCTCTAGGAAGGCTAAATTTGGAGATATGCAATAAAATTCCAAATATTTGCAAAAATATATATATATACACATGTATATACAAACAAATACACCATAATAGATTCCCCCAGCTAGCTAATAGAGGGGTAAGCACCCTAGGAATACCACAGAGGGGAAGGAGGGAGGGTAAATCTGACTGCAGATGCATACCTATCGGACATCTACATTTATGGTAGGTACAAAACTGTACTATGTCCTTCAAGGATGCATCTGCAGTCATCACATATGGGTAGAATACCATAGCCAATCTGGGGGTGGAGGTACTAAGTCAAGGATGGTGTAGTTAAGATACCCTGCAGGACTGCCGTAGCAAAGCCTGCTCTGGATCTGGAGTATAAAGGTAAATTGTAATGCTTGGCAAATGTATGCACGGAGCTCCATGTAGCAGCTTCTAAAATGTCCTTGGTAGCCACCCCTCTTAGGAAGGCTGTGGTGGTGGCTGTGGCTCTCGTGGAATGAGGTCTAATGTTAGCTGGCACAGTTTTTCCATGAAAGGAGTAACAAAAACGAATGCAATTTCCTATCCATTTTTAAACTGTCTGTTTGGAAATTGCTTTTCCTTGTGCCCCAGCAGCATATGCTACAAACAACTGGTCAGTCTTTCTGTAACTTTTAGTTCTGTCCAAGCAGTAGCGCAATTGTCTGTGTATGTCCAGGGTGTGCAGAAGTCTCTCCCCTTTATTTTGTGGTTGTGGGAAGAATGTAGGCAAGTGAATAGCTTGGTTCAAAGATACCCTGGATATCACCTTTGGCAGAAATGTAGGATTGGTCCTCAAAGAAACTCTGTCTTGATGAAAGATAAGAAATGGCTGCACTGCCATTAAAGCTTGTAACTCGATACTCTTCTTGCTGAGGTTATGGCAAGAAGGAAGGCAGTTTTCCAAGACAAAAACTGTAGATCTGCTGATGCTGCTGGTTCAAAGGGAGGAAGTGTTAGTTTTTCCAACACAAAGTTAAGGTCCCAAGTAGATAGAGGTGGTTTCCTTGGAGGATTGATGTTTTTGATTCCTCTTAGAAACTGTCTTAGGAGAGGATGAGAGAAGACAGGTGGATTAACATTGTATTCTGCTGAGATTGCTGAAGCATGTATCTTAATGGAAGAGTAAGACAGGCCACTGTGGAACAATTCTGCCAAATATTCCAGTATATGTGCCATGTTCATCACTGTCACATCTAGGCCCTTTGTTGTGTTCCAGGTGTGAAATCTTTTCCAGGTGTGAAATCTTTTCCATTTTGCTGAATATGCCTTCCTTGTGGAAGGCCGGCAAGCTTCCATAATAATATCCTTCACTCTCTGGGATAGGTTATCCTGAGGAGGAGTCATGGTATTCTCCAGGCAGTTAGCTGCAAGGTTTTCAGGTTGGAGTGCAGAGTCCTGAAATTGTGCTGCGTCAGTAGGAGTGGCCATAGGGGGAGAGGCCATGGTTTCGTCTGTGACATGCTCTTTAACAGTGGGTACCAGTGCTGTCTTGGCCAGTTTGCAGCTATCAGAATCACTCTGGGCTGCTCTGTCCTGATCTTCATTAGGACCTTGGTCATTAATGGGAGAGGTGGGAAAGCATACACTGTTAGAGCTTTCCAGCTGAAAGAGAGAGAGTCCACTTTCCATGCTTGTGGGTGGTATGTCCTTGAGCAGAATTTCCTCAGTTGATGATTGTGGGGGGAAGCGAACAGATCTATTTCCGGCCTTCCCCAAGATTGTGTGATGAGTAAGAAGATGTCTGGGTGCAGCATCCATTCGTGTGCATCCATGGTAGTTCTGCTTAAGCTGTCTGCCAGTATATTGTCGTTCCCTGGCACGAACTGGGACTGTAGCTGTATGTTGAGTTTCAAGGCAAGTTCCCATAGGTTCATTGTCAGTCTGCAAAGAGGGTAGGAATGGGTGCCTCCTTGCTTGTTTATGTACCACAACTGTGGTGTTGTCTGTCCTTATGAGCAGGTGGCCTTGCTGAAGGAAAAGTTTGAAGGCCTCGATTGCGTGCATCACTGCCAGCATTTCCTTTTGGTTTATGTGCATGCGCAGCTCTCTGAGACTATAGCCCTTGGATACATCTGCCCTCCATGTGTGCTCCCCAACCTTGATCTGAAGCGTCCATGGTGATGGTTTGGTTGGCTCTTGGCTTGCTGAAGGGCAACCCGCTGTTCGATTGGCAGGCTTGAGCCCACCACAGAAATTCCTTTTGAAGGCATGGAATGAGTGGTATCAAAGTTTCTAAGCTGTGACTGTGCCGAGTCCATAAACTTCTTAGGTACCATTGTAATTTTCTCATATGCAGTCTTGCTTGCGGAATCAGAAGACTGCAAGATGCCATGTAACTCAGGGCCTGCAGGATTTTCCTTGCAGTCAGCTGAGTTTGTCTTGTCAGATTCTTGAAGTAATCCGGTAGTTGTTTTTGTTTTTCTTCTGTGAGAAAGGCCATTTGGGTGGTTGTGTCTAGATCCGCACCCAGAAAAGTTATTCTTTGGGATGGAACCAGTCTTGATTTGTGGATGTTGACTGTAAATCCCAAGGCCTGTAGCAGGTGGATGGCATAGTTCAAGTCCTTTAACAAAGTTTGCTTGCTGTCCGCTTGTATAAGCCAGTCATCCAGATATGGGTAGATTTGAATCCCCTGAAGTCTGCAGTGTGCAATTACTGATGCCAGGCATTTCGTGAATACTCTGGGCGCAGTAGATAAGCCAAAGGGTAATGCTGAGAATTGATAATGCTCTGACCCTGCAAGAAATCTGAGGTGTCTTCTGCAGCTTTGTCGAATAGGGAATTGCAGGTATGCCTCCTTGAGGTCTACAGTCACCAGCCAAGACCCCTTGCCCAGCATGGGAAGGAGTTGCTGTAGAGTCAGCATTTTGAATTTTGGCACAATGAGGTAAGTATTCAGTGCGGACAAGTCGAGAATAGGCCTCCATTCATTTTCTTTTCTTGGAACAAGGAATAATCTGGAGTAAAATCCTTGGCCTTGTTCTGAAAGAGGTACCTTTTCTATGGCTTTCATTTGCATTAAGTTGGTAATTTGCTTCAAAGCCTCTGCCCTCTGATTTGGTGGCAGGTCTGGCATGCCTTTTCTTTTTGGCAAAGTGTGGAAATGGAACATGTATCCTTTGTCTATTATTTGCAGTGTTCATGTGTCCCTTGTAATGCTGTGCCAATTTTTTGAGACTAAAGAAAGCTTTCCGCCCAAAGGTGCTTCTAATTGAGCCCTGGTCGGCGGAGTCAAAATAAAGTCATTGAGTCTGTCCTGGTGTAGCAGTTGTAGTTCCTGCACTACCTCTCTGGTTGGGAGGCTGCCACTGACGGCCTCTGTAGGAGCCTCTAGCTTGCCCTCTACCTCTGGCACGCCTATTCCTGCCTCTCTGAGATCTGTCTGAGTCTGGAAAGGACCAATTCTTAGTAGGCCAATTTCTGCTGAATCTCGGTGGTTGGACTTGCAGAAAGTCTTTGACTGTTTGCACAGATTTTGCCTTTTCTTCAAATTTCTTTAAAACCTCTTGAGCCGTGGAACCAAATAATTTTTGCTTTTCCATAGGAGCATCCAAAAGCTTAGCCTTAACATGGTCTGGCAGAGATTGTTCCTTCAGCCAGGCATGCCTACGTATAACTGCACCTGTCATAGCTGACCTACATGAAGCTTCCAATGCATCATAACCACACTGCAAGAAATGGTTACTAACCTGCTGGGAGTTATGCACCAGATCCTGAAGGGATTTGCGATCAAGGGGTTCAGAAGAGGACAGTTTCTTATGTAATTCATCTAACAAATACTCTTGGTACTGTATCATATGAAATTGACAATTCAATGCCCTCATGGAAAGAGTTGCAGAAGTATACACTTTCTTACCCCATCTCTCTAATGCCCTGGACTCCCTTTCAGAGGGTAGAGGATTTTTAGCAGTGGCAGCTGCAACCCCTTTTGGCCCCTGGGAAATAGTTTCTGGATCAGCAGAGTGGGCCTTGTACAGGTGTAGATGCGAGTCCGGGACCCTGTAGTACCTATCAGGTTTGGCAGGAGCCGGAGGGAGAGAGTAAGAGGCTGTACTATCATCAGAGTACACATCATCAATCACATTCAAAACAGGAGGTTTAGCTAAAGGCCTATGTTGAGGTAAATGTAAAAAGGTCCTTAATCTCTTTCTAGAATCAGAAAATTCCTGACCCTGCCATTGAAAATGCTCTCTCAGAGTGTAATGTCTCTCCAAAGGAAAACTCTTCAGGAGGGGAGGCCGAGGGAATAGATTCTTCAGCATCAGAATCCTCATAGGCCGAATAAGCCTCCTCCTGGTGGTCTGACAGAGCAGAGCCTTCAGTGGATTCATCTGAAGACTGGGGGGTCAGAGGCCTCAACCCTGGGCCTTTTGTCTGGAGGTGGTTGAGAGCCCCTGTCCGGATGAGGTTGGGAACCTCTAATTAATGAGATCAGATCCTCTGCTAGGCTAAGAATCTGAGAGCCAGTAGAAGGTCTCTGAGAGGAAACCTTGGGAGGCAAAGCTTTAGTAAGTTTAGCAGCTTTAGCCCTAGAGAAAGCCTTAATGGACATGGAAGCAGGGGGTCTGGCAGCACCACGTGCAGGAGTAGACTTGTCTAAAGGAATGGTGTCGGAAGATTCCTGAACACCGGTTTCAGTAGGTAATTCAATAACAGACTCGGCCGGGGCCTCCGGGGCCAAGGTAGTCGGTTGTGCGGTTTCGGTAATAGGAAGAACTAAGGACTCGGTTTCAGCAGAGACCGAGACACTCGCGGTAGGCCTGACCATGGTTTCACCCGAAACCGCGGTCCGCGTATGTCGGTCCTTGTCCTTCCGTTTTTTGACTAAATGCGAAGTCGGAGTCTCTGACGGCATCTTATAAGCAAAACTAGCCCCAAAAAATTCCTCTGCAAACTCCGACCGGCGTCTAAGAGTTCGTCGGTTGAAGGAAGCACAGGCTGAACAGGCCGAGACGTCATGGTCTGGGCCTAGGCAGGGGAGGCAGTGAGAGTGGAAATCCTTATGAGGTATTTGTTTCCCACAAGTTAAACAATTAACTTTATCTGACATCGGCTGAGGCAAGAAAGAGTCCCCAACGGGGTACTTAGCTTTTCAAGTCTTCGGTAGCTGAATCACAGGAGCTGGCCGACCGGCACTTGCGAACTGCTTCTGCTTCGGGCACCACGCGGCAAGAAAGACTGAGGAAGATGGCGTCAGCTGATGCTTTTATACCCCAGACGCTCTGACGTCGGGGAAAGTGCGACATCAGCCGAGGCCAGACCCAGACTTTGGAATCCGGCCGACCGAAGGGCTGCCTGAGGCAGGACAACCCATATGTGATGACTGCAGATGCATCCTTGAAGGACATCACTGTGGGTTTTGTAGTTAGATTAGTTCAATTTAAAACAGTAGAAAGATATAACATTCCAAAATTTATTTCATGCTGAATTGGCATTTGAACTTTCAATGCCATAATGTTGAGTCCATTTCCATGCGGTGAAATCATTTTCTTTTTCTTTGCAGCTAGCAATACTCATACATCAACTGCACCAAGTAATTTATCATACAACAATCATGTAGGAAAGGCAAAAGGGTACATACAGTTACATGTACCCTTAATGTAAAAGCAAAGAGCTTTTAGAAAGGCCAGCAAGGACTTCTTGCACAGCCTCAGCTTCATTTGTCATTTGGGTACTCTACTCCTGTCCCCTAAAAATGATATCATCTCTTCTTGGCCTTACCTCTAAGGAGGTGAAAGCTTCTTTGACATAAGCAGCATGACAATTTATTTTAAATTAGGACTGTTCATTTTTTCTAAAAGATTCAGTTTTGTGGCATCAAATTATGAGAGTCAGATTAGAAAACCTTTTTTTTTCATCTTCAGGCATTCTTGCTTCTAAATTATGTACAGAGTTTTTTTATGTCTGTAATGCCAGTCTGCAAACTGCAAACAAAAGTAAATAGAACAACTTTTTTTTAGACTGTAGCAATTAAAGTAGATAGCTCATGCAAAGAAATGGGGGAGAGTGCAGAGATATTAAGGGTAATGTAGGGCATATTAGAGGCCTGCAGTTCCAATCTCAGGACTCATTCATTCTCTTCCCTTTACCTATGTACATTTTCTTCTAGCAAAAGTCATGTAAATGAGCCCTATAAATCTCTCTCTTTTTTTTTTTTTTTTTTTTTGTAATCAGGAAGTATAGCTAAAGGCCTATGTTGAGGTAAATGTAAAAAGGTCCTTAATCTCTTTCTAGAATCAGAAAATGTAAATGTAAAAAGGTCCTTAATCTCTTTCTAGAATCAGAAAATTTCAGGAGGGGACAGGAGAATCCAACTGTTTTGCTGCACCTCTGTGACAGTTGCAACTTCTTTTTCATCATGTACATGTACCAAAGAATTGCAGCAGGAATTCAAAAATATCACAAACCTATGTTTACACACAATCACAATATTAAGGTACTCTGACTCCCAAATTCAGCACTATAGTAAAGCGTTTGCCTTAGTATTTGGATTACAAATCTCATTCCTCAACAGCAGAAAATATGTTCTCAAGCATTGTTACATTTTTACATGCTGGACCCGGTAAATGCAACAAAGTACTTTACTTGTAATAAAAATGGCATTTAATCATGCTGTTTACAAGTCAATATACTGAAAATGCAACTACTTAATATACGAGCAGAAGGGAGCAATGTGCAACCACAACCATTCACTCTAATCCCACATTGTAGGCTCCACAATATCTAATGCATTCTACAAGCAAGTTGCCTTAAACTTCAGTGCCCTCATTATACATTTATACCCACTTTTCTGTTGTACCCTTACACCAATTCTGTATCTGTAAAGCAAGGTATCCCTTTTTGCAGTTTATATTAGCCTTGCGGTAACTGCTTTGCTTTTGGGCTTAGGTCATAGCTGAAGACTCCAGAATATCATTTACACAGTTAAACTGCACACTTAACTTTCTTAGGTAACCATTTCATGGTGCCGCAACCATTTCCAGCATCTTAAAATGAGTTTAGTAATAAAATATGGCCAAGAAAAATTTTTCCATTTTCATCAATTTGATCTGGACCAGAAATGATAGTACAACTATGAATCTTATTAAAATTTAGATTCTAATTTTTGGTTTAAAAATTTACTACCTTTCTCATAATGGCATAAAAATGCAAAAGCAAAATCATAGCAATATTCCTTAAATAAAAATAAACCACCCAGGAAACACCACTTCAGAGTTATGCCTACTACAAATAAATAAAAATAAACAACCCAGGGAACACTGCTCCAGAGTTATGTCTACTGAAACTTGCCATTAATTTAAGGTGATCCATTAATAAATACATTTAAACACAGCATTTACCCAGTAATTGCATTTCCTGTTTTTCTCCTTTCATTTCTACAAGATATTTGAAAAAAAAGTTTTCAGTTTCATCTGTGCCTTGTGGTCATCTACCTTTTCTTATTCAGATTTTCAAGCATTCACAATTTACATTCTACCATCCCAAACAGACACTCACACACACACTCTCGCACTCGCACACTTGCGCGCACACACACACACACACACACACACACACACACACACACACACACACACACACACACACACACACACACACACACATCAAATTCACTTCTCACATGGAAACATGGTACTCTGTGGGCAATTTTTCAACAATGCTATACTTTCTTCACATACATGGCAAACTTCAATGTGGATAGTTACTTTTGAACTGCACTATTTTTTTCCTGTGCTGTGCAGTCAATACTTTTAATGAAGTTTGAAGTGCAAGTTTTTGAAAAAAGTTGGTAACTCGAGAAGCCATTAAAAGATATCTGATCTTACCTTTACTTTTCCCTCACAGTGAGGGAAGCCATCCATAGGAGGCAATTCACACTGTTCCTGAGCTCCATTTAGGAGATCTGTCAAGAAAGCATGAAATAAATCCAACTTAGTATTAGCGTGAAATAAATCCAACTTAGTATTTAATAATTAATATTCTTTTTCAAAAGGCATCATAAGAAAAACATTTTCTCAGTAGTGCAGTCTCTGACCCATATACATATGGGATATCTTTCTTGGAATAACTTACTCACACAATCCAAATGTAACTAATAAAAATGCATCTGCAACTTTCTGTCAAGCCTTGTACAGGAAACCAAAGAAACATACTTGCTAGACACAAGATAAAATCTAACTTGTAATGCTAATTTTTTTTTTTTTTTTGTTAAAGCACAGCATGTTTTAAATGCTTCATAATATTTCTCAATATCCTATGACAAGTACTTGAAGAACTGGGATAAGAAAAGCAAATGGATGACAATTCAATGACTCTCAAGAAAGAGGCAAAACGATAGCTCTGCTGGAGACAGGAAGGGAAAATTATCCAGAAAGATCACTGATTTGGAGAAAAACATCATCTGGAAGGTCAGTGTATCTCAGTTAGGAAGGTTGCCTGTAACCTCATCCTCAAGGACCTTTGTTCAAAAACTAGTCACCATCCTTCATTCCACAGAGTGTCACACTTGTGCCATGATTTATCCACTTGACTCACCAAAGCCTCTGGACCCCTGCAAGTTACAGGACACTCCCATTACTACCAGACCTCTCCCCTATTCATGCAGTGTGCAGCTACTGTCCCACTCTCCTGATGGCACAAATGCATCCTGTATCCCAAAGTAAAATTTGGGGGGCATCTGTGTTACAATGTGGGGATCCAGACAACAGATTATCTTCAACCCACCTTTACTGGGCAAAATACTCTCCTCCCACAATTACGCCAAGAAAGATGCAAGTAAACTAGTTCAGTGACTGACAAGACCCTCTAGAGAATCCGGTGCAACAGAGAATCACCAATCTCTGCTGAAAGCCAAGGAAGGAAATAGTACAGTTTTGTACCTACCATAAATGTAGATGTCCGATAGACATGCAACTGCAGTCATAACATGTGGGTTGTCCTGCATCAGGCAGCCCTCGGTCGGCCGGACTCCAAAGTCTGGGTCCGACGTCGGCTGATGTTGCATTTCTCTCCGACGTCAGAGCGGCTGGAGTATATAAGCATCAGCCGACGCCATTTTCTTCAGTGTTTCTTGCCCCAGGTGCCCTCCAAGGAAGGCTGTAATCAAATTGGTAGACAAACAGGATTCCAAACAAATAAAAGAGCAATAAAACAAATACACCATAACAGATATCCCCAGCTAAGAGTAACAGGGATAGGAGTGAACCCTAGGCATAGAGGGGTATGGAGGGAGGGAAAATCCGACTGCAGTTGCATGTCTATCGGACATCTACATTTAAGGTAGGTACAAAACTGTACTATGTCCTTCAAGAATGCAACTGCAGTCATAACATGTGGGTAGAATACCATAGCTTAGTTGGGGGAGGAGGTATGCTCTAGGAAAGAGATGGTGTGGCAATCAAACCCTGCAGGACTGCCGAAGCAAAGCCTGCTCTGGATCTGGAATATAGAGGGAGATTGTAGTGTTTGGAGAATGTATGCATGGAGCTCCATGTAGCAGCTTCTAGAATGTCCTTGGTAGGCACCCCTCTTAAAAATGCTGTAGAGGTGGCTGTAGCTCTGGTGGAATGTGGTCTGACATTGGCTGGAACAGTCTTTCCATGAAAGGAATAACAGAATCTGATGCAATGTCCAAACCATTTAGAAATAGTCTGTTTTGAAATTGCTTTTCCTTGGACTGCAGGGGCGTAAGCTACAAAAAGTTGTTCAGACTTCCTACTGGCCTTGGTTCTGTCCAGGTAGTATTGAAGTTGTCTGTGAATGTCCAAGGTATGCAAAAGTCTTTCCCCCTTATTCTCAGGATTGGGGAAGAAAGCAGGCAGATGAATGGCTTGATTTAGAGGAAACCCTAGATACCACCTTTGGCATAAAAGTAGGGTTGGTCCTTAATGAAACCCTGTCTCTGTGGAAAATAATAAAGGGTGGTATTGCCATTAGGGCCTGTAGCTCTGAAACCCTTCTTGCTGAGGTAATTGCCAACAGGAAAGCTGTCTTCCATGAGAGAAATTGCAAATCAACTGAAGCTGCTGGCTCAAAAGGAGGTAGAGTCAGTTTTTCTAAGACAAAATTGAGGTCCCAGGCTGGCACTGGGGCCTTTCGTGGTGGCTTAATGTTCTTGATTCCCCTGAGGAATTGTCTTAGTAAGGGGTGAGAGAAAACAGGAGGATCAGTGTTGTATCTAGCTGAAATAGCAGATGCATGCATCTTTATGGAAGAATATGAGAGGCCGTTCTTTAACATATCTGCCAAATATTCCAAGATAAGTGGGATGTTCAGCAATGATGCATCATGTCCCTTGCTGGTATTCCAGTTGCTGAATCTTTTCCACTTTGCTAAGTAAACCTTTCTGGTGGATGGTCTTCGAGCCTCTGTTAGTATCCGCTGAACTTCCTTGGAGAGAGATAAGCTGAAGTTATTTATGGGATTTCCCAGGCTGTTAGCTGCAGTGTCTGAAGGTTTGGATGCAGTGTTTCGAAATTGTGTTGAGTCAAAAGTAGAGGCCACTGAGGGAGGGCCCACCTCCTGATGTGACATATACTCCGTAGTAGTGGATACCAGTGTTGTCTTGGCCAATCCGGAGCTATTATGATTCCCTTGGGCTTCTCTGCTTTGATCTTTAGTAATACTGAGGTCATCAGTGGCAGAGGTGGGAATGCATAGATTGCTAGGGAGTTCCAGTTGAATGAGAGGGCATCTATTTTCCAAGCTTTTGGATGGTATGTCCTTGTGCAAAATGTTGGTAGAGGATGGTTGAGGTGAGAGGCAAATAGGTCCACTTCTGGCTTGCCCCATGTCGAAGTGAGTTGTCTGAAGGCCTTCGGATATAACCTCCACTCGTGTGGATCTGTGAAATTCCTGCTTAGGCTGTCCGCCAACACATTGTCTTTTCCTGGAACAAATTGGGATTGTAACTGGATGTTTAGGCTCAGTGATTTCTCCAAAAGGTGCATTGTCAGTCTGCAAAGGGGGTAAGAGTGGGTGCCCCCCTGCTTGTTTATGCACCACATCACAGTGGTGTTGTCTGTCCGCATCATTAAATGGCCTTGCTGGAGTTGGTGTTGAAAAGCCTCGATGGCATGCATTACTGCCAGCATTTCCTTTTGGTTTATATGCAGATGTGTTTCCTTTGGAGACCATTGTCCTTGTATACACCTGCCTTCCATGTGCGCCCCCCATCCAAGGTCTGAGGCATCTGTAGTCATGGTCTGTGTTATCTGTGGTTTTTTGAATGACATACCTGTGTTTTCCTGTCTCACCGAGGCCCACCATAGGAATTCCTTTTGTAGGCATGGAATGAGTGGTATGACTGTCTCCAAGTTGTTGCTGTGTTGAGACCAAATGCTTTTTAGGTACAATTGAAGCTTTCTCATGTGTAGTTTTGCTAATGGAACCAGTAGAATGCAGGATGCCATGTAACACAGGGCCTGTAGGAATCTCCTTGCAGTCATCTGGGTGAGTTTTGCTAAACCTTTGAAGTAATGAGTTAACTTCTCTTGCTTGTCTTCTGTCAGGTAAGCCATCTGAGAGGCTGTGTCTAGTTTGGCTCCTAAGAAGATTTGCTGGGATGGCTGCAGTCTTGACTTTTGGAAGTTGACTGTGTATCCCAGAGCTTGAAGTAATCATATGACATGATCCAGGTTTTTTGTCAACATCAATTTGTCGACCACTTGTATGAGGCAGTCGTCCAGGTACGGGTAAATTTGTATACCCTGGAGCCTGCAATGATCAATTACTGAAGCCAGGCATTTTGTAAATACTCTGGGCGCAGTAGATAAGCCAAATGGCAATGCTGAGAATTGATAATGCTCTGGCCCTGCAAGAAATCTGAGGTATCTTCTGCAGCTGTGTCTGATAGGAACATGCAGGTATGACTCCTTGAGGTCCAGAGTAATCAGCCACGACTCCTTGCCCAGCATGGGAAGGAGTTGCTGTAGAGTCAGCATTTTGAACTTTGGTACTATGAGAAAGGTGTTTAATGCGGACAAGTCCAGTATTGGTCTCCATTGAGATTCTTTTCTTGGAACAAGGAACAGTCTTGAGTAAAACCCCTGTTCTTGTTCTTGTTGTGGAACTCTTTCTATTGCTTTCATTCGAGTCAGCAGAGTGATTTGCTTGATAGCCTCTGCCCTTTGATTTTGTGGTAGGTTTGGCATGCCTTGTTTTCTTGGTAAGGCATGAAAATGAAACCTGTACCCTCGGTCTACAATGTCCAAAATCCATTTGTCCTTTGTCAGTCTGTGCCAGTTTTCTGCAGAGATAATTTCCCACCCAAGGGAGCTTCTAGTTGTTCCCTGGTAGGCGGTAGTAGAGGAAAGTCATTGAGTTTGTGGTTGTTGGGCAGGTGAAACCCCCTGCGTCACTTCTTTGGTTTCCTGGCTGCCATTGTCATCCCCTGTAAGGGCCTCTGTATTGGCCTCTTCCTCGGCCACGTCTGTTCTTACCCCTTTGAAACTTTTCTGGATTAGGAAAGGACCAGTTTTTTGAAGGCCAATTCCTACTGAATCTGGGGGGTTGAACCTGGAGGAAATCTTTCACAGTCTGAACTGATTTTGCTTTTTCTTCAATGGTCTTTAACACATCCTTAGCATTTGCACCAAAAAGCTTGTTCTTTTCCAAAGGTGCATCCAGAAGTTTTGCTTTTACATGATCTGGTAGAGGTTGATCTTTTAACCAAGCATGTCTACGAATCACCGCCCCTGTCATAGCTGCCCTACATGAAGCTTCCAGTGCATTGTATCCACACTGCAGGAAGTGATTGCTTACTTGCTGAGTGTTATGTACAGCTTCCTGCAAAGTCTTCCTGTCTAAAGGATCAGGGGAAGCTAATGTTTTTTGTAAATCTTCTAAGAGATAATCCTGATATTGTAACATATGAAAAAGGAAATTTAAAGCTCTCATAGATAAGGTAGTGGATGTGTAAACCTTTTTGCCCCATCTCTCTAATGACCTTGCGTCCCTGTTGGAGGTCAAAGGATTTTTTGAGGTGGAGGCTGAAACTCCTTTAGGCCCCTGTGAAATAGTTTCCAAATCAGCAGTATGGGCCCTGAATAAATGGGAATGAGTTTCTGGGACCCTGTAATACCTGTCTGGCTTGGCTGGAGCAGGAGGAAGAAAATCAGGGGTAGCACTAGAGTCAGAATACAAATCATCCAGAACATCAAGTACAGGAGGAATAGCTAAGGGCCTGTGCTGAGGCTTCTTAAGGAAAGTCCTAAGGCTTTCCTAGAATCAGAATATTCCTGACCCTGCCACTTGAAATGTTCCCTCATGGTGTGCAGAACTTCCCCAAAAGAAATATCCTCAGGAGGGAGGCCGAAGGGATGGAATCTTCTGCATCCGAGTCCTCATAGGTCTGGAAGAGCTCTTCCTGGCTATCAGAGTGGACAGAGCCCTCCGAGTCTTCATCTGAAGGAGTAGGGTCAGAGGGTTCAACCCGGGGCCTTTTATCAGGAGGAGGCTGGGATGCTCTCTCAGGATGGGCCTGTGAACCTCTAATCATGGAAATTAAATCAGCAGTCATGGACATAATTTGTGTCTCCGGAGTCGGCTGAGGTAAGGATTTAGAAGTAATATGCTTTGTTTTGCTGGCTGCCTTAGCCCTAGTGTAGGCCTTAATAGACATGGCCATAGGAGGCCTGGCAGCTCCACGTTCAGGAGTGACCCTGTCTACAGCAATGGTCTCGGGCATTTCCTCGGTTTCGGTATCCGGAGGAAAGTCTGTAACTGGCGTCGTAGTAATGTCTGGAATCGGAGTCGTCGGTAATGCGGTGTCTTCGGTTCGGAGCGGTGGAGAGACCGTCTCAGAGGGAACCGGAGCACTCACGCTAGGTTTTGGCGTGGAGTCGGTGGTAGACGCGGGCCGAGGATGTCGGTCCCGGTCTTTTCGCTTTTTGGGAGTCTGCGATGTCGGAAGATCCGACGGCATGGTGTAAGCAAATTTATCGCCGAAAAAATCTTCAGCGAACTCCGCCCCGCGCCTGAGAGTACGCTTGTTGAAGCGAGCACAGGCTACACAGGCTGAGACGTCGTGGTCTGTGCCCAGGCAAGGGAGGCAGTAAGAGTGGAAATCCTTATGAGGTATTTGTTTACCACAAAAAAGACAATTGTTAACTTTTTCAGTAATTTCTGACATCGGCTGAGGCAAGAAAAGGTCCCCAACGGGGTACTTAGCTTTTTTGATGACTTCGGTATCATAGAATACAGGAGCTGACCGACCGGCACTTGCGAACTGCTTCTGCTTCGGGCACCGTGCGGCAAGAAAGACTGGAGAAAATGGCGTCGGCTGATGCTTATATACTCCAGCCGCTCTGACGTCGGAGAGAAATGCGACATCAGCCGACGTCGGACCCAGACTTTGGAGTCCGGCCGACCGAGGGCTGCCTGAGGCAGGACAACCCACATGTTATGACTGCAGTTGCATTCTTGAAGGACATCTAAATTGTACTGCTATATTATTCTCTATGCCTTATGCAATCATGAATAGCATGAAGTCTACATTTTATATATTGCAATCTGTCTAACGTGAGACATATTCCTCACTAAGTACAGTAAGCTATACTAAGACTGCACTTGAGACTAAATGTTTGGAGCATACAACCTGAAATGTATGTGACAGCTTATATCAAATAAAATTTTTTACCAGTAACTACAAACAGTAGGCAGTTTTACAGCTTTACTCTCCAATGCATTACCACAGTAAATGAAGGCAGTACTCTTTTGTAAACATCTACTACTCTAATTCCTACAGTCACAATGCACCTTCAATATTTAATAAACAAAACAGATTCATTACTACAGTCTGCTCAGGTACAACCTCAGCAAACTGCATGTAGAAAAAAATGAAAATGTGGCATAAGCAGGCAAAATGCAACAGAAACCTTAAAAACAAAATGTGACTAACTGTATCACCTCGGTGATTTGTATTACATGCCCAACACTAAAACAAACCACAAGCAAATGTTTGTCAGCAACATCATTCCAGTAATGTGCTATACACACACTGAACTGTAATCTTCCTAAAATAAACAAAAACATCTAGGCAGTCTGCAAGAAAGTACAGTTTTGTACCTACCATAAATGTAGATGTTTGAGTGTTCACCCTGCTGCAGTCATCACACTTGGGTTATCCTGCCGTCAGGCGGTCCTGCAGTCGGCCGGATTTCCAAAGTCTTGGTCCGACGTTGGTTGCTGTCGCCTCAGCCCTGACGTCAGTGCGCCAGGGATATATATATTGCAACCGACGCCATTTTCTTCAGTTTTTCTTACCCCAGATGTCAGGTGCCCCCAAAAAGGTGATCCAAATTAGTACCAAAAGGTGTGAACACTGTACAGACACAAAATCCCTTCAGCTATAAGCAAATACATCAGTAAGGCATAGCAAAGATTTAGTCAGTAGATCAGAGGGGTTGGAGGGAGGGTAACCTGGACTGCAGCAGGGTGAACACTCGAACATCTACATTTATGGTAGGTACAAAACTATACTATGTTCATCGTGTTACCCTGCTGCAGTCATCACACTTGGGTTGAGTCCCAAAGCTAAGGTAGGGTGGAGGCATCATAGAGGGTTAGTGGAGGCAACGAGGCCCTGCAGAACTGCAGTGGCGAAGCCTGCCCTGGACTTGGAATAAAGAGGTAAGTGATAGTGTTTGGTGAAGGTGTGTACAGAACTCCAAGTTGCAGCTTCTAAAATTTCCTTGGTAGGAACCCCCCTGAGAAAGGCTGTAGAGGTAGCTGTTGCCCTAGTAGAGTGGGATCTAATGGTAGGAGGAACTGGTTTCCCCATGATGGGTATAACAGAATCGTATGCAATGGCCTATCCATTTAGAAATGGTTTGCTTGGATATGGCCCTCCCTTGAGAAGCTGTAGCATAGGAAACAAAGAGCTGTTCAGTTTTTCTGAAAGCCTTAGTTTTATCCAAGTAGTAACGAAGCTGCCTGTGAATGTCCAAGGAGTGCAGGAGTCTCTCACCTTTGTGCTGTGGATTGGGGAAGAAAGTGGGTAGGTGGATGGTTTGATTTAAAGCTACACTGGAAACCACCTTAGGCATGAAGGAAGGATTAGTTCGTAGAGAAACTCTGTCTTGATGAAAAATGAGGAAAGGTTCCACTGCCATAAGTGCCTGTAATTCTGAGACTCTCCTAGCAGAAGTTATTGCCAGGAGCAGGGCAGTCTTCCAAGATAGGAACTGAAGGTCTGCAGAAAAATCTGGTTCAGAGGGAGGTAGCGTTAGTTTTTCCAGAACAAAGTTGAGGTCCCATGTTGGTGTAGGGGCTCTTCTAGGTGGTCTAATGTTTTTTGCCCCTCTGAGGAACTGTCTTAGGAGAGTATTTGAAAATAAAGGTGGATTTGTGTCGTAGTGAGCTGAAATAGCTGATGCATAGATCTTAATTGAGGAGAAGGAAAGTCCTTTATGCAACATCTCAGCTAAATACTGTAGAATGTGAGGCATATGAGGCTGAGTTGTGTCTTGGCCTTTAGTTTGGTTACAAGCAGAAAACCTTTTCCATTTGTCCAAGTAAGCCTTCCTGGTGCTTGGCCTCCTGGCTTCTAGAATAACATCCAGTACTGCTTGTGAAAGAGGTGCAGGTTGGATACTTAGTTGATTTGCCATGCAGCCAGGTTTAAGGTTTTGATTTGGCTGTGTAGAATCTGCTTGTTCTGCTGCGTGAGCAAATGAGGTATTTGAGGCAATATCCATGGTGGGCTGTGAGCCATATTCTTCAGTAGCGGGTACCAGTGCTGGCATGGCCAGTCTGGGGTTATGAGAATCATTCAAGGTTTTTCCTTTTTGACCTTCAAAAGTACCTTTGTGAGAAGAGGTAATGGAGGAAAGGCATATATGCTGTCAGGTTTTTCCAACTGAAGGAGAGAGCGTCCACTTTCCAAGCTTGATGGTGGAATGTCCTTGTACAAAATTTTGTCAGCTGGTAGTTTTGAGGACTGGCAAACAGGTCTATATTTGGTAGGCCCCATCTTTGAGTTATCATTGTAAATATTTGTGGGTCTATTCCACTCGTGGGGATTTTTGATGTTTCTGCTTAGGTCATCTGGCAATGTGTTTTTCTGTCCTGGCAGGAATTGAGCTTGTAACTGGACTTGGTAGTCCAGAGCTGTGTTCCATAAGGTTATTGCTTGCCTGCAAAGAGGGTAGGAATGTGTGCCCCATTGTTTATGTACCACATTACTGTGGTGTTGTCCGTCTTTATTGCAAGTTGTCCTGGCTGTAGTAGATCCTTGAAGGCTGTCAGAGCTTTCTGTACAGCTAGCATCTATTTTTGGTTTATGTGCAGTTTTCTGTTCTGCAGTCCATAGGCCTTGAATGCATTGCCCTGCCATGTGTGCCCCCCAGTGATAGTTTGCCTGGGTGGGGGCAAGGTGAAAGGCTGACCCTTGTTGAGGTGACATGCCTGTGCCCACCATAGAAATTCCTGTTGAAGGCAGGGAATGAGAGATATCACTGTGTCCAAGCTGTGGCTGTGTTGAGACCATACGCTTTTTAGGTACAACTGTAATTTCCTCATACACTTTTTAGGTACCACTGTAATTTCCTCATATGCAGTTTTGCAAATGGTATTATCAGAATGCAAGATGCCATGAAGCCCAAAGCCTGCAGAATTTTTCTTGCAGTTAATTGGGTCTTTGTTGCCATTGTCTTGAAATATTGAGTCAGTTGTAATTGCTTGTCTGGTGTAAGATAAGCCTTCTGGGCCGTTGTGTCCAAGCTGGCACCCAGGAATGTCATTTTTTGTGAGGGTACTAGTTTTGACTTTTCGTTTACTGTGTACCCCAGACAATTTAGTAGATGCCTCACAAAAGCCAGATGTTGTAGGAGAATGTCTTTTCTTTCTGCTTGGATGAAGCAGTCATCCAGGTATGGATATATTTGAATTCCTCTTTGTCTGCAGTATGCAATTACTGGTGCCAGGCATTTTGTGAATACTCTGGGCCCAGTATATAAGCCAAAGGGCAGTGCAGAGAATTTATAATCCGTTGAACCTGCAATGAAACGGAGGTATCTTCTGCAACTTTGTCTGATAGGGACATGCAGGTATGCCTCCTTGAGGTCCAACGTTACCAGCCATGCTTCCTTGCCCAACATGGGAAGTAGCTGCTGTAGTGTTAGCATCTTGAATTTGGGAACTTGTAAGTACGTGTTTAGAATTGAAAGGTCCAGAATTGGTCTCCAAGCATTTTCTTTTCTGGGTACTAGGAAGAGTCTTGAGTAAAATCCTTGGCCCTGCTCTTGAGTTGGTACCCTTTGAATGGCTCTCATGGCCATGAGAGCTGTAATTTGTTTTTGAGCCTCTGCCCTTTGATTTTGTGGCAGGTTTGGCATTCCTTTTTATTGGCAAGGTGTGAAAGTGGAATCTGTACCCTCGTATAATTATGTCTAGGACCCATTTGTCCTTTGTGACCATGTGCCAGTTTTCTGCAAATAGTGCTAGTTTTCCCCCCAGGGGGCTGACAAAAGAGCTTTGTTTGGCCAGCTGAGGTGCAAGTCATTGAGTTTGTCTTCTGGTGGATTGAGACTGGTCTTCTCCTCCCTTCTGGGTTGGAGTGCCCCATTGGCGAGGTTTATACTGAGCTTGTGGTTGTCCTCTGCCTTTTGGGTGCCTGTATTTACCCCTCTGAGGCCTGTCAGTAGCTGGAAAGGACCAATTTTTTGTTGGCCAGTTTCTGCTGAAGCAAGGGGGTTGTACTTGTAGGAAATCTTTGACTGCATTGATTCTGCCTTATCTTCCATTTTCTTTAAAACTTCTTCTGCTTTAACACCAAATAGAACATCCTGCTGTAAGGGAGCATCTAGTAGTTTTGCTTTAACATTATCAGGCAGACTTTGTTCCTTTAACCAGGCATGCCTACGTATAACTGATCCAGTGACAGCTGCTCTGCAGGAGGCCTCTAAAGAATCAAACCCACATTGTAAGGTATGTTTGCCCACCTGCTCGGTGGCATGCAACAAATCCTGAACTTCTTTCAATTCAGATTGTTGAGGGAGGGAGGTTATCTTTTGTTTTAACTGAGAAATCAGAAATTGCTGATACTTAAGCATGTGAAATTGACAGTTTAGTGCTCTCATAGCTAAAGTGGCTGAGGTGTAAACCTTTTTCCCCCATCTGTCTAGTGCTCTTGAATCCCTTTCAGAATGTACTGGATTTTTAGCCATGGAAGCCTTAGCCCCATTTGGACTCTGGGAGATGGTCTCTGGGTCAGCTACTGGGCTTTTGTAAAGGAATTTGTGGGAATCAGGTACTCTGTAGTATCTGTCAGGCTTGGCCGGGGCAGGAGGTAGAGAGTCAGGGTTGAAACTGGATTCTAAGTAGACATCATCCACAATGTCCAAAACAGGAAGGGTGGCTAGGGGTCTGTGTTGAGGGAGTAAAAGAAACTCTCGGAGCCTTTTCTTGGAATCAGAATAATCCTGACCTTCCCAGTGAAAATGTTCCCTCATAGTGTGTAAAGTTTCCCCAAAAGAGTAATCTTCTGGAGGGGAAGCTGAGGGAATAAAGTCCTCACCATCAGAATCTTCATAAGGAGAGAAGGAACAGTCTTGGTCCTCAGAGGTATCTGAAGAAATAGACAGTTGTTCAGAGGAAGTAGAATCTTCCTCCTGTCTAGGCCTTTTGTCAGGAGGAGGATGAGAACCCGTGATAAGAGAAATCAAATCTTCAGCCATCTTGAGCATCTGTTTCTTAGGCATAGGGCCTTGAACAGGAGACTGATGTGAAGCCTTTTTCGATTTAGAAGGAGTCTTCGACTTGGAAAACATTTTGACTGTAAGAGTCATCGGTCTGAAAACGCCTTCAGAAACCGTTGGCGTTTCAGAAGCACTGACGTCCTTGGAAGGTAAATCGTCGGAAGGGCCTGAAGTAAAAGGCTGCGTCGGCCTAGTACATTCCATCAAAATAGCTGTAGCGGTCTCGGTTTCCATAACTGCGGTAGTCAGAGGCACTCACGGATAACCGGAGACCGGATCAACCGAGGCCTCGGAATCGGGCTTAGGCCTGGGCTGTCGGTCCTTGTCCCTGCGTTTTTTTGTGCACGCCGGTAGTCGGTAGCTCCGACGGCATGGTGTAATTAAATTTTCTACCAAAAAAGTGTCGTGTGAAATCAAATCATCTTTTAATAGTACGTTTATTAAATCTAGCACAAAAACGGCAAGAAGTGACATTGTGATCAGGGCCTAGGCAAGGTATGCAATAAGAATGAAAATCCTTATGAGGTATTTGCTTCCCACAAGAAATACAATTGTTAACTTTTTCTGACATCTGTCTGAGGCAAGAAAAGTTTCCCCAACGGGGTACTTAGCTTTATAGAAGACTTCGGTCTGAAATTCGAATTCGAAAATCTCAGGAGTCGGCCGACCGGCACTTGCGAACTGCTTCTGCTTCGGGCACCGCGCGGCAAAAAAGACTGAAGAAAATGGCGTCTGTTGCAATATATATACCCCTGGCGCACTGACGTCAGGGATGAGGCGACAGCAACCGACGTCGGACCAAGACTTTGGAAATCCGGCCGACTGCGGGACCGCCTGACGGCAGGATACCCCAAGTGTGATGACTGCAGCAGGGTAACACGATGAACATCTTATGTTCAGCTACACAACTGAAATGAACTACCAAAAGGTTATCATTCCCATTTTTGACAATATATTTGTGACTCATTAAAAAAATACTCAAATGTAAACAAAATAATGCTGCTAGGCATAGCACAGTAGCTTCCAAACATAATACCAGCATGCTAACTGCATGAAAAATGCCCACAGCAGCAGAAATCCATTAATACTATTAACCAACAGAGTTTTAAACATGAGCAGTGCATTGCTCTCACTGGTCTGGGATACATGCATAGCTACTAAAAATCACAGCAAGTAACAGCTGCCTTAAGTTCTTACATGATCTTAATGTCTGACACACAAACATAATGAACTTGTTACAGTTAGCTACAGCTTGCTATAGAAATATTCAATGTAGTGCACCCCATTACTTCCAAAATAATGCAGACAGCAGTCACTCTCAAGTAAAAGTGGCATGCTAAGCTTTGTTGTGCTGTGTAAGTTTCAGTGTTTCTGTACAACTGTTTACTAATTAACAAGTGCAGTCTATAAATAACTGTGCCAATCCTACATTTACTGTAAATATTGTTAAATTTACTGGATATCTATACCCTTCAGAAACAATTCAATTAATGGCTTTTGAAGCTGAGCAATAAATGACGGTTGTGGGAATTGTGCATATGTCTAACTCTTGCCAAGGTTGCTGGGAAGGGACACATCGGTGTATTTCCAAATTACTCTGCCACCTCACAGAAACTTGCAGTACATGCACTGAAAAGGTGCTCTACAAAAATTCTAAAACGATAAGCAGCATGATTTACAAGCATGCCACTGGAAGGTTTGTAGAGTCCCTCCCACTTATTTACAAGCAAGCCACTGGAAGGTTTGTAGAGTCCCTCCCACTTATTCCACATCTTTGACACAATTTTGATAATCCATTTGCATACAACATGCCACGTACATCACATCTCTGCCTGTTCATCCTTTATAAAAGGGCAACATAAAATAAGCAACTGCTATGCTTTCCACAGGACATCGCTTATTTATGCTCAGTTTCTACACAAGTACTCTTGTCTGTTCTTCTGTTGCAATCTATACTGCCTTTTAGGAGGATTAAGCAAAGGCACAGTACTTCTGATGGAGTCCGACTTAAAAGTAATAACTTCAAACTTTGGTGGCTTCATCTCCTGTGCCCCCCCCCCCCCCCATTACTTTTATCCTGCACATCTTATTCCTAGAGAATCACAGATGTTTGTGCTATGGTTGGCAGAAGCATTTTTATCCTTTCTGCAGTTTTGTCATCTTCCTATTACTCTTGGAGATTTATCTATTCCTACAGTTGCCATGTTTTTCTTCTCTCTGAGCAGAAAGGCCTTCAAAGATAACTGCTGTCCAAGTAGAGATATCTGCACAACCTTCAATTCAAATCAATTCATTTAAAAAAAAAAAAAAACACATACAATGTGCACTTCTGCAACCAAGTCACTTGTGTGGGCTGACGCTGCTTTCTACCCTCAGAAGCAATTTGAGAAACAGCAGCAAAGGCGAAGAGGGTGTCATCCTGAAAGGCAAATTAACTTCCCCTTAAAGTCAAGGGTGAACAATATAGTACAGTAGTGATCATACTCTCAAATATACAGCTATGGTGAGTATGTTAGTGCATCTACCCTATGCTCATGGTAATGATCACTTCTCCAGTACAAATCATTACAATCAGGAGAGTACTAAGGCAGTACCCAAGCTGGACAAATATACAGGGTAAGAGTGCACAGGCACTGTACAGCTGCACTGGCAAAGCCTGTCCTGCTGCTAGAGGCCATATTGGTCTGTCTGCATTCCCAGAAAAGATATGAATGGATGTTCAGATCACAGCCTTGCATATACTTTGTGTTGAAGCATTCTTGTAAATGAGTGTCATTAGCTGAAGCTACCCTTGGACTGTAACAAGTCTGACCTTGAAACAATTTTCTGTGGTGGTCATAGCCAAAATATTAGCAGAAAAGAAGTGACAAGCATTGGTAAAAAATGAAAATGAAGATTTCAAAACACTTTTCACCCATTATATGTATGACTTACATCTGCATTAATATTTCAGACATTACTACTATGAGAGCTGAATCTGGCACCACTTTAAAGATGAGAATTAGGAAAAAAAATAATATGAAATCTATGTATTTTTACCACATGGAAATTAAAATATTAAGACGTGTTTACAATAGTTATACAATTTATATAACTCTATAGTGACTTTTAATTGCTCCTTAGAGTGTGGTACACTGGAGCATGGCTCAGGACTACAAATAGGTATTGAAAACACACAGTCTGACAGGAATGCTATTATGTTGACAGCAAAGGAATGATTCAGCTACTGGGCATCAGGTTATACAGGACAGTGGGTGAAAAGACAGCAGAAGATGGGTCAGCACTTAGGTAATGTGGAAACGAAAACATTAACATCTCTGTTCCAATGGTAATAAAAACATGCATGTCCATTTATAACTGCACCAATACTTCCTTTAATGAGCACACACAGGTTTTGTCCAGGACTCCAAGCCGGTAATAACAATCTGATACAGAGACATAGTAAGAGGCATTGAAGGAAGTGACCTACCATTCACAGAAATGACCCATCATGTCTGCATTATGCTGCTGACAGATGTATTATGATACGTGTGTCACTATACCAGATATCACATAACCGAAACTAAGACAATGACATCTGATATAGTGTTAATTATGAAAATCTGCATTTTAAAAATATTTTTAGCCATAACTCATAGGACTTTGCTGTACATGGTCAACTACCATGACCAGCCACATGAGGGAGAAAACTATGAAAATGTAGAAACCTGCAGTATTTTAACTGAACAGAACTGAAAAGATAATTTGTTCATAATTACAATGAATTAAATGTGATATACCACACAACTGAGGACTTCATACTACACAGAAAGCAAGGCAAAGTACAGCACAAAGCAGGCATCATTGTAAACAAATCTGCCACTGACGCATCTCTGTTTAGATTAGCTGAAGAGATGCAACAATTTGCTCATGTATCAAATTACAAGAAATATATTTTCCATATTTCTATCAATAGCTCAACTCAGACAGCAAGGCAACAGTTTTTTTTTTTTTTTGAATTCTCATCTCAAAGCTAACATTCAGACGGAAAAATATGCCCCAAATACCAGATGTCTATCTGGTATGATTACTGAAATGAATACAGTCACTTTCACAACAGATAGTGTTGTCACCTCCAAAGCACAAGGTTTTCCAGTTCAATTATCAGCAGGGGTGCCTTCTGTGCAGAGTCTGCATGTCCTCCCTGTGTTCATGTGGGTTTTCTCTGGGTCTTGCCTCATTCATAAGACCTGCAGTACACAGTACCACCAAGATTGGACTAGTAACTAGTGTTACAGGGCTTCGTCTGGTGCTATTCGAACAGCTCTGAACTTAACAGTGGTCAGTTGTATTATTAAATGAGACAGTTTTCCTCATCTGATAGTAGTATATACATTTGTATTCTATATTTTATACATGTGTTCATTAATGTGTTCAAGTATCATGTTAGGATGTTTTTACTTTTTGGATTCAGGTCAAACAATTGAATTTCTATCATGTGACCATGTTTGAATAATTGGGATATTTAAATGATTGGTAAGGGGCGAGGGACTGTTTTTGCTTGTTTTGATTTTCTGAGGAAGTTGGAGTGTGTTCCGACAAAAACCGTATGTTTTTAACGGCTTAAAATAAATTGTTGTTTTATCACTCGAGAAGGATCCGAAATTTTGCTTGGAATATCTTCAGACTTGGGAGCATTTGTTGGGTGTTTTTACCAAGTTTTTTCAGTTTTTAGTTTGTTTAAAATAAAAAAAATCTCAGGCTGCATCAACAGTCCTATAGAGGAAATAAGAATGTCATTTGGTCTTGATAAAAGTGCAAAACTAACATTTAAAGCAGGAAAGCTACAGCACCAAGAAAACATCAATCCTGGACAGGAATGTGATATAAAGGAACTTGAGCAGGAAGGAGTGTGTAAATATTCAGGAATTGATGAAGATTAGACAATAAAATGAACAAATGTGTAAAAACTCAGTAAGGAATATTTTAGAAGACTAAAATTAATACTGAAAACAGCCCTGACATCTAGAAAAAAGAGCACACTATAAACCATTTTTTCTCTTCCTGTTCTAACTTACAGTTTTGGGGTGACTGACTGGCCCCAAAATATACTGGATTAATTAAACAGGAAAACAAGAAAAATACTTCAACCTTATCAAATGATGTATAAAAATCAGAAAATACCAAAATTACACACACACACACACACACACACACACACACACACACACATTTATTCTTCATTTTAAAGGAGATATGGGCCTCCTTGAAATTGATTACATGTATACATCTGCAATCTTAGTACTGCATATACATTCAAACATTGTGAAAGTTTTGAAACATGAAAAAAACAAATCTACGATAACTTACCCATTTAGTTTAGCAGAAGCATATCGATGCCAAGTTGTAATGAAAAAACCAGACCAGAAGGAGACAAATCACGTAGCAACTAAATGTGCCAAAAAAGTGGACTATGTACACATTGGTTTACAAAGTCCATTGAACATGTGGGAGGAACAGACAAATGCAGGTTCTGTAAAACAAAACTGGAAACAGCCACACATCTTGTTGCCAAGTGTGATACATTAATGGCAGAGGGCCTGTATACTAAAAGGCATAATAAAGTGGCAAGACACTTGCATTAGGGATTGTGCAAACATTACAATACTGAGGTAGCTAAAAAGCCTTGGAAATACGAGCCACAAAGCATTATAGTAAATGATGAAGTTTATATCACATGGGATTACCCACTACCAGCATTTCAAAAAATAGATGCGAGAAAAATGGATAGAGTGATGCATGAAAAGAAGACAAAAGTAGCATCAATCACTGAAATCGCCACTCCCAGTGACTACAGTATCTTACACGAAGAGACAGAAACTCATAAAATACCAGGATTTACAGGCAGAAATTAGGGCAATGTGGAAGAAGGATACCCAGGCAATTTCAACAGTAGAAGAAGTAATGGGTCTCATAAAAAGGAAGATACAGTCTTTTTTATGCTGTAGATACATGCAACTCCATATGAATTGCAGGAGTCAATTTTGGGCACATTGAAGGTGCTGAGAACATCATTTCTGGCTAACATCAAAGATTGAAAAAATACTAAATTCATCAACTTTTATCATACTTGGACTTAGGAGTGCTGTCAATTCCCATCATAGTATTAGAAACCCAAAAGACTTGCAGAAACTAAACTGACTAACAACCATCTCCTTTAATGTGAACAAGTTAATGTCTTTCTGATACTGGAGTGTGTCGTCTGGTTTGTAATTAACCTAATGTCAAGGGTGACAAAGAACATCCTTAGGAAACCTGTCTAAAATGACTATAAAAGTCATCCCAGCAAAACCTATCCAAAAATGACTATAAAGGACATCCCAGCAAAAAGTACAGTTTTGTACCTACCATAAATGTAGATGTCCGATAGATATGCAACTGCAGTCATTACATATGGGTTGTCCTGCCTCAGAGCCCTCGGTCAGCCGAATTCCAAAGTCTGGGTCTGGCTTCGGCTGGTGTCGCCTCCTCTCCAACGTCACAACGGCTGGAGTATAAAGGCATCGGCCAACACCATCTTCTAAAGTGTTTCTTGCACCAGATGCCAGGTGCCCTCCTAGGAAGGCTAAATTTGGTGAATGGATAAACAATTCCAGACATGCACAACAGTAATAAACAGATACACCATAGGAGATACCCCCAGCTAAAAGGAACAGGGGGAATGGACCCAAATGAAGGAAAAGAAGGGAAGGCGGGAGGGAAAATCCGACTGCAGTTGCATATCTATCGGACATCTACATTTATGGTAGGTACAAAAAGTACAGTTTTGTGCCTACCATAAATGTAGATGTCCGAACAGGATAGCATCTGCAGTCCTAACAAATGGGTTGTCCTGTCGTCAGGCAGCCCTTCGGTCGGCCGGATTCCAAAGTCTGGGTCTGGCCTCCGCTGGTGTCGCACTTCACCCGACGTCATCTCTGCTGGTCTTCGGGTATAAAGGCATCAGCTGACGCCATTTTCCTCAGTGTTTCTTGCCCCAGACGCCAGTTGCCCTCTTGGAAAGCTAAATTTTGGATAAATGCCAATGTTTCCCAAAAAAATAGAAGGCAAACACAAAAAATAAGCATGTATGTACATATATACAAACAAATACACCATAAGAGATCCCCCCCCAGCTAGCTATTAGGAGGGTAAATACCCTAGGAGTACCACAGAGGGGAAGGAGGGTGAGTAATCCTGACTGCAGATGCTATCCTGTTCGGACATCTACATTTATGGTAGGTACAAAACTGTACTATGTCCTTCAAGGATGCATCTGCAGTCCTAACAAATGGGTAGAATACCATAGCCAAACTAGGGGAGGAGGAAGAAGAATTATGGTGTAGTTAGGATCCCTTGCAAAACAGCAGTGGCAAAGCCTGCTCGGGATCTAGAGTATAGAGGTAAGTTATAATGCTTGGCAAATGTATGCACGGAGGTCCAAGTAGCCGCCTCAATAATGTCCTTGGTAGCCACTCCTCGTAAGAAAGCTGTGGTAGTGGCTGTAGCCCTGGTAGAATGAGGCCTTATGTTCTGTGGAATTTCCTTTCCATGGTAGGAGTAACAGAATCTTATGCAATTTCCTATCCACTTGGAGATTGTCTGTTTGGAAATTGCTTTTCCTTCCCTTCCTGTTGCATAAGCTACTAGAAGCTGGTCAGTTTTTCTATTGCCCTTGGTTCTGTCCAGGTAGTAGCGTAACTGTCTGTGTACATCCAAGGTATGCAGTAGTCTTTCCCCCCTGTTCTGTGGATTGGGAAAGAAGGTAGGTAGGTGGATTGCCTGGTTTAGAGACACTCTGGATACCACCTTAGGCATAAATGTAGGATTAGTTCTCATGGACACTATCTTGATGGAAGATTAGGAAGGGTTGTACTGCCATTAAGGCCTGTAGTTCCGAAACCCTCCTTGCTGAAGTAATTGCCAGTAGGAAAGCAGTTTTCCAGGATAGGTGTTGAAGGTCTGCTGTTGCTGCTGGTTCGAATGGAGGGAGTGTCAATATTTCTAGCACAAAGTTCAAGTCCCATGCTGGTAATGGTGGTTTCCTAGGAGGTTTTACATTCTTGATGCCTCTGAGGAACTGCCTGAGTAGAGGGTGTGAGAAGACAGGGGGATCGAAGCTGTATTCTGCAGAAATAGCTGATGCATGTATCTTGATGGAGGAATAGGACAGGCCTGTATGGAGAAGCTCTGCCAAATACTCCAGGATGTTGGCAATATCTATCTTTGACACATCTTTTCCTCTTTCAGAACTCCAAATGACAAACCTTTTCCATTTTCCTGCATAGTTCCTTCTTGCTGAAGGTCTGCGGGCCTCAAGGATGATGTCTTTAACCCTTTGGGATAAATCTGGGTTAGTTGTTCTTATGTAATGTTCCAGGCAGTCAGTTGTAGAGGTTTCAGGTTTGGATGCATGATGTTGTAGTCGCTCTGAGTTAACATCAAAGGAATCAGGGGTAGTGTCCACGTTCCTCCCCGAGCCATGCTCCTCAGCAATGGATACCAATGTTGTCTTGGCCAATTTGGAGCTATCAGAATTATCCTTGGACGTTCCTGTTTGATTTTCAGTAGTACCTTGTGCATCAAAGGCAGAGGTGGAAATGCATATGCTGTCAGGTCTTTCCAACTGAAGGATAGAGTCCACCTTCCAAGCCAGTGGGTGGTATGTCCTTGTGCAGAATTTCCTGATCTGGTGATTGAGTGGGGATGCGAATAGGTCTATTTGTGGCATTCCCCATTTTTTTGTGATGGCCTTGAAGATGTCCGGGTGTAGCATCCATTCGTGAGCATCCGAAGTAGTTCTGCTTAACATGTCTGCTAGGATGTTTTCTTTTCCCGGTACAAATATTGCCTGTAACTGAATGTTGTAGTTCAGAGCCATATTCCATAGGTCCAGAGCCATTCGACATAGGGGGTATGAATGAGTGCCTCCCTGTTTGTTGATGTACCACATGACTGTGGTGTTGTCTGTCCTTATCATTAATTGGCCTTCTTTGAGGAAGGGTCTGAAATTCTGGATTGCTAGTTTTACTGCCAGCATTTCTTTTTGATTTATGTGCAGGTGCAGCTGATCTGGAGTCCACAATCCTTGAATGCATTTGTCCAGCATGTGGGCCCCCCAACCTAGGTCTGAGGCGTCCGTTGTGATGGTTTGGCTTGCTTGAGTGTTGTGGAAGGGCAAACCTGGGTTTGACTGGCATGCTTGAGCCCACCATAGGAACTCTTGTTTCAGGCATGGGATTAGTGGTATTTCGGTTTCTAAGCTGTGCCTGTGTTGAGACCATAAATTCTTTAGGTACCACTGTAGCTTTCTCATATGCAGTCTGGCATGGCGGACCAGGATTATGCATGATGCCATGAAGCCCAAGGCCTGCAGTACTTTCCTTGCTGTTAGTTTGTTCTGCTTTGTTAATGCCAAGAAGTAAAGAGGAGATGTTCTTGTTTTTCTGCAGTTAGGAATGCCATCTGTTTTACTGTGTCCAATTCTGCACCCAAGAATGTTCTTGTTTGGGATGGTATCAGTCTTGACTTTTTTTAAATTGACTGTGTATCCCAGGGCTTGTAGTAAGCAAATGACTCTTTGTAAGTCTTGTGTCAGCTTGCTTTTGTTGTCCGCTTGTATCAGGCAGTCGTCCAGGTATGGATAAATTTGGATTCCCTGTAGCCTGCAATGAGCGATTACTGATGCCAGGCATTTTGTGAATACTCTGGGCGCAGTAGATAAGCCAAAGGGCAATGCTGAGAATTGATAATGCTCTGATCCTGCAAGAAATCTGAGGTATCTTCTGCAATTTGGTCATATGGGGACGTGCAGGTATGCCTCCTTGAGATCTAGAGTTACCAGCCAACACTCCTTGCCCAGCATGGGAAGAAGTTGCTGTAGGGTCAGCATTTTGAATTTTGGAACAATGATGAATGTGTTTAAAGCGGACAGGTCGAGAATATGTCTCCAACTTTTCTCTTTTTCTTGGTACTAGGAAGAGTCTGGAATAAAATCCTTTGCCCTGTTCTGTAGGTGGCACCCTTTCCACAGCTCTCATCTTTGTTAATTGAGCTATCTGTTTTAGAGCTTCTGTTTTTTGATTTGGTGGTAGGTTTGGCATTCCTCTTTTTACTGGTAAGGTGTGGAAATGAAACCTGTAGCCTTGGTCTATAGTTTGCAAAATCCACTTGTCTCTTGTGATATAGTGCCAAATTTTTGAAAATAAGGCTAACTTTCTGCCTAAGGGTGCTGCTATTTGTTCCCTGGAAGGCGTGTCAGAGCCAAGTCACTGTGTTTGTCCTGTTGTAGTGGCAGTGGTTGTGTCTGTGCCTCGTTGGTTATTGCCTTGCCACTGGCGTCCTCTGTAGGCACCTCCTCTGGATTGATTTCTGCCTCTGGAACGTCTATTCCTGCCTCTCTGAGATTTAGAGGAGTCTGGAAAGGACCAATTTTGGAAGGCCAGTTCCTGCTAAACCTTGGGGGCTGAACCTGTAAGAAATCTTTAACTGTTTGTACAGATTTTGCCTTTTCTTCCATTTTCTTCATTACTTGCTGGGCAGGAGAACCAAATAGACTGACCTTATCCATAGGAGCATCTAATAGTTTTGCTTTAACATGATCCGGCAGGACCTGTTCTTTCAACCATGCATGCCTTCTTATAACTGTGCCAGTCATGGCTGATCTAAATGAAGCCTCCAGTGCATCATAGCCACATTTTAAAGAATGGTTACTAACCTGCTGAATGTTATTCACCATTTCTAAAACATATTTCTTATCTAAGGAATCATCAGAGGACAGTTTCTTCGTTAACTGATCAAGCATAAACTCTTGGTATTGGATCATATGAAACTGACAGTTCAAAGCTCTAGCTGAGAGAGTAGCAGAGGTGTATACTTTTTACCCCATCTCTCTAAGGACCTGGATTCCCTTTCAGAAGGGAGAGGGTTTTTCGCTGAGGTCGAAGCTACTGCCTTAGGCCCCTGGGAGATAGTCTCAGGATCTGCAAGGGGAGCCTTGTATAGGTGGTGATGAGTGTCCGGTACCCTGTAAAACCTATCGGGCTTGGCAGGGGCTGGAGGTAAAGTATCAGGAGCAGTGCAAACATCATTAAATGCATCATCCACAACAGGAAGAACTGGAGGTATAGCTAAGGGCCTATGTTGTGGTAAGTGTAGAAAGGTCCTAAGCCTTTTCTTGAATCTGAGAAATCTTGTCCCTGCCATTGGAATTGCTCTCTCATGGCATGTAAGGTTTCCCAAAGGAAAATTCCTCTGGTGGAGAGGCAGAAGGAATAGATTCTTCAGCATCGGAATCTTCATAAGTAGAAAAAGGAGCCTCTGGATGGTCTGTATTGTCTGAATCATCAGAAGAGTCATCTGAGGACACTGGCTCAGGGGCTCTGCTCTAGGTCTCTTTTCTGGAGGTTGAGAGGCCCTGTCTGGGTGAGATTGGGATCCCCTTATTAAAGAGATGAGATCCTCTGCCAGAGTAAGCATTTGGGAACTGGAACTGGGCCTGTGAGAGGGGGGCTTAACAGGCACAGACTTAGCAGATTTGGCTGCTTTAGCCCTGGCAAAGGCCTTTATAGACATGGCTGCAGGAGGCCTAGCAGCACCACGTGCTGGGGTAGAGACATCCAAAGGGATGGTGTCCGATAATTCTAGAGAAACCACATTAGTAGGCAAAACTTCAGAGGCCGATTCAACTAGGGTAGCAGGAGCCTCGGTAGTAGTCATGGATTCGGCAGAAGATTGACCCGTTTGCTCGGTTTCGGCCGAAACAGAGACACTCGCGGTTTGCTTAACCGTGGTTTCGGCCGAAACCGCGGACCGCAAGTGTCGGTCTTTTTCTTTGCGTTTCTTAATTTGAGAAGTCGGAGGATCCGACGGCATAATGTACGCAAAATCTGAGCCGAAAAACTGTTCAGCAAACTCCGACCGACGCCTAAGCGTTCGTCGGTTGAAAGAAGCACAGGCTAAACAGGCTGCTACGCCGTGGTCTGGGCCTAAACAAGGTAAGCAGTAAGAGTGGAAATCTTTATGAGGTATTTGTTTCCCACAAGTTAAACAGTTATTCACTTTTGCTGACATCGGCTGAGGCAAGAAAGAGTCCCCAACGGGGTACTTAGCTTTTTAGAAGTCTTTGAAGTAGTATTCGGTAGTAGTAATCTCTGGATCTGACCGACCGGCACTTGCGAACAGCTTCTGCTTCGGCCACGGCAAGAAAGACTGAGGAAAATGGCGTCGGCTGATGCCTTTATATCCGAAGACCAGCAGAGATGACGTCGGGTGAAGTGCGACACCAGCCGAGGCCAGACCCAGACTTTGGAATCCGGCCGACCGAAGGGCTGCCTGACGACAGGACAACCCATTTGTTAGGACTGCAGATGCATCCTTGAAGGACATCTGTACTATGTCCTTCAAGAATGCAACTGCAGTCATAACATATGGGTTGAATACCATAGCCAAGCTGGGGGTGGATGGAGCTAAGAAAAAGATGGTGTAGCTAAAATGCCCTGCAGGACTGCCGAAGCAAAGCCTGCTCGGGATCTGGAGTATAAAGGCAGGTTGTAGTGTTTGGTAAATGTATGCACAGAGCTCCATGTAGCAGCCTCTAGAATGTCCTTTGTAGCCACTCCTCTTAGGAAAGCTGTGGGTGTGGCTATAGCTCTGGTGGAATGTGGCCTAATATTGGCTGGCACACTTTTTCCATGGTAAGAATAGCAGAATCTGATGCAGTGTCCAATCCATTTTGAAATTGTTTGCTTGGAGATTGCTTTTCCTTGTATTCCAGCAGCATAGGCTACAAACAGCTGGTCAGACTTTCTGGTGGCCTTAGTTCTGTCCAAATAGTAGCGTAGTTGCCTGTGTATGTCCAAGGTATGCAGCAGTCTTTCCCCTCTATTTTGAGGATTGGGGAAGAAAGTAGCAAGGTGAATAGCTTGATTTAGAGACACCCTGGAAATCACATTTGGCATGAAAGAAGGATTTGTTCTTAGAGAGACTCTGTCCTGATGGAAAATGAGGAAAGGAGGTACTGTCATGAGTGCCTGTATCTCCGAGACTCTTCTTGCTGATGTGACTGCCAATAGAAAAAACATTTTCCATGATAGAAATTGCATCTCCGAGGTTACTGCTGGCTCAATGGGAGGCAGAGATAATTTTTCCAGTAAAAAATTGAGGTCCCATGCAGGTACTGTTTGTTTTCTGGGAGGCTTGATATTCTTTATCCCTCTCAGGAACTGTCTTAGCAAAGGATGTGAGAACACTGGTGGATCACAATTGTATCTTGCTGAGATTGCGGAGGCATGAATCTTTATGGAAGAATATGAGAGTCCAGAATGAAACATTTCTGCCAAGTATTCCAATATCTGAGGTATACTCAGTACTGTTGTATCCTGACCCCTGTTGGCAGCCCAGATGCTGAATCTCTTCCACTTGGCTGAATAGGCTTTTCTGGTGGATGGTCTGCGTGCTTCCAATAAGATGTCCTGAACTGCCTTGGAAAGATTGGAAGCGGAAGGAGTTAAAGTAACCTCCAGGCTGTCAGATGTAATGTTTTCAGGTTTTGGTGAACAGTCCTGTAGTTGTGTTGTGTTAGGAGCAGGGGCCATAGGGGCAGAGGCCACGGTTTGGTCCGAGTTATGCTCAACAGCAATGGGTACCCAGTGTTGCTTTGGCCAGTCTGGAGCTATCAAAATGCCTGTTGGTTGTTCTGCTTTGATCTTCAGAATCACCTTGGTCAACAGTGGCAGAGGAGGAAATGCATAAATTTTTAGGGAATTCCAGCTGAAGGAGAGAGCATCCGTTGTCCAGGCTAGTGCATGGTGGGTCCTGGTACAGAACTTTTCCAGGTGATGATTCGTGTGAGATGCAAATAGATCTATGTCCGGTCTTCCCCATGTCTTTGTTATTTGTGAGAAAATGTGGGGATGCAGCATCCATTCGTGTGGATCCAAGAAATTTCTGCTCAGCTTGTCCGCCAGTACATTGTCCTTGCCTGGCACAAACTGGGATTGCAGGTGTATCTTCAGACTCCGTGCTTTTTCCCAGAGAATCATTGTTAGTCTGCAGAGGGGGTATGAAGGAGTCCCTCCTTGCTTGTTTATATACCACATGACAGTGGTGTTGTCTGTCCTTATTAGTAAATGTCCTTGCTGCAGTGATTTTTCGAAACTCTCAATTGCATGTATCACTGCCAGCATCTCTTTTTGGTTTATGTGCAGATGTCTTTCCTTTGGTGTCCATTGACCTTGAACGCATCTGCCCTCCATGTGCGCCCCCCCATCCATGATCTGAGGCGTCTGTTGTAATTATTTGACCTGCTTGAGGTCTGTTGAAAGACATGCCTTTGTTTAATTGACTTGCTTGAGCCCACCACAAGAATTCCTTTTGCTGACATGGAATAAGTGGGATTACGTCCCTAGGCTTTGGCTGTGTTGGGACCATAAGCTTTTCAAATACCATTGCAGCTTTCTCATATGAAGTCTTGCCAAAGGTATCAGAAGAATGCATGATGCCATGGACCCCAGGGCCTGCAGGAGTTTCCTTGCAGTCAGCTGGGAGAGCTGTGCTAGGCCTTTGAAGTACTCTGGCAACTGCTGTTGTTTTTCCTCTGTGAGGTAGGCCATTTGTGTTTGTGTGCCCAGTTTGGCTCATAGAAAAATAATCTGTTGGGATGGCAGTAGCCTTGATTTCTGAACGTTGACTGTGTATCCCAAGGCCTGTAGTAATTGCATGACATAGTCCAAGTTTTTTGTTAAGGTTTGTCTGTTGTCTGCTTGTATGAGGCAGTCGTCCAGGTAGGGGTATATTTGAATTCCCTGGAGTCTGCAGTGTGCCACTACTGATGCCAGGCATTTTGTGAACACTCTGGGCACAGTAGATAAGCCAAACGGCAATGCTGAGAATTGATAGTGCTCTGTCCCTGCAAGAAATCTGAGGTATCTTCTGCAGCTTTGTCCGATTGGGACATGCAGTTATGCCTCCTTGAGGTCCAGAGTGACCAGCCAAGACCCCTTGCCCAGCATGGGAAGGAGTTGCTGTAACATCAGCATTTTGAACTTTGGTACAATGAGAAAGGTATTTAGAGTAGACAAGTCCAGTATAGGCCTCCATTTGTTTTCCTTTCTTGGAACAAGAACAGTCTTGAATAGAATCCCTGGCCTTGTTCCTGGGGAGGTACCTTTTCTATTGCTTTTATACTTAATAGCTTTGAAACTTGAATGAGTGCCTCTGCCCTTTGATGGTGTGGCAGGTTTGGCATGCCTTGTCTTGTAGGTAAAGTATGGAAGTGGAATCTGTAACCCTTGTCTATTAAATCCAGAATCCAACTGTCCTTGGTTAAGATATGCCAGTTCTTTGAGAATAAGGATAATTTTCCGCCCAAGGGTGCTTCTCTCTGAGCCCTTGTAGGTGGTATGAAAGTCAAGTCATTGTGATTGTCCTTGTGGTGCAGCTGGACTGGCTGCAGCACTTCTTTGATTTGTAGGTTGCCATTGGCGTCCCCTGTAGGAGGCTCTGTATTGGCCTCGGCCACGCCTGTTCTTTCCCCTTTGAAACTTGTCCGAGTCTGGGAAGGACCAATTCTTTGAAGGCCAGTTTCTACTGAATCTGGGTGGCTGAACCTGGAGGAAATCCTTGACTGTCTGTACTGACTTCGCTTTTTCCTCAATGGACTTCAACACATCTTGTGCATTAATGCCAAATAGCTTCTGTTTTTCCAGAGGTGCATCAAGTAACTTTACTTTGACATGGTCTGGCAGTGGCTGATCTTTTAACCAAGCATGTCTACATATCACAGCCCCAGTCATAACTGCCCTACATGAAGCTTCTAATGCATCATAACCACACTGAAGAAAATGATTGTTAACCTGCTGAGTGTTATGTATGTGATCCTGCAATGCCTTTCTGTCAATAGGCTCAGGAGAGGCTAACTTTTTCTGTAAATCATCCAGTAAAAAATCCTGGTACTGAAACATATGAAAAAGGCAGTTAAGAGACCTCATGGCTAGGGTGGTAGAGGTAAAAACTTTTTTACCCCATCTCTCCATAGACCTGGCTTCCCTATCCGCTGGCAAAGGATTCTTGGCAGTGGAGGTAGCCACTCCCTTGGGACCCTGTGAAATAGTTTCTAAATCCACGGTGTGAGCCTTAAAGAGATGTTTGTGAGTGTCAGGGACTCTGTAATATCTGTCTGGCTTTACAGGAGCAGGGGGGAGAGAGTCAGGGTTAACACTGGAATTGGAGAAAACATCATCCAAAACATCCATCACAGGAGGAATAGCTAAAGGTCTGTGCTGGGGAAGCTTTAGGAAGGTACGGAGCCTTTTCCTGGAATAAGAGAATTCCTGACCCTGCCATTGGAAATGTTCCCTCATTGAGTGCAGGACTTCACCAAAAGAGAAATCCTCTGGAGGAGAGGCAGAGGGAATTGATTCCTCAGCATCAGAGTCCTCATAGGCCTGGAAGGCTTCTTCTTGAATATCTGAATGCTCAGAATCCCCAGAGGCCTCATCTGAAGACAGGTTTTCAGTCTGCTCAGTTCTAGGCCTTTTCTCTGCAGGAGGCTGAAAACCTCTGTCTGGGTGAGGCTGAGACCCCCTGATAAGGGAAATAAGGTCTGCAGCAAGAGACATAATCTGTTTATCAGAAGAGGGGGCCTGGACAGCAGGTTTAGGATGGGCCTTGGCCTGGCTGGCGGCCTTAGCACGTGCAAAGGCCTTGATGGACATAGATACAGGAGGCCTAGCAGCCCCACGTGCAGGAGTGGCCTTGTCCACCGGAATGGTGTCAGGTAAATCAAGAACTTCGGTATCTGGAGGAAAATCAACAACCGGCACCAGAGAGGTCTCCGGGACCGAAGGACTAGTTAACGCTGTGTCGTCGGCCTGGAGCGGCTGAATTACCGCTTCCGCAGGGACCGAAGCACTAGCGGAGGGTCTAGGAGTAGTATCGGTAGAGGATGCGGGCCGAGGATGCCAGTCCCGGTCCTTCCGTTTTTTGGAAGATTGAGCTGTCGGTTGATCCGACGGCATGGTATATGCGAAGGATTCGCCAAAAAAGTCTTCAGCAAATTCTGCCCGGCGCCTGAGAGTGCGCTTATTAAAACAAGCACAGGCAGCACAGGCCGAGACGTCGTGGTCTGGGCCCAGGCAAGGAAGACAGTAAGAATGGAAGTCCTTATGAGGTATTTGTTTACCACAAGACAAACAATTATTAACTTTCTCAATTTGTTCTGACATCGGCTGAGGCAAGAAAATATGTTCCCCAACGGGGTACTTGGCTTTTAGATGACTTCGGTACTGAAAACACAGGAACTGACCGACCGGCACTTGTGAACTGCTTCTGCTTCGGGCACCGCGTGGCAAGAAAGACTGAAGATGGCGTCGGCAGATGCCTTTATACTCCAGCCGTTGTGACGTCGGAGAGGAGGCGACACCAGCCGACGCCGGACCCAGACTTTGGAATTCAGCCGACCGAGGGCTGCCTGAGGCAGGACAACCCATATGTTATGACTGTAGTTGCATTCTTGAAGGACATCCTGCCCAAAATGACTATATACTATCTTTGTCATCTGATAAGGTATGACTTACAGGCAACAGCTCTGATTCCCTGGACACAGACTTGCACCACGGCCAGATTCTAAAACACACTCAGTTGTCTCATTATAAGTGGTCACTAACACTGATAAAAAGCATTATGGAATGCATTATGGACTCTGTCCCTATGTTTTTATTACCCTGTGACAACAAGTTAAGATGACACTGGCTACTCACTTCCTTGAAATGTGATGCATCTGTTTTACATAATTGACTTCAGTTCCTAATATACAGATATCCTTCGTGCTTCACTGTTGCACTCATCACATTTGCGTTATCCCTGCCAGGGTAGCGCTCAGTCGGCCCGAATACCAGAGGCTTAGTATTTCTGCATTAGTTTCTGTCACTCCAGGACTGATGTTAGGTCATTAGTGGTATAATATCGCCGACACCATTACATCAGTCTTTCTTGCAGAGGAGCCCGAAGCAGAAACAGTTCCCATGAGTGCTAGTCGGCCGCTACCAGAGTTTTTTGTTTCCGAATTGAAGTTGAAGTCTTCTAAAGCTAAGTACCCCATTGGGGATGCTTTTTTCTTGCTCTAACCGATGACAGAAAAAGTTAACAACTGTCTCGCCCTTGGAAAGCAAATACCACAACGAGACTTTCATTCTTACTGCATCACTTGTTTAGGCCCAGACCACGATGTCCCCTGCTGTCACTTTTGCGCTATAACACCAGAACTATACGTCGTTGGGCCATTATAGCTAGACATTTTTGCTCTCAGTCCTCGAATTCCAATATGGCTTTGGTAAGCCATCCGACAACAGATTTTCTGAAAAAACTTAAGGATAAAGACAGACATATGGCAACAGGTCCAAAACTGCCGACGATGCTTCCGTTAAGCTAGTCATCAGTTCTCTGGTCCTCAGTGAGGTGCTTTCACAGCCCCGGACGCCCGCTTCTGTGGATTCACAGGCCGCTAGAGAGACCATTTTGGAGTCCAGTATGCTGCAAGACTCTTCTTCAACTAAGGATCCTGCAGATGCTTCTACCTTGGATGGGTCCGGAGCCGCTGAACAGGCACCGGCTTCCGAGGAAGTACTTTGCACTACCAATACTGGACACAGACCAACGACTTCTTTCGCATCTTCAGTTCTTTCGAAAACTACTGAGTTTCTAAGGCACAAGGTATGAACCATACCCAAAAACAGACGACCCAAGCTCAGGCAGCTGCTTCCTTGCCTTAGTCTCAAATGCTTAAAATGGCGGAATACCTTACAATGCTCATCAGGGGAAGCCAGGCTACCCCTTCCAAAAGAAAAGAAGACTTGTCCTCAGTAGTTTTATCTGAAAAGGAGTCCAATAACTCTGATGTATCCGAATATGAAGACCTGCAACCCTCACTGCTTATGAGGATTCTGATGCAGAGGAATTCCATCCCTTTTGCCTCTCCACCAGAGGACCTTTCCTTTGGGGAAACACTACATACTTTAAGGTAGAATTTACAATGGGAATGTAAGGACTATCCTCAATCAAAAAAAGAGACTCAGGGAATTCTTAGATCTTCGACAGAGGCCTCTGGCCATCCCTCCTGTCCTGGATGTTGTGGACGATGTTTTTATGGAATTACGTCTGACCCCTGACACCCTCCCTCCTGCTTCAAGTAAACTGGACAGGTACTATAGAGTCCAGGACTCTCTCAAATTTCTTTTCAAAAATCCTACTTCTGACCTGGAGGTCATCTCTCAAGGACCTAAAGGAATCAAAGCAACCTCAGCTAAGAATCCCACCCCCTCAGATAGGGATTCCCGAGCTTTAGACAGATGGGGTAAAAAAGTATACACCTCTGCTATTCTTGCTATTAGAGCATTAAATTGTCAGTACCATATGCTGAAATATCAGCAACATACCATGGAACACCTCAAACAAAAATATCTTCTTTTCCTGCTTGTGCAGAAAATAAAGAGCTACAAAAGAGTTGATGCATTCTGCAAGTCAAGTAACTAAGCACACCTTACAATGCGGTTTTGACACCCTAGAAGCATCTTGCAGGCCAGCAGTTACTGGGTCTGTCCTTAGAAGTCATGCTTGGCTTAAGGAACAGCCCTTGCCAGACCATGTCAAATCCAAATAATTGGACGCACCCTTGCACAAAGACAACTTATTTGGCACGAAGGCAGAAGAGGTCTTAAAAAAAAATGGAAGAAAAAGCTAAATCCACGCAGACAGTTAAAGACTTCTTACAGGTCATGCCACCGAGGTTCAGTAGGCAGTGCCCCTCCAAGCACTGGTCCCTTCCTGCCCCCTCCAAGTCAGCTTAGCCCAGACAACAGCCTCAGGAAATGCAGAGATCTAAGCAATGGAGTTCCTCCTCCTCAAAACCAGGGAGTGCAAAGCCACCCCCCATATGGTAAGAACTCACAATGACTTTACAGTTCCACCCCCTCCCTCTGCCCACTTGCTCTTGCTGCTAGGCAGAAAGCTCTCCTTCCACGCAAGTAAAGTACAGTTTTGTACCTACCATAAATGTAGATGTCCGATAGATATGCAACTGCAGTCATAACATATGGGTTGTCCTGCCTCAGGCAGCCCTCGGTCGGCCGGACTCCAAAGTCTGGGTCCGACGTCGGCTGATCTCATTTCTCTCCGACGTCACAGTGGCAGGAGTACATAAGCATCAGCCGACGCCATCTTCTTCAGTGTTTCTTGCCCCAGATGCCAAGTGCCCTCCAAGGAAGCATGTAATCAATTTGGAAGACAAAACAGGTTTCCAGACAAATAAATAAGCAATAAACAGATACACCATAACAGATATCCCCAGCTAGGATAACAGGGAGAGGAGTGGACCCAAGGAATAGAGGAGAAGAGGGGAGGAAAAAACCGACTGCAGTTGCATATCTATCGGACATCTACATTTATGGTAGGTACAAAACTGTACTATGTCCTTCAAGAATGCAACTGCAGTCATAACATATGGGTTGAATACCATAGCTTAGCTGGGGGAGGTGGAAGCACTAAGAAAAGGATGGTGTAGCTATCAACCCCTGCAGGACTGCCGAAGCAAAGCCTGCTCTGGATCTGGAATATAAAGGGAGGTTGTAGTGTTTGGAGAATGTATGCACGGAGCTCCATGTAGCAGCTTCTAGAATGTCTTTTGTAGGCACCCCTCTTACGAATGCTGTAGAGGTGGCTATACCTCTGGTAGAGTGTGATCTGATATTGGCTGGTACACTCTTTCCATGGAAGGAATAACATAATCTGATGCAATGTCCAATCCATTTTGAGATAGTCTGTTTGGAAATTGCTTTCCCTTGTACTCCAGGGGCGTAAGCTACAAAAAGCTGATCAGACTTCCTATTGGCCTTGGTTCTGTCCAGGTAGTAGCGAAGTTGTCTGTGAATGTCCAAGGTATGCAACAGTCTTTCCCCTTTGTTCTCAGGATTGGGAAAGAAAGTAGGCAGGTGAATTGCTTGATTCAAAGAAACCCTAGATACCACTTTTGGCAGAAAGCTAGGGTTGGTTCGTAAGGAGACCCTGTCTCTATGAAAGGTAATGAACGGTGGTATTGCCATTAGGGCCTGTAATTCCGAAACCCTTCTTGCTGAGGTGATTTCCAACAGGAAAGCTGTCTTCCATGAGAGGAATTATAAGTCCACAGAAGCTGCTGGCTCAAAGGGGGGTAGAGTCAGTTTTTCTAGGACAAAGTTGAGGTCCCAAGCTGAAACTGGGGCCTTTCTTGGTGTCTTGATATTCTTGATTCCTCTAAGAAATTGCCTTAACAAAGGATGTGAGAACACAGGTGGATCAGTGTTGTATCTAGCTGAAATAGCTGAAGCATGTATTTTTATAGAAGAATATGAGAGTCCATTCTGTAGCATATCTGCCAAGTATTCCAGGATGAGTGGGGATGTTCAATAATGATGCATCATGACCCTTGCTGGTATTCCAAGTGCAGAATCTCTTCCATTTTGCTGAATAAACCTTTCTGGTGGATGGTCTGCGAGATTCTGTTAATATCCGCTGAACTTCCTTGGAGAGAGATAGAATGAGGTTATTCATGGAATCTCCCAAGCTGTTAGCTGGAGCGTCTGAATGTTGGGATGTACTGTCTTGAAGTTGTTTTGAGTCAAAAGATGGGGCCATTGGGGAAGGGCCCATTTTTTGTTGTGGCATATGCTCCGTAGTAGTGGGTACCAGTGTTGTCTTGGCCAGTCTGGAGCTATTAAGATCCCTTTTGGCTTCTCTGCTTTGATCTTTAGTAGTACTGTGGTCATCAGTGGCAGAGGTGGGAATGCATAAATCTTTAGGAAGTTCCAGTTGAATGAGAGAGCATCTGTTTTCCATGCTTGGGGATGATATGTCCTTGAACAGAACTTTTGTAGCTGATGATTGAGGTGGGAGGCAAATAGGTCTACTTCTGGCCTGTCCCATGTCGAGGTGAGCCTTATGAAGATTTCTGGATGTAACCTCCACTCGTTGGGGACTAGGAAATTCCTGCTTAGGCTGTCCGCCAGCACATTGTCTTTGCCTGGAACAAACTGGGATTGCAACTGTATGTTTAAGCTCAGTGATTTTTCCCAAAGATTCATTGTCAGTCTGCAAAGGGGGTAAGAATGGGTGTCCCCCTGCTTGTTTATGTACCACATGACAGTGGTGTTGTCTGTCCGTATTAGCAGGTGGCCTTGCTGGAGTTGTTGTCGAAAGGCCTCGATGGCATGCATGACTGCCAGCATTTCTTTTTGGTTGATATGCAGATGTGTTTCCTTTGGAGACCATTGTCCTTGAATACATCTGCCCTCCATGTGCACCCCCCCATCCAAGGTCTGAGGCGTCTGTGGTCATTGTTTGTGTTATTTGTGTTTTTTTTGAATGACATACCTGTGTTTGCCTGGCTTACGAGGCCCACCATAGGAATTCCTTTTGTAGGCATGGAATAAGCGGTATGGTTGTCTCTAAGTTGTTGCTGTGTTGAGACCATAAACTTTTTAGGTACCATTGAAGCTTTCTCATGTGTAGTCTTGCTAATGGAACCAGGAGAATGCATGATGCCATGTAACCCAGGGCCTGTAGGAATCTCCTTGCAGTCATCTGGGTGAGCTTTGCCAAACCTTTGAAATAATGAGTTAACTTCTTTTGCTTGTCTTCTGTCAGGTAAGCCATTTGAGAGGTTGTGTCTAGAGTGGCTCCTAAGAAAGTAATCTGCTGGGATGGCTGCAGTCTTGACTTTTGGAAGTTGACTGTGTATCCCAGAGCTTGTAGCAATTGAATGACATAATCCAAGTTTTTTGTCAAAATCAGTTTGTCGTCCGCTTGAATGAGGCAGTCGTCCAGGTACGGGTAAATTTGAATCCCCTGGAGCCTGCAATGAGCAATTACTGAAGCCAGGCATTTTGTAAACACTCTGGGCAGTAGATAAGCCAAATGGCAATGCTGAGAATTGATAATGCTCTGGCCCTGCAAGAAATCTGAGGTATCTTCTGCAGCTGTGTCTGATAGGGACATGCAGGTATGCCTCCTTGAGGTCCAGAGTAATCAGCCAAGACCCCTTGCCCAGCATGCGAAGGAGTTGCTGTAAGGTCAGCATTTTGAACTTTGGTACTATGAGAAAGGTGTTTAATGCGGACAAATCCAGTATTGGTCTCCATTGTGTTTCTTTTCTTGGAACAAGGAACAGTCTTGAGTAAAACCCCTGGCCTTGTTCTTGTTGTGGAACTTTTTCTATTGCATTGATCTGAGCAAGCAGAGAAATTTGCTTGAAAGCCTCTGCCCTCTGGTTTTGCGGTAGGTCTGGCATGCCTTGTTTCCTTGGTAAGGTATGAAAGTGGAACCTGTAGCCTTGGTCTATAATGTCCAAAATCCATTTGTCCTTTGTCAATCTGTGCCAACTGTCTGAAAACAGAGAATTTTCCGCCCAAGGGAGCTTCTGTTTGCTCTTTGGTAAGCGGAAGTAGAGGAAAGTCATTGGGATTGTCCCTGTGGGGCAGGAGAAGCCCCTGTGTCACTTCTTTGGTTTCCTGGTTGCCATTGTCGTCCCCTGTAGGAACCTCTGTATGGTCCTCTTCCTCGGCCACGCCTGCTTTTGCCCCTTTGAAATCTTTCAGTATTAGGAAAGGACCAGTTTTTTGAAGGCCAATTCCTGCTGAATCTGGGTGGCTGAACCTGGAGGAAATACTTGACTGTCTGAACTGACTTGGCTTTTTCCTCAATGGTCTTTAATACATCTTTAGCATTAGCACCAAAAAGCTTGTTCTTTTCCAAGGGTGCATCAAGAAGTTTTGCCTTAACATGATCTGGTAGAGGTTGTTCTTTTAACCATGCATGTCTGCAAATGACCACCCCTGTCATAGCTGCCCTACATGAAGCTTCCAATGCATCATATCCACACTGAAGGAAGTGATTGCTAACTTGCTGAGAGTTGTGTACAGCCTCCTGCAAAGACTTCCTATCTAAAGGATCAGGAGAGACCAAAGTTTTCTGTAAATCATCTAACAGGAAATCCTGGTATTGAAACATATGAAAGAGACAATTGAGAGCTCTCATAGATAAAGTAGTGGAGGTGTAAACCTTCTTCCCCCATCTCTCTAATGACCTAGCTTCCCTGTTGGAAGGCAAAGGATTTTTGGAGGTGGTAGCTGAAACCCCTTTCGGCCCCTGTGAAATAGTTTCTAAATCAACAGCATGGGCCCTAAAGAAATGAGAATGTGTTTCAGGAACTCTATAGTATCTGTCCGGCTTGGCAGGAGCAGGAGGGAGAGTATCAGGGGTAACACTGGAGTCAGAGTATAAATCGTCCAAAACATCAAGCACAGGAGGAATAGCTAAGGGCCTGTGCTGGGGCTTTTTAAGGAAGGTACGAAGGAGCTTTCTGGAATCAGAAAATTCCTGGCCTTGCCACTTAAAATGTTCCCTCATGGAATGCAGAACTTCCCCAAAAGAAATATCCTCAGGAGGGGAGGCCGAGGGGATAGAGTCCTCTGCATCTGAGTCCTCGTAGGCCTGGAAAGGCTCTTCCTGGCTATCGGAGTGGCCAGAGGCCTCAGAATCTTCATCTGAAGGCAGAGGGTCAGTGGGCTCAACCCTGGGCCTCTTATCAGGAGGAGGCTGAGATCCTCTCTCAGGATGGGCCTGGGAACCTCTGATCATGGAGATTAAGTCTGCTGCCGTAGTCATGATTTGTGTCTCAGGAGTAGGCTGAGGTAAGGCTTTGGCAGAAAGGTGCTTAGTCTTGCTAGCTGCCTTAGCACGTGTGTAGGCCTTGATAGACATGGACATGGGAGGCCTAGCAGCTCCACGTGCAGGAGTGACCTTATCCACAGCAATGGTCTCGGGCATTTCCTCGGTAACAATATCCGGAGGAAAATCAATTAACTGGCGTTGGTGTGGTCTCCGGTATCGGAGGTATCGGTAATGCGGTGTCTTCGGTTCGGAGCGGTGAAATAACCGCCTCAGGGGGGACCGGGGCACTCGCGGTAGGTTTTGGCGTGGTGTCGGTGGAAGACGCGGGCCGAGGATGGCGGTCCCGGTCTTTACGTTTTTTAGGAGTCTGCGATGTCGGTAACTCCGACGGCATCTTGTAATCATATTTTTTGCCGAAAAAGTCTTCAGCAAACTCCGCCCGGCGCTGGAGAGTGCACTTATTGAAGCGAACACAGGCGGCACAGGCCGAGACGTCGTGGTCTGGGCCAAGGCAAGGAAGGCAGTAAGAATGGAAATCCTTATGAGGTATTTGTTTACCACAAGACAAACAATTATTAACTTTTTCAGAAATTTCTGACATCGGCTGAGGCAAGAAAAGGTCCCCAATGGGGTACTTAGCTTTTTTGATGACTTCGGATCGAAGAATACAGGAGCTGATCGACCGGCACTTGCGAACTGCTTCTGCTTCAGGCACCGCGCGGCAAGAAAGACTGAAGAAGATGGCGTCGGCTGATGCTTATGTACTCCTGCCGTTGTGACGTCGGAGAGAAATGCAACATCAGCCGACATCGGACCCAGACTTTGGAATCCGGCCGACCGAGGGCTGCCTGAGGCAGGACAACCCATATGTTATGACTGCAGTTGCATTCTTGAAGGACATCTGGGCCACTATTACCAACGACCGCTGGGTCCTCAAAGTTCAGTTGTGTACACTTACCATAAATGTAGATGTTTGAGTGTATTCACTGTTGCAGTCATTTCATTTGGGGTAATCTGCTGGCAGGTTGCCCTCAGTCGGCCTGAATTCCAAAGTCTTGGGTCCAGCGTCAGTTGCTGTCTCCTCTTCCACGAAGTCAGGTCGTCAGGGGTATAAAACATGTAGCCAACGCTATTTTCTTTAGTTTTTCTTGCCCCCGATGTCAGGTGCCCCCAAAAAGGTAGCAAAAAAAAAAAAAAATTATTTATATATATATATATATATATATATATATATATATATATATATATATATATATACATACACACACACACACACACACACACACACACACACACATATGCATCAATATAAACTTTAGCTTACACCACACAGGTTGCAGAAGATACAGAAGGAAAGATAAACTGAATGACAGGGGGATGGTGAGAGGGTAACCTGGACTGAAACAGTGAATACACTCGAACATCTACATTTATGGTAAATGTACACAACTGTACTATGTTCTTCGTGTTTCACTGTTGCAGTCATTACATTTGGGTAGAATCCCAAACCTATGGTTGGGAGGCAGGAGCTAAACAGCATTAGGAGCGGCTATAAGGCCCTGCAGAACTGCAGTGGCAAATCCTGCCCTGGATTTCGAGTAGAGAGGCAAATGAGAATGCTTTGTAAAGGTGTGAACAGAACTCCAAGTAGCAGCCTCTAGAATGTCTTTGGTTGGTACTCCCCTTAGAAAGGCTGCCGAAGTAGCTGCAGCTCTGGTGGAATGAGACCTAATGCCCTTGGGCACAGGTTTACCATGGTGTAAGTAGCATAAATGGATGCAGAGGCTTATCCACTTTGAAACTGTCTGCTTTGAAATAGCCTTGCCTTCTGATCCTGCAGCATATGGCACAAGTAATTGCTCAGTTTTTCTTAGAGCTTTAGTCCTGCTCAAGTAGAATCTTAGCAGTCTATGCACGTCCAAGGAATGCAGAATTCTCTCCCCCTTGTTCTGCGGATTTGGATAAAAAGGTTGGCAGATGAATTGTTTGGCTAAGAGCCACAGTGGAAACCACCTTCAGGCATAAAATTAGGATTTGTCCTCAGAGATACCCTGTCTGGGTGAAATATGATAAAAGGCTCTACAGCCATGAGGGCCTGTAGCTCTGAAACTCTTCTGGCTGAAGTAATTGCTAGTAGCAGAGCTGTTTTCCATGATAAGAACTTATATCAGCGGTAGCAGCTGGTTCAAACGGAGGCAGGGTGAGCTTTTCCAACACATAATTGAGGTCCCATGCAGGCAATGATGATCTTCTAGGAGGCCTTAAATTTTTGGCTCCTCTAAGATACTGATTTAGTAAAGGATGAGAAAAGATTGGTGGCTCTGTATTGTAATGAGCCGAAATGGCAGAGGCATGGATTTTTAATTGAGGAGAAAGATAGGCCTTTGTCAAGAATCTCGGTTAAGTATTGCAATATCTGAGGAATATTTGGTTCTGCTGTATTAGTTCCTTGTGCTTGATTCCAAGCACATAATCTCTTCCATTTGTCAGCATAAGATTTTCTAGTACTAGGCTTTCTGGCTTCCAAAATGACATCCATCACAGCTTTACTGAGAGGTGTTGTTTGTATGACTACATGATCAGCCATGCTGCCAGGTTCAGAGTCTGTAGTTGATTGTGCAGGATCCGATTGTTTTGCTGGGACAGTAGTTGTGGTCTTTGAGGCAAGGTCCAAGCTGGATATTGAGACAAGTTCCTTAGGATTGGGTACCAGTACTGGCGGGGCCAGTCCGGGGAAATTAGTATCATCTTTGGTTTCTCTTGTCTGACTTTTAGGAGGACCTTGGGGAGAAGAGGCAGAGGAGGAAAGGTGTAAACTGATAGGTCTTTCCAACTGAAGGATAGGGCATCCACTTTCCATGCTTGTCTGTGATAAGTCCTTGTGCAGAATCTTTTCAATTGATAATTTTGTGGAGAGGCAAACAGATCTATGTCTGGGCTCCCCCATTTCCCTGTTATCATGCTGAAGACTTGTGGATTTAGTTTCCACTCGTGAGGATCCATAAGGTTTCTGCTTAAATCGTCTGCCAGAGTGTTTTGCTTTCCTGGCAGGAATTGAGCTTGAAGATGCATTTGGTAGGTCAAAGCTGTGTCCCACAGTGCCATGGCTAATCTGCAAAGGGGGTAGGAGTGTGTGCCCCCTTGCTTGTTTATATACCAGCTGACTGTGGTGTTGTCCGTCTTTATCAGCAGTTGTCCTGGATGAAGCAAGTCCTTGAAGGCTGTTAGGGCATTTTGAACAGCTAGCATCTCTTTCTGGTTGATATGTAGATGCATTTGCTTTGGTGACCATATGCCCTGAATGCATCTTCCTGCTATGTGGGCCCCCCAGGCATAATCTGATGCGTCTGTTATGGTTTGGCTGGCAGGGTTCGAGTGAATGGCCATCCCATGTTTTGGTGACATCCCTTTGCCCACCATAGAAACTCCTGTTGCAGGCAGGGAATGAGAGGAATCATTGTTTCCAGACTGTGAGAATGATGAATCCATAAACTTTTTAGGTACCATTGAAGCTTCCTCATATGCAGTCTTGCATATGGAATCACTAGGATGCAGGATGCGATGAAGCCCAGAGCCTGCAGAATTGGTCTTGCAGAAGACTGGGACTTTGTTGCCATCAGTTTGAAGTAAGTAGTCAGTTGCCTTTGCTTGTCTGGCATGAGGTAAGCCATCTGGGCAGTTGTATTCAAGCTTGTACCCAGGAATGTTATCTTTTGAGAGGGTACCAGTTGTGATTTCTTTTCGTTTATTGTGTACCCTAGGCATGTGAGAAGCCTTTTCACAAATGCCATGTGTCTAAGAAGAGTGTCCTTATTCTCTGCTTGAATGAGACAGTTGTCCAAGTAAGGATATATTTGTATACTTCGTCTGCAAAATGCAATTACTGGTGCCAGGCACTTTGTAAAGACCCTGGGCACAGTAGATAAGCCAAAGGGCAGTGCAGAGAATTGGTAATGCATTAAGCCAGCCTTGAATCTGAGGCATCTTCTGCACTACTGTCTTACTGGGACATGCAGGTATGCCTCTTTTAGGTCTAAAGTCACCAGCCAAACATTCTTGCCCAGCATGGGCAGAAGCTCTGCAAAGTCAGCATTACGAATTTTGGAATATCCAGGTATGTGTTCAAAATCCAGTATTGGCCACCAGGCCTTGTTCTTTCTGGGTACCAAGAACAGCCTTGAGTAAAAACCTTGTCCTTTTTCCTGTTATGGTACTGTCAGAATGGCCCCCACATCCATGAGGGAAGTAACCTGTTTCTGTGCCTCTGCCCATTGATTTTTTGGCAGATCTAGCCAACCACTTGCCATTGGCAGAGTGTGGAAATGGAATCTGTATCCCTGTGATACGATGTTTAGTACCCACTTGTCCTGGGTTATTAACTGCCAATTTTGAGCAAAAAGTGCTAATTTTCCCCCTATGGGTGCTGCCAAAAAATAAGTGCTTGCTGTAGGCAGAGGGAAGTCATTGGGACTGCTTTCGGTAGGTTTGCTCTTTATCTCCTCCAGATTTGGAGGTGGAAGTGCCCCATTGCTTTGACCTGTATGAATCTTGCGCCTGGTATCTGGAACCCTTAGGGCGTCCGGATTTGCCCCTTTGAGCTCTGTCTGACACAGTAAAGGACCAGTTTTTTGTATAGACCAGTGTCTACTGAATCTTGGTGGCTGCACTTGTAAGAAGTCTATAACAGTTTGCATAGACCTAGCTTTGTCTTACATTTTCTTTAAAACCTCTTCTGCCTTAATACCCAACAGAAAATCATGCTGTAAAGGTGCATCTAGCAATTTAGCCTTAACATGATCAGGCAAATTTTGTTCCTTTAACCAGGCATGCCTCTTAATCACATATCCAGTAACTGCGGCCCTGCAGGAGGCCTCTAAGGAATCAAAAAGTACAGTTTTGTACCTACCATAAATGTAGATGTTCGAGTGTAAACACTTGGGTTATCCTGCCGTCAGGCGGTCCCACAGTTGGCCAGAGTTCCGAAGTCTTGGTCCAGCATCGGTTGCTATCGCCTCCTCCCTGACGTCAGTGCGACAGGGGTATATAAGATGCAGCAGACGCCATTTTCTTCAGTTTTTCTTGCCCCAGATGTCAGGTGCCCCCAAATTGGTAGGCAATTCAAATTGCTAGTAAAAAAAAAAAATACAGAAGAAAAGCAAACAACCATTTTTAGATACCAGCAAATACTCCCCATAGGTAGTAAAGGGTAGATGCTCTAGGTAAGTACCAGAAAGTAAGAGGGGAGGGAGGGTAACCTGGACTGCAGCAGTGTTTACACTCGAACATCTACATTTATGGTAGGTACAAAACTGTACTATGTTCATCGTGTTACACTGCTGCATTCATTACACTTGAGTAGAATCCCAAAGCTGAGGTAGGATGGCTGGTTCTATAAGGCATTAGGGATGGCTATAAGGCCCTGCAGCACTGCGGTGGCGAAGCCAGCTCTGGATTTAGAGTACAGAGGTAGATGGTAATGCTTTGTGAAGGTATGCATAGAACTCCATGTTGCTGCTTCCAAAATATCCTTGGTAGGTACTCCTCTGAGGTAGGCAGTTGAAGTGGCTGCTGCCCTGGAGTGAGATCTAATGCTGCTAGGTACAGGTTTCCCATGGTGAGTATAGCAGAAACATATACAGTGTCCTATCCATTTTGAAATAGTCTGCTGTGAAATGGCTTTTCCCTGTGCTCCTGCAGCGTATGCTACCAATAATTGCTCAGATTTTCTGAAAGCTTTGGTTTTGTCCAAGTAGAAGCGTAACTGTCTGTGAATGTCCAAAGAATGTAGTAGTCTCTCCCCTATGTTCTGTGGTTTTGGATAAAAAGTTGGCAAGTGAATAGTTTGGTTTAGAGCCACACTTGATACCACCTTTGGCATAAACGTAGGGTTAGTTCTTAAAGACACCCTGTCCTGGTGGAAGATGAGGAAAGGTTCCACTGCCATTAGTGCCTGTAATTCTGAAACTCTTCGTGCTGATGTTATTGCCAGTAGCAGAGCAGTTTTCCAAGAGATGTATTTTAATTCTGCTGCGTTAGCTGGCTCAAAAGGAGGTAAAGTTAATTTTTCCAAAACAAAGTTGAGGTCCCAAGTTGGTGTTGGTGCTCTACGGGGCGGTCTTATGTTTTTAAGCCCATCTGAGGTACTGGTTGAGCAAAGGATTAGAAAAAATTGGTGGATCCATGTTGTAATGAGCAGAGATAGCAGAGGCGTGGATCTTGATGGATGAAAATGAGAGGCCCTTGTCCAGCATCTCAGTTAAGTATTGAAGTATCTGAGGAATGTTTGGGACAAGAGGGCCAAGGCTGTGCGCTTGGTTCCAGGCACAGAATCTCTTCTATTTTTCCGAGTATGCTTTCCTGGTGCAAGGCCTTCTGGCCTCCAGAATGACATCCATAACAGCTTTGGAGAGAGGCATTGCTTGCTTGACTAAGGAATTTTCCATGCAGCTAGATTTAAGGTCTTTAGCTGGCTGTGAATTATCTGATTATTGTGCAGTGTCAGCAACTGTGGGATTTGAGGCAAAATCCAGGGTGGTTCTTGTGCCAAGTTCTTTAAGATTGGGTACCAGTGCTGGCATGGCCAGTCTGGTGCAATCAGGATCATCTTTGGCTCTTCCTACCTGGCTTTTATGAGTACCTTTGGAAGGAGAGGTAAAGGAGAGAAAGCGTATACCTGTATTTTTTTCCAGCTGAATGAGAGGGCATTCAATTTCCATGCTTGTGGATGGTAGCTCCTTGCGCAGAATTTCTGTAATTGGCAGTTCTTTGGGGAAGCAAAGAGATCTATGTCCGGGCTCCACCATTTTTGTGTTATTCTGAATATTTGTGGGTTCATTTCCCATTCGTGTGGGTCCATAATGTTTCTGCTTAGATCGTATGCCAGTGTGTTTTTCTCTCCTGGCAGGAATTGTGCTTGCAGATGAACTTGGTAGTTTAGAGCTGTGCTCCACAAGGTCATGGCTGGTCTGCAGAGGGGGTAGGAGTGTGTGCCCCCTTGCTTGTTTATGTACCACATAACTGTGGTGTTGTCTGTCTTTAGTAGTAATTGTCCTGGATGCAGTAGACCCTTGAAAGCTATGACAGCATTTTGTACAGCTAGCATCTCATTTTGATTGATGTGAAGATGTCTTTGCTCTGCGGGCCACTTGCCCTGGATACATTTTCCTGCAATGTGTGCCAGGCGTAATCCGATGCATCTGTTGTCGGTGTCTGTGTGGCTGTGGGTTGAGTGAAAGGCTGTCACTTGTTTAGGTGACAAGCTTGTGCCCACCATCGAAACTTCTGTTGCAGGCAAGGAATGAGTGGTATAACTGTTTCCAAACTTTGACAGTGTTGAGTCCATACGCTCTTTAGGTACCATTGTAGTTTCCTCATATGCAGTCTCGCATATGGAATTAGTAGTATGCAAGATGCCATGTAGCCCAAGGCCTGCAGAATTTTCTTGCAGGGAGTTGGGTCTTTGTTGCCATTAAGTGAAAATATTGAGTCAGTTGTCCTTGCTTGTCTGGCGTGAGACAAGCCATCTGGGCCATTGTGTTCAAGCTGGCACCCAGGAATATTATCTGTTGTGAGGGCACTAGTTTTGATTTCTTTTCATTTTCTGTATACCCCAGGCAACTTAACTTTTTTACATACACCAGATGCTTCAGTAGAATGTCCTTGCTCTCTCCTTGAATCAGGCAGTCGTCCAGGTATGGGTAAATTGGAATTCCTTTTTGCCTGCAAAATGCAATTACTGGTGCCAGGCACTTTGTGAAGACCCTGGGTGCAGTAGATAAGCCAAAGGGCAGTGCAGAGAATTGATAGTGCATTGAACCAGCTAGAAATCTGAGGTATCTTCTGCAGTTTTGTCCGATAGGGACATGCAGGTATGCCTCTCTGAGGTCCAAAGTCACAAGCCAAGCTTTCTTGCCCAGCATGGGAAGAAGCTGCTGTAGTGTCAACATCTTGAATTTCGGAATATCTAGGTTAGTATTTAGTGAAGAAAGGTCCAGAATGGGTCTCCAGGCTTTGTCCTTTCTGGAAACCAGAAAGTCTTAAAAATCCTTGTCCTTGTTCCTGTGGTGGTACATCTTGAATAGCTCTCATGTCCATGAGTGCTGTAATTTGTTTTTGAGCCTCTGCCCATTGATTTTGTGGCAGATTTGGCATTCCTTTTAACCCTGGCAGAGTGTGAAAGTGGAACCTGTAACCTTGAAATACAATGTTGAGAACCCATTGGTCTTTGGTGATCATTTGCCAATTGTGGTAGAAGAGTGCCAGTTTTCCTGCATAGGGGGTAGGAGTGAGTGCCCCCTTGCTTGTTTATGTACCACATAACGTGGTGTTGTCTGTTTTTAGTAGTAGTTGTCCAGGATGCAGCAGGTCCTTGAAAGCTACAAGGGCATTTTGTACAGCTAGCATCTCTTTTTGATTGATGTGAAGATGCCTTTGTTCTGCGGGCCAAGTTCCCTGAATACATTTGCCTGCCATGTGTGCTACCCAGGCATAATCCGATGCATCTGCTGTCAGTGTTTGCCTGGCTGTGGGTTGTGTAAAAGGCTGTCCCTTGTTGAGGTGACAAGCTTGAGCCCACCATTGAAACTCCTGTTGAAGGCAAGGGATTAGTGGTATAACTGTTTCCAAACTTTGAAAGTGCTGAGACCATACATTCTTTAGGTACCATTGTAGTTTCCTCATATGCAGTCTGGCATATGGAATTAGTAGTATGCAGGATGCCATGTAACCCAAGGCCTGCAGAATTTTTCTTGCAGGGACTTGGGTCTTTGTTGCCATCAATTGAAATTATTGAGTCAGTTGTTTTTGCTTGTCTGGTGTGAGATAAGCCATCTGGGCCGTTGTGTTCAAGCTGGCACCCAGGAATATAATCTCTTGTGAGGGCACTAGTTTTGATTTCTTTTTGTTTACTGTGTACCCCAGACAACTTAATTAATAACTTTTTTACAAACGACAGATGCTCTAGAAGAATGTCCTTGCTCTCTGCTTGAATCAGGCAGTCGTCCAGGTACGGATAAATTTGAATGCCTTTCAGTCTGCAAAATGCAATTACTGGTGTCAGGCACTTTGTGAAGACCCTGGGCGCAGTAGATAAGCCAAAGGGCAGTGCAGAGAATTGGTAGTGCATTGAACCAGCTATGAATCTGAGGTATATTCTGCAGTTTTGTCTGCTAGGGACATGCAGGTATGCCTCCTTGAGGTCCAAAGTTATGAGCCAACCTTTCATGCCCAGCATGGGAAGAAGCTGCTTTAGTGTCAACATTTTGAATTTCAGAACATCCAGGTAAGTGTTTAGAGAAGAAAGATCCAGAATGGGCCTCCAGGTTTTGTCCTTTCTGGGTACCAGAAAGAGTCTTGAGTAAAATCCTTGTCCTTGCTCCTGTGATGGTACCTTTTGAATAGCTCTCATATCCATGAGTGCTGTAATTTGTTTTTGAGCCTCTGCCCATTGATTTTGTGGCAGATTTGGCATTCCTTTTAACCTTGGCAGAGTGTGAAAGTGGAACCTGTAACCTTGAAATACAATGTTGAGAACCCATTTGTCTTTGGTGATCATTTGCCAATTGTGGTAGAAGAGTGCCAGTTTTCCTCCCAAGGGGGCTGCCAAGAGGGATTTGTTTGGCAGCTGTAGTGGGAAGTCATTGAAGCTGCTTTTTATATGGTAGGGGCCTGTCTTCCCCTTCTTTCTGGCCTGAGGCAACCCATTGTGGAGGCCTATAAGGACCTTGTGTTTGACCTCTACCTCTTGGATGTCTGCATCTTCCCCTTTGAGGTCTCTCTGTAATTGGAAAGGACCAATTCTTAGCTGGCCAGTTTCTGCTAAATCTAGGAGGCAGAACCTGTAAGAAATCCTTCACCGTTTGCATAGAATTAGCCTTACCCACCATTTTCTTTAATACCTCTTCTGCCTCAACTCCAAATAACACATCCTGCTGTAAACGTGCATCCAATAATTTTGCTTTAACATGATCTGGTAACTTATGTTCTTTTAACCAAGCATGTCTTCTAATGATAGAGCCTGTAACTGCTGCTCTGCAGGAGGCCTCTAGAGAATCAAAACCACATTGCAAAGTATGCTTTTCCACTTGTTCAGCTGCATGCAATAAATCCTGCATTTCTTTAAAATTAGGAGGATCTGATTCTGGAAGCATTTTCTGTTTTAACTGAGACAGCAAAAATTGCTGATATTTTAGCATGTGAAACTGGAAATTTAAGGCTCTCATTGCTAAAGCTGCAGACGTATATACTTTCTTTCCCCATCTGTCTAATGCTCTGGAATCTCTGTCAGAGGGAACTGGATTCTTGGATGATGAGGCCTTAACTCCTTTGGTTCCCTGAGAAATAGTTTCAGGGTCAGCTACAGGGCTTTTATACAGAAATTTATGTGAGTCAGGGACTCTGTAGTATCTGTCAGGTTTAACAGGGGCTGGAGGTAAGGAATCAGGGTTTAAGCTGGATTCAGTATACACATCATCCACAATATCTAACACTGGCAGAATAGCAAGGGGTCTGTGTTGAGGTAATAAAAAGAAGTCTCTGAGCCTTTTCTTGGATTCTGAGTAATCCTAGCCTTCCCAGTGGAAATGCTCCCTCATGGTATGTAGGGTTTCCCCAAAGGAGTAGTCCTCAGGCGGTGAGGCTGATGGAATTGATTACTCAGCATCAGAATCCTCATAAGGGGGGAAAGAGTATCCTAGGTCTGAGGATTAATCAGAAGAGATGGACACCTGGTTGGATAAGTCATGGTCTGCATCCTGTCTAGGCCTTTTTTCAGGAGGGGGATGGGACCCCCTGATCAGAGTGATTAGGTCTTCGACCATTTTGAGCATTTGTTTCTTAGGCATGGAGGCCTGTCCTGGAGAATGCTGCATTTGTTTCTTTGATTTTAAAGGAGGCTTAGACTTAGCTGAGGGTTTAATGCTTAACTGAGTAGGTCTGAAGACACCCTCTGAAGCCGTGTGTTGCTCAGCTACTCCGGATCCCTCTGAAAGGTTAGTCTCGGTAAGCTGAATAACTTGCGTGTCCAAAGGCCCAGCCTTCTCCACGTGGGAGTCAAAGGCGGCCTGTGGTTCTACAGAAGCGGTAGTCAGGGGCTGCGAAGGCACCTCGCTGAAAACCGGAGAACTGGTGACTGGCCTAGAAGAGGCTTTGTCGTCAGTTTTAGGCCTCGGATGCCTATCCTTGTCTTTGCACTTTTTGTGTATTCAGGTCGTCGGAAGTTCCGACGGCATGGTATAATTGAATTTTCTACCAAAATAATGTCGGGCAAAATCAAACAGACGTTTAATAGTGCGCTTGTTAAACCTAGCACAAAACTGACAACCAGTGACGTCGTGGTCTGGGCCTAGGAATGGGATACAATAGGAATGGAAATCCTTATGAGGTATTTGCTTCCCACAAGAAATACAGTTATTAACTTTTACTGACATCGGTCTGAGGCAAGAAAAAGTTTCCCCAATGGGGTACTTAGCTTTGTAGAAGACTTCGGTTCTGGATTCGGAATGAAAATCCCAGCAGACAGCCGACCGGCACTTGCGAACTGCTTTTGCTTCGGGCACCGCGCGGCAAGAAAGACTGAAGAAAATGGCGTCGGCTGCATCTTATATACCCCCTGTCGCAATGATGTCAGGGAGGAGGTGACAGCAACCAACGCCGGACCAAGACTTTGGAACTCAGGCAGACTAGAGAACCGCCTGATGGCAGGATAACCCAAGTGTAATGACTGCTGCAGTGTAACACGATGAACATCGTGTTTAGAACAGACCAGTCCAGAATTGGTCTCCAGGTTTTGTCCTTTCTGGGGACTAAGAAAAGTCTCGAGTAAAATCCTTGTCCCTGCTCTTGTCATGGCACTTGCTGAATGGCCTTCATTTGCATAAGGCTCAAAACTTGCTTTTGTGCCTCTACCCATTGATCGAGTGGCAGGTCTGGCATACCTTTTGCCTTTGGCAGGGTGTGAAAGTGGAACCTGTAGCTCTGGGACACTACATTTAATACCCATTTGTCCTGGGTGATCATGTGCCAATTTTGAGAGAAAAGTGCTAGCTTTCCCCTTAAGGGGGCTGCAAGAAGATAAGTGCTTGGTGCTGGTAGAAGTTAGTCATTGTGACTGTTTTCTGTATGGCTGAGCTTTGTTTTCTCCAGTTTTGGGGTAGAAGCACCCCACTGTTTAGGCCTGTAGGAGCCCTGGTACTGGGACCTGCCTCTGGGACATCTGTATCTGCCTCTTTGTGGCCTGTCCGACACTGGAAAGGACCAATTTTTTGTAGGCCAGTTCCTGCTAAATTTTGGTGGCTGCACCTGTAAGAAATCCTTTACTGTTTGCATATATCTCGCTTTGTCCTCCATTTTCTTCAAAACCTCCTTGGCTTTAACACCAAATAAAATATTATACTGTAATGGAGCATCTAATAATTTAGCTTTAACATGATCAGGCGGATTTTGTTCCTTTAACCAAGCGTGCCTCCTAATAATGGAACCCGTAACTGCGGCCCTGCAGGAGGCCTCCAGAGAGTCAAAACCACATTGCAATGTATGCTTTCCCACTTGTTCAGTTGCATGCAATAAATCCTGTATTTCCTTATTTTCTGTACAATCAGAATTAGTCAGCATTTTCTGTTTCAACAGTGACATTAAGTATTGCTGATATTTAATCATATGAAATTGACAATTTAAAGCCCTTGCAGCCAAAGTAGCAGAAGTGGAAACCTTTTCCCCCATCTGTCTAGGGCCTTTGAGTCCCTGTCAGAAGGGACAGGGTTTTTAGCAGTAGTGGCCTTAACCCCCTTGGGACCCTGAGAAATAGTTCTTGGGTCAGCAGTAGGGTTTTTATAAAGAAATTTATGCGCATCAGGGACCCTGTAATATCGGTCTGATTTAACAGGAGCTGGAGGCAGTGGCGGCTGGTGACTTCAAATCACAGGGGGGCTGCAGGAGACAGCTGAATGGGTGGGGTCAAGGGGGGTGTGGTCAACCAGAAAGGGGAGGAGCTATGCACAAAACCACAAAAAACTAACTTTAATTAAATACGCTGCCCTGGGTGGCAAACCATCATTATGAAAGTCCAATCAAGACAAAAATAAGTGTAGAAGAATAAAAATATTTCAATGCATTGGCTGCATGACAGCTTACTTAATATCTAGATGGAAACAAAAGGTTGTGAGGCATGAAAAATAAATTACTTTTTAAATACATTACTGGAATGCCAGTCAAAATCAAGTATAAGAAAACCAGAAGCACTCAACTCAAACCACTTCTCCTTGCACTGCAGTCCTAATTATAATATATTCAGCTTTATTAAAGTACCAAGTAACATGCTGAAAGTAGAAATCTATGTGATGCCCCCACTTGTAAAAATGTTTCTTATCCAAAAAGACCTGCTGCCTGACAACTTGTTTCATGGGGAAAACATGATAAAAGTAAAAATGAAAAGCAAACAAGAAACAAGCTCAAGATACATTGCTTAAAGGATTACTGTACAGGTTATGGACCACACATGATTGGCATTCTGTTTAGTTTACGGGTAAAGTCTGTAGAGATGACTGGAAGTCTCCAACAAGTGTAATGAGCTTTTTAAAATAATGGAATCCTGTCCTTTAATACCCAAGGCTTATACATTATCTAGTCAAGTATTCTCTGCATGGCAACAACAGAAAGGCTTTCAATGTTGGCAATTCTTTAACAGTATGCTTATTAAAGCTTACTTGCATCTTACGATCTCAGACAAGCTTACCTTATGGTCATTAAAGCATTGCTACTTAAAAGCACAGAGCAACAGGCACTTTGAGTAATAAGCATAAATCAACAGTACAAAAATATGACAGAAACCAGACCATTCTGCAAAATCAAGGACAGATGAAAAGCCACTGTAGTACTTATGCAGTGTGTCCTCCCCATCCAAGGTAGATACAACTACTCCTTGCCTTGCTTGGACACATCCAGAGTCACTACATGGGGAGTGGGGTGCAACAAGCATGTCACAATTTGAAATCTCACTGGCTGACTGTGATGGCCCTGACACATTTGTCATACCTCTCAACCTCAAGAGCAAGAAATCTGGACAAAGCCATACACAGAAGTGGGACAAAGGCCCAACAATAAGGACAATTTTTAAATATTGCTCTAATAAACTTAGAAAGATAATAGAATAGGTCTTGCATAGTATGAATTTTCTGAAGGGTATAAAATCTGAAACTCAAATGTCTGTCATTTTCTAACTTCAGTCTTTAGTGATGTCACCAATTTGCCAAAAAACACAATTTTATGAAAAATGGACATAAATGTGATGCAAAAATATAAAATAGACACACAATACAGCTGCTACCTGTCAAAGAAGGGACACTTTAATATTAGTACTGCTACCTTGAGCAGCTGACAAAATATAAAAGAATCTACATGCATTTCAAGTAATCTATAACTTTGATTATTACAGTTATTTCTTAATTGTAAACCCTCCATGTTTTCTTCCAAAATTGCTATTTTATGGAGGGATTATAAGGGGAAGAGCAACATTTTGAGCCAAAATTGGGGACAGTTGAGAGGTTGGCTATGCCTAATTCTATAAAGCAATTTATTTGCATGTACCTCTCAACCTGTTAATGCAGTAAATCTGAACAAGGCCAAATATATTGGGGGCACATATAAACAGTACTAAAAATTGCTCTTGTATAAATTGAGACAGTTGATAGAACAGCTCTTACTTTAACATGCATTTTTCTGAAGGTTATGAAGTCTGAAACTTAAGAGTGACTTCTGGCAAATCATTTAGGAATTAAAACTACAAATTTTATGAACAAACCAAAAATAAGAAGCAAAAATCTATTCATTCTTTGAAAATCTGGACAGTTGGGAGGTATAGTTCAGCTGGGCCTGAGTTTGCTGCCCTTCCCCCCCTGACAAAATAATGGTTGAATGGAGCCTCTACAGCCATTCCAATGAACCATTATACTTGGCTATTTCACTCTATTTACCATAAACACTAATGTGCATACTGCTTTACTTCTATGATGAGTTGGACTTCATTTGAAAGTTTTATTTTGTATTTTACAGCACAAACACTAAGTCATCTGTTAAACAAAGCAATGCAGTCTCACAATGAAAACTTAGCATTAAAACTTCTCTGCCCTTGAAACTCACATTCATTGAAACAGCATTGAAACCCACATTCAAAGAAAATACATTTTGCCAGTGGCAGATAAAGATTAATTTTGGGCTGTTTTGAATCATAGGCTCCTTGCATATGAAACATACATGTGCTCTTTGATACACCTTCCTCATTGTACTAAAATTATATTCCTTGTACAATACAGTACACTTGTTACAGGATGTTTTAAATTTGTTTTGAACATTTTTCCAGTAAGCAATGAAACAAACCATATGCACCCATAATGGCAAAACTGTCCAGTTGAGAACATTTATCATAAAAAAGTCTACTCAGACTTCCACAGTCCACCATTATTAGTAAATATACACAATTCCACACAATTCCACAGTCCACCATTATCAGTAAATATGCACAATTCTACAGTCCACCTTTATCAGTAAATATGCACAATTCTACAGTCCATTATCAGTAAATATGCACAAAAATATGCACAATCTCTAAAGTCAGTCATCTAAATAATTCCACATTAAAGAAATCTGTAACTAATGAAGTGGTTGCTGCTAGCAATCACCTTTATATTTCATGGTTTCATCGAAAATAAAGTGTCTGTTGCCCCAAGAGGAATAAATTGTCTATATTACATTAAAAAATGATAAGCTAGTAATAATATTGCAAGAGGAAATGGATGGCAAACTGATAACGAACTCATAGTTAGTATCTTCACCAAGGAGAACATTCTCAGTACGGCAGCATCTACCCCTTGTGGGAGGAGAACCCACAACCTTCTGCATCAAAAGCAAGTACACAGCCTGTTGTGCTATAGTATTAACTTGGCAAAGCACTAAACTTCTATTCCCCTGCAGCTCTCAGTTCCTTGTAAAATCTACTCAATACTCAACTGCATCTCAACTGCAGCTCAAGAAAACTGGAAAAAGCCAAAATGTATTGGGGGTCAAAAGCCCAAAACAGGGACACATTAAACATTGCTTGTATAATCTTGGAAAGTTGCTAGAATAAAATGTTGTGTTGCCACCATATATTTTACTGCCAAGGTCCCTGAGCAAAAACAGTCAGAGTAACATACCACTCACACATCAGCTGCTTTGTAAAAAGAGGAAGACTGAAACTTAAATGGCTATCATTTAGTGAATTCAGTTCTCACCATAGCTGTCAACCTCTTAGTACAAAACACCTGGACAAACCCAGTAATGAGGGAATACAGCCCTCAAACATATTCAGTGAATTCAGTTCTTGCCATAGCTGTCAACCTTAGCACAAAACCTGGGCCTAAGCCAATAATGGGGAATACAGTCCCAAAAATAGGGACAAATTTAAAATATTCATCTTATAAACTTGAAAATTGCTAAAAAAAAAAGGTTGTGCTACTATGTATTCTGAAGAACATGAAGTTGGAAATTCAAATGCCGGTCAATTTTATTGCGGACAGAACAAAAACAATTTTCAGCAGAGACGAGGGATTAAAACTGCAGACACATCTTTGTAAAATGGCAGGGCACCAGAGCAAATCCACACAAACACAGGCAGGAGATGCACACTCCACACAGAAGCCACCCCAACCAAGAATCAAACCAGAAAACCTATAGCTGTGAGGCAACAATACTACCACCGCACCATCAATTATGCAAGGAATTAAACATTCAGAAAGCTGAAGTCTGAAATTCAAATGCCTGTCAATTTTACTGCGGACAGAACAAAACAATTTTCAGAGACGAGGGATTAATACTGCAGACACGTCTTTGTAAAATGGCAGGGCACCAGAGCAAATCCACACAAATACAGGGAGGAGAATTAAACATTCAGAAACCTGAAGTCTGAAATTTCAATTTGGACAGAACAAAAGCAATTTTCAGCAGAGACGAGGGATTAATACTGCAGACACGTCTTTGTAAAATGGCAGGGCACCAGAGCAAATCCACACAAATACAGGGAGGAGATGCAGACAGAAGCCACCCCAACCAAGAATCAAACCAGAAAACCTATAGCTGTGAGGCAACAATACTATCACTGCACCATCAATTATACAAGGAATTAAACATTCAGAAACCTGAAGTCTGAAATTCAAATGCCTGTCAATTTTACTGCGGACAGAACAAAAACAATTTTCAGCAGAGACGCAGGGATTAATACTGCAGACACGTCTTTGTAAAATGGCAGGGCACCAGAGCAAATCCACACAAACACATGGAGGAGATGCAGACTCCACACAGAAGCCACCCCAACCAAGAATCAAACCAGAAAACCTATAGCTGTGAGGCAACAATACTACCACTGCACCATCAAACGCAAGGAATTAAACATTCAGAAACCCTTAAGTCTGAAATTCAAATGCCTGTCAATTTTATTTAACATTTTTAATCAGGACAGTCTGACTTGGAACAAATAAACAATTTTCAGCAGAGGCCCAGGAAGAAATAATGCAGACATGTCTTTGTAACATGGGAGGACACAAAAGCAAACCCACACAAACACAGGGAGAAGATACAGACCCCACAAAGAAGGAACCCCAGCCAAGAATCAAACCCAAGAACCTGCAGCTGTGAGGCAACAATGCTACTACTACACCATCAAATATCAAGCATTGCAACATTTACAAACCACAGATATTATGAGGAACAGATCAGATCGAATATGAGGCAAAAATCTGAAATTTTTTACAAATGGTGGTGGGTAGGGAACTCAAGTCTTTAACACCTGCATACAGGGTACAGGGTTCAAGCCTGAGGCATTCCCTACCACACCACCATAAGCACCTGGGGCATTTTCACACACACACACACACACACACACACACACACACACACACACACACACACACACACACACACACACACACCAGTAAAGCACAAGCACCATACACAAACTCCAGTAAAGCACAAGCACCATACACAAACTCCAGTAAAGCACAAGCACCATACACAAACTCCAGTAAAGCACAAGCACCATACACAAACTCCAGTAAAGCACAAGCACCATACACAAACTCCAGTAAAGCACAAGCACCATACACAAACTCCAGTAAAGCACAAGCACCATACACAAACTCCAGTAAAGCACAAGCACCATACACAAATAAACATTGTAAATTAAAAGCACAAACTCCATACAAATAACAATTGTAAATTAAAAGGCACCTTACCTGAATACATCCAGCTAACGTACATCCTTCCCGCGTAATACTGAAGACCCGCGAGATCCCAATGCTCCTTCCCGACCCAACGAGATCCCTAATGCTCTGTCCCGAGTCCCTGCTGCTCCTCTTGCAGTCCGGATGCGACCCATAATCCTGGCGAGTCTGTGCACTGTAAAAGTGCACAGATGTCTCCTTGTGTCCCCCTATGGGGACGGGCGGACTGCCTTGAGCATGCGCATAGACCGACAGTAGTCGGGACTCAGTCTATGCGCATGCGCGAAGTCCGCGAATTTTGAAAAACTAATTTTTTTTATTTTTCATTTTTCTTTCTTATTTTTCTTTCTTTTTTTATTTTTGAGGGGGCTGCAGTCCGGCAGCCCTATGCCACGAGCCGCCCCTGGCTGGAGGTAAGGAATCTGGAGAAAGGCCAGACTCTCAAAATACATCTACAATGTCTAGCACAGGGGGAATAGCAAGAGGTCTGTGCTGAGGAAGTAGAAGAAAATCTCTGAGCGTTTTCTTTGATTCTGAGTAATCTTGGCTCTCCCAGTGGAAGTGTTCCTCATGGAATGCAGGGTTCCCCCAAAAGAAAAATCTTCAGGAGGGGAGGCTGAAGGAATGAATTCTTCAGCATCAGAATCCTCATAGGGAGGAAGAGAATATTCCTGTACAGAACAGGAATCAGAGGAAATGGAAACCTGATATGAAGAGTCATAGTCTGTCTCTTGCCTAGGCATTTTGTCAGGAGGGGGATGGGAACCCCCGATCAAGGTAATAAGGTCTTTGGCCATTTTGAGCATCTGTTTGTTGTGAAGAATGCTGTACTTGTTTCTTTGTCTTTTAAGCTGCTGTAGTCTTTGCTTTAGAAGCTGAGGTAGGCTTTACATAAAACTGTGTAGGTCTGAATACTCCCTCAGAAGCAGATGCCTGCTCACCGGCTCCGGACCCATATGAGGGAAAAATTTCTGAGTGTCCAATACCTTGAGTATCCAGAGGCCTAGCTGGCTCCATGTGGGAGTCGTCAGCGGCCTGTGGCTCTGAGGTAGCGGGTGTCAGGGGCTGCGAAAGCACCTCGCTGAGAACCAGCGAACCGGCAACTGGTTTAGCGGAAGCCCAGTCATCGTTTTGGATCTCGGATGCCTGTCTTTCTCTTTTTCCTTGCGTTTTTTAGAAATTTCGGTCGTTGGCTGTTCCGATGGCATTATGTAATTGAATTTTCGGCCAAAGTAATGAAAAGCAAAATCAAAGCGGTGCTTAATAGTGCGTTTGTTGAATCTAGCACAAAACCGACAACTAGCAACATTATGATCAGGGCCTAGGCAAGGAATACAGTAAAAATGATAATCCTTATGAGGTATTTGCTTCCCACAAGAAATACAATTGTTAAGTTTTTCTGACATCGGTCTGCAGCAAGAAAAAAGTTTCCCAAATGGGGTACTTGGCTTTATTGAAGACTTCGGATCTGAAATTCGTATGTGAAAATCTCAGGAGTCAGCCGACCGGCACTTGCGAACTTGCTTTAGCTTCGGGCACCGCGCGGAAAGAAAGGCTGAAGAAAATGGCATCGGCTGCTACTTTTATACCCCTGGTGCACTGACGTCAGGGAAGAGGCGACAGCAACCGACGCCGGACCTAGACTTTGGAATTCTGGCCGACCGCGGGTTGCCTGCCAGCAGGATAACCCAAGAGTTATGACTGTAACAGTGAAACACGATGATCATCTGCAATGGTACCTGAAAAGCCTTTGGTGTCAGCACTCTCAAGACCTAGAAAGACTTATACCAATGATACATTAAAGATTTTCCTTGGTGGGCAGCAGAATGCTACCACAAGGGACTTCCCTTCTCACAACCCCACACTGCCGAGACACTCACCACAGATGCATCAGACTATGCCTGGGGATCAAACCTGGATGGCAGGAGCATTCAGGGCCAATGGAGCCAAAATCAAATACATCTGCACATCATCCAAAAAGAAATGTTAGCTGTTCACCATGCCCGGACAGCTTTCAGACCCCTACTCTCCCCAGGATCTCTACTGATCAAGACAGACAACACCACGGTGATGTGGTATATCAACAAGGAGGGAGGGACTTGCTCTTATCCTCTGTGCAGGCTCGCCATAACCCTTTGGCACATGACCTCAGCCATGCAGCTCCACCTGTTAGCACAATTCCTGCCAGGCTTTCTAAACTCTCTGGTAGACAACTTAAGCGGAAACCTGATAGACCCACACAAGTGGCAGCTAGACACAAGAACCTTCTTCCTTGTAACCTAGAAATGGGGCACCCCGAAGATCGACCTCTTTGCCTCCCACTCCAATCAGCTCAGCAAATTCTGCACCAGGGAACCACACAGCAAGGCCTGAAAAGTGGATACTCTATACATCTAGTGAGTAAAACTCTCGGTCTATGCATTTCCCCCTCTACCACTCATTTCAAGGGTACCAAGCAAAATAAGGGAGGAAAAAACAAGGACAATCCTGATTACCCCAGACTGGCCACACCAGCAATGGTACCCACTGCTGCACAGCCTGTCACACCTGCCACCATAGCACCTACCTCAGATCCCAACACTCCTGACCAAGAGGAATGGAGATTTTATGCATCCACAATTGCAGACCCTCAATCTGGCAGCTTGGCTTATTCCCTGACCTCTACGCAAGCTGCCAGTCTAAGCAAACAAGATCTAGATGTTATACGCGAAGACCAGACGCCTCAGCACTAGAAAGTCTTATGCTGACAAGTGGAAAAGGTTTTGCTCCTGGATCCAGTCTAAAGGAGCCAGAATGGCACATCCCTGCCTTTCTCTCATCCTGGATTACCTGGCAGGCCTACTGCACAGGGGCCTATCCTTTTTTTCCTATTAAAATTCATGCCTCTGCCATCTCTGCTCATTTCAGCACACAGCCACCTCTTTTCTCACACCCTCTCATCAAACAGTTCCTAAGAAGGGCTAACAACTTGAGGCCACCCAGAAGAGCTCCTACCCCAGCTTGGGACCTAAACTTTGTGTTGGAAAAGCTCACCCTGCCCCCCCCCCCCCTTTGAACCTGCAGCTTCAGCAGAGTTAAAATTTCTCTCTTGGAAGACAGCCTTGCTTCTGGCCATAACTTCAGATAGTAGAGTATCAGAGCTACAAGCACTTATGGCTGTAGAGCCCTTCATCATTTTCCATGCTGACAGGGTCTCCCCTCAGAACTAACCCATCATACATGCCAAAAGTGGTGTCCGGTGTTGCTCTCAACCAATACATTAATTTGCCCACCTTTTTCCCCAACCCACAAAACAAGCGGGAAAAAATTCTGCACACTCTATATTTGAACAGACAGCTCAGATTCAACCTAAACAGGCCTAAATCTTTTAGAAAAACTGATCAATTGCTAGTCAGCTTCACTGCAGGAGCAGAAGGCAAGGCTATATCCAAACAACTTCCAAATGGATAGCACACTGCATCCATTTCTGCTACAAACAGCATGGGAAACCTCCCCCCAAGGGAGTCAGGACACATTCTACCAGAGCAGCCTCCACCAGTGCAGCTTTCCTCAGAGGGGTCCCCACCAGGGACATCCTGGAGGCTGCAACAAGTTCATACCTTCACCAAGCATTACCACCTGGTTGTCTTCTCCAAATCCAGGGCAGGCTTTGCCACCGCAGTCTTGCATGCATCCTAACCAGCCCCCAGACTTCTTGACTGCCTCAACCCAAATGTGATGACTGCAACAGTGAAACATGAAGAACATAGTACAGTTGTGTACACTTGCCATAAATGTAGATGTTAAGAGTGTATTCACTGATGCAGTCCTGGTTTTCCTTCCTCCATCCCCCTTCTCTCTCTCTCTCTCTCTCTAATTACAAGGAATTTTTGGTATTTACTTTCTACTGGTGGTGTCCTTCCACCATAACCTAGCTTCCTATTGGGGGCTCCTGACAGGGCAAGAAAAACTGATGTAATGGCATCAGCTGCCCAATTTTATACCACTGACGACCTGATGTCAGTCGTGGAGTGATAGCAACCGATGCAGAAATAATAAGCCTCTGGTATTCAGGCCGACTGAGGGCTACCCTTGGCAGGGATAACCCAAATGTGATGACTGCAATAGTGAATACACTCGAACATCTACATTTATGGCAAGTGTACACAACTGTACGTTTTCCTTCTTCAGAAAGAACATAAAATCCTGGTTCAACTGCCTTCCAGCTATTTCAGCTTCAGGATAAAATTTGATCATGGAGTTTGTATTTTAACTTTATTTCCAGCCAGCAAATCTCTTCTGCCAATCCCAGTTCTCTCTCTGCTGATTTCCTTCCAGCATCAAATTTGTTTTCATTTTTTCAAACAGTAACAGCAATCTGCTTTTCAAACTTTTACAGATTCTCAGAGCTCTACACAACTGCAGGCAGTTTCTTTCCTACAACATCATAGCTCTTGTGCTTGTGTAAAGGCTGCTGACCCATTCACAACAGGTCTGATCCTCTTGCAGGATACGTCACTACACCATTCTGATGGTGCCTACTTAGGTTCATAGGCTATTGGCCCTAGGGCCTATATAAGCTTAGCCAAAAAGGTACCCTGGCTTTTGCCATCCAAGAAAATTATTTTCCTGTGTCACTGTCGGGCAGAGCCACAGAAGTGATCCCCGGGGTGAATTTCCTATTTCCCATCCAATTATCAAGACTGTTCTTGAAGAGTGCTAAGGAGGATGTTTGTTTGATATAGATAGGTAGTTTGTTCCAGAGTATGGGGAGTATCTGGGACAGGACTCTATCCCTCCAGCAGGTTCCGTTTATTGTGGTGACCAGGTTTAGGTCCCTAGAGCATGTAGCTCGGAGGGACTGGGATTTCTTTAAGTGGAGCATGTCCAACAGCTCTGGGTTTGACATAGCTTTGTATGTTGGGCTGAGATCGCCTCAGAGTAGGCGATATGCAATGAAGTAAAGCTGGAGTGTTTTGAGAAGGTCTGCATAGGGCATCTGAGGCCGGTAATCATCACTGAGGTATTTCTGCGGCCTTTCCAGTTACTGTAGATGTCTTGTGAGGTACATACCAAGAGGGGCATTGTACTCTATAATGGGTCTAATGAGAGACGAGTAGAGGGGAACAATGACCTCTTTTTCCTGGATGAGAAATCTTTTGTAATTAGGAGTGCCATGTAGAAGGATTTCCTGACTACTATGGCAATGTGATTATCAAAGGAGAGACTACTGTCCACCTGTGTCCCAAGGTCTCTTACCACACTCAGTGTTAAGTAGACTACAGCCTACGTGGTAGTTCATGGGTACAGAGTTTTTACCAAAGGGGATGACAATGCACTTTTTGGCATGGAGCTTGAGGCAATGGCTTTGACACCAGGCATCTGTCTCAGTGAGGCCCTTTTGTAGGATGTCCACATCATTAGGAGTTTCGATTATGGCTCCTAGTTAGCAGTCATCTGCAAACTTTGTTAGCCAAAGACCTTCTGTGTTAGCCTGTACTTCAGAGAAGTAGATACCAAACAGGAGAGGACCCAGGACTGAACCCTGTGGTACTCCACTTGCCTGAAGTCGGATTTGGAGTTTGCCACTTTCACAGTGCGGGTTCTGTCAGTGAGCCAGTTGGCAAGCCATCTTGTGACATCGGTATTTATACCTAGTTTAGTGAGTTTATCTATAATTCCAGAGTGGGGGATGGTGTTGAAAGCCTTGTCGAGATCTAGATAGGCTGTGTGAACCACCTTACCCTCGTCTACAGCTTTGGTGACTGCTTCAAAGAAGTCTATCAGGTTTAGGAGACATGATCTGCCTTTTACAAACCCGAACTGGGTAGGGTCCAAAGTTTGGAGATTACCAACATCTTTGTTTATAAGTTCCATGGCCTTGCAGACCAGGCTAGTCAGGCTAATAGGGCGGTAGCTCCTGGGGTCCATGGTGGCGCCCCCTTTGTGGCGTGGGATAACAGTCACTGTGGGTCATTCACTGGGCACAAAGCCAGAAGTGAGGCTATGACTGAACATGGTACTTAGGTGGGGTGTCAGTTCGTTCTGTAGTTCATACAGAATGCAGCCTGGGATGTTGTCAGGTTCCATGGATGCTGTGTTCTTGGCTTTGGAGAGTGTGGTTTTTACCTGTGCAGACATGATTACAGGAACTTTGCATTCTTCTGGTATAGAGATGGGTCCTTTAGGAGGTGAGAGGGGGGTAAAGTTAGCACTGAACCTATCTGCCAGGATGTTGGCAATATCAGTTGGTTCTGTACATTTAGTGTCATTGTACTGCAACTCAGAGCAGATCTGAGTGTTGCCATTGAGATGCTTGACATAGCTATAGAATGCTTTGTGGTCGTCTTGAATCAGTGGCGATTTTGTTTTCATAACTAGCTTTGGAGGATTTTGTGAGGGATCTCAGCTTCTTACCGAGGCTAAAGTACAGTTTTGTACCTACCATAAATGTAGATGTTCGAGTGTATACACTGCTGCATTCATTACACTTAGGGTATCCCGCCGTCAGGCGGTTCCCCCAGTCGGCCTGAGTTCCAAAGTCTTGGTCCGGTGTCGGTTGCTGTCGCCTCCTCCCCGATGTCAGTGCGGCAGGGGTATACAAGATGCAGCTGACGCCATTTTCTTCAGTTTTTCTTGCCCCAGATGTCAGGTACTCCCAAATAGGTCGGCAATTCAAATTGCTAATAAAACATACATAATAAAAGCAAACAACAACTTTCAGCTATCAGCAAATACTCCCCATAGGTAGTAAAGGGTAGAAGACATAGGGACGTACCAGCAAGTAAGAGGGGAAGGAGGGAGGATAACCTGGACTGCAGCAGTATATACACTCAAACATCTACATTTATGGTAGGTACAAAACTGTACTATGTTCATCGTGTTACACTGCTGCAGTCATTACACTTGGGTAGAATCCCAAAGCTGAGGTTGGGTGGCTGGTTCTATAAGGCATTAGGAGTGGCTATAAGTACCTGCAGTACAGCAGTGGCGAAGTCAGCTCTGGATTTAGAGTATAGAGGCAGATAGTAATGCTTGGTGAAGGTATACACAGAACTCAAAGTTGCTGTTTCCAAAATATCCTTGGTAGGTACTCCTCTGAGGTAGGCAGATGAAGTGGCTGTTGCCCTAGTGCAGTGAGACCTAATGTTGCTAGGTACAGGTTTCCCATAGTGTGTATAGCAGAAACGTATACAATATCCTATCCATTTTGAAATAGTCTGTTTTGAAATGACTTTTCCCTGTGCTCCTGCAGCATATGCTACCAATAATTGCTCAGATTTCTTGAAAGCTTTGGTTTTGTCCAAGTAGAAGCGTAACTGCCTCTGAATGTCCAAGGAATGCAGTAGTCTCTCCCCTTTATTCTGTGGTTTTGGATAAAAAGTTAGCAAATGAACAGTTTGGTTTAGAGCCACACTGGATACCACCTTTGGCATAACATAGGGTTAGTTCTTAAAGGCACCCTGTCCTGGTGGAAAATGAGGAAAGGTTCCACTGCCATTAGTGCCTGTAATTCTGAAACTCTTCGTGCTGATGTTATTGCCAGGAGCAGAGCAGTTTTCCAAGAGATATATTTTAATTCTGCTGTGTTAGCTGGCTCAAAAGGAGGTAAAGTCAATTTTTCCAAAACAAAGTTGAGGTCCCAAGTTGGAGTAGGTGCTCTACGGCGGTCTTATGTTTTTAGCCCCTCTGAGGTACTGTCTTAGCAAAGGATTAGAGAATATTGGTGGATCCATGTTGTAATGAGCAGAGATAGCAGAGGCATGGATCTTGATGGATGAGAAGGAGAGGCCTTTGTCCAGCATCTCAGTTAAATATTGTAGTATCTGAGGAATGTTTGGAACATGAGGGTCAAGGCTGTGTGCTTGGTTCCAGGCACAGAATCTCTTCCATTTATCCGAATAGGCTTTCCTGGTACTAGGCCTTCTGGCCTCCAGAATGACATCCATAACAGCTTTGGAGAGCGGAATTGCCTGCTTGACTAAGGAATCTTCCATGCAGCTAAGTTTAAGGTCTTTAGCTGGCTGTGTATTATCTGATTTTTGTGCTGAGTCAGCAGATGTGGGATTTGAGGAAAAATCCAGGGCGATCCTTGTGCTAAGTTCTTTAAGCTTGGGTACCAATGCTGGTGTGGCCAGTCTGGTGCAATCAGGATCATCTTTGGCTCTTCTTGCCTGGCTTGTATGAGTACCTTTGGCAGGAGAGGTAGTGGTGAGAAAGCATATACTTGTAGGTTTTTCCAGCTGAATGAGAGGGCATCCACTTTCCATGCTTATGGATGGTAACTCCTTGTGCATAATTTCTGTAGTTGGCAGTTCATTGGGGATGCAAACAGATTTATGTCCGGGCTCCACCATTTCTGTTATCATTCTGAATATTTGTGGATTCAATTCCCATTCGTGGGGATCCATGATGTTTCTGCTTAAGTCGTCTGCCAGTGTGTTTCTCTCTCCTGGCAGGAATTGTGCTTGCAGATGAACTTGATAGTTTAGAGCTGTGTTCCACAAGGTCATGGCTTGCCTGCAGAGGGGGTAGGAGTGAGTTCCCCCTTGCTTGTTTATCTACCACATAACTGTGGTGTTGTCTGCCTTTAGTAGTAGTTGTCCTGGATGCAGCAGGTCCTTGAAAACTATAAGTGTATTTTGTACAGCTAGCATCTCTTTTTGATTGATGTGAAGATGCCTTTGTTCTGCGGGCCACTTGCCCTGAATATGGTTGCCTGCCATGTGTGCTCCTCAAGCGTAATCCGATTAATCTGTGGTCAGTGTTTGCCTGGCTGTGGGTTGAGTAAAAGGCTGTCCCTTGTTGAGGTGACAAGTTTGAGCCCACCATTGAAACTCCTGTTGAAGGCAAGGAATTAGTGGTATAACTGTTTCCAAACTTTGACAGTGTTGAGACCATACATTCCTTTTAGGTACCATTGTAGTTTCCTCATATGCAGTCTGGCATATGGAATTAGTAGTATGCAAGATGCCATGTAACCCAAGGTCTGCAGAATTTTTCTTGCAGGGAGTTGAGTCTTTGTTGCCATCAATTAAAAGTATTGAGTCAGTTGTCCTTGCTTGTCTGGCGTGAGATAAGCCATCTGAGCCGTTGTGTTCAAGCTGGCACCCAGGAATATTATCTCTTGTGAGGGCACTAGTTTTGATTTCTTTTTGTTTACTGTGTACCCCAGGCAACTTAATAACTTTTTTACAAACGCCAGATGCTTTAGAAGAATGTCCTTGCTCTCTGCTTGAATCGGAGATAAATCTGAATTCCTTTCTGTCTGCAAAATGCAATTACTGGTGCCAGGCAAGACCTTGGGCGCAGTAGATAAGCCAAAGGGCAGTGCAGAGAATTGATAATGTATTGAACCAGCTATGAATCTGAGGTAACCTCTGCGGTTTTGTCTGATAGGGACATGAAAGTATGCCTCCTTGAGGTCCAATGTCATGAGCCAAGCTTTCTTGCCCAGCATGGGAAGAAGCTGATGTAGTGTCAACATTTTGAATTTCGGAACATCCAGGTAAGTGTTTAGAGAAGAAAGATCCAGAATGGGCCTCCAGGCTTTGTCCTTCCTGGGAACTAGAAAGAGTCTTGAGTAAATTCCTTGTCCTTGTTCCTGTGGTGGTACCTTTTGAATAGCTCTCATATCCATGAGTGCTGTAATTTGTTTGAGCCTCTGCCCATTGATTTGGTGGCAGATTTGGCATTCCTTTTAAGCTTGGCAGAGTGTGAAAGTGGAAGCTGTAACCTTGAGATACAATGTTGAGAACCCATTTGTCTTTGGTGATCATATGCCAATTGTGATAAAGTGCCAGTTTTCCTCCCAAGGGGGCTGCCAAGACAGAGTTGTTTGGCAGCTGTAAGTCAATGGGGCTGCTTTTTATATGGTTGGGGCCTGTCTTCCCCTTCTTTCTGGCCTGATGCAACCCATCGTCGAGGCCTGTAAGGACCTTGTGGTTGACCTCTACTTCTTGGAAGTCTGTATCTGCCCCTTGGAGGTCCGTCTGTAACTGACCAATTCTTAGTTGGCCAATGTCTGCTAAATCTAGGAGGCTGAACCTGTAAGAAATCTTTCACCATTTGCATAGATTTTGCCTTATCCTCCATTTTCTTTAATACCTCTTCTGCCTTAACTCCAAATAACACATCCTGCTGCAAAGGTGCATCCAATAATTTTGCTTTAACAGTCTGGTAACGTATGTTCTTTTAACCAAGCATGTCTTCTAATGACAGAGCCTGTAACGGCTGCTCTACAGGAGACCTCAAAAGAGTCAAAACCACATTGCAAAGTATGTTTTCCCACCTGTTTAGCTGCATGCAATAAATCCTGCATTTCTTTAAAAGTAGGAGGATCTGAATCTGGAAGCATTTTTTGTTTCAACTGAGACAGTGGAAATTGCTGATATTTTAGCATGTGAAACTGGCAATTTAAGGCTCTCATTGCTAAAGTTGTAGACATTTATACTTTCTTTCCCCATCTGTCTAATACTCTGGAATCTCTGTCAGAGGGAACTGGATTCTTGGCTGAAGAGGGCTTAACTCCTTTGGGTCCCTGGGAAATAGTTTCAGGGTCAGCAACAGGGCTTTTGTACAGAAATTTGTGAGAGTCAAGGACTCTGTAGTATCTGTTTGGTTTAACTGGGGCTGGAGGTAAGGAATCAGGACTTAGGCTGGATTCAGTATACACATCATCCACAATATCTAACACTGGTGGAATAGCAAGGGGTCTGTGTTGAGGTAATAAAAGGAAGTCTCCGACCCTTTTCTTGGATTCGGAGTAATCCTGGCTTTCCCAATTGAAATGCTCCCTCATGGTATGCAAGGTTTCCCCAAAGGAGTAGTCCTCAGGCGGAGATGCTGATGGAATTGAATCCTCAGCATCAGAATCCTCAAAAGGGGGTAAAGAATATCCTAGGTCTGAGGATGAATCTGAAGAGATGGACATCTGGTCGGATGAGTCATAGTCTGCATCCTGTCTAGGCCTTTTATCAGGAGGGGGATGGGACCCCCTGATCAGAGTGATTAGGTCTTCGGCCATTTTGAGCATTTGTGTCTTAGGCATGGAGGCCTGTGCTGGAGAATGCTGTATTTGTTTTAGATTTTAAAGCTAGTTTAGACTTAAGCAGAGGGTTTAATGCTTAACGGAGTAGTTCTGAAAATACCCTCTGAAGCTGCGGGCAGCTCAGCTACTCCAGATCCCTCTGAAGGGTTAGTTTCGGAAGGCTGAATAACTTGTGCATCTGAAGGTCCAGCCATCTTCACGTGGGAGTCAGAGGTGGCCTGTGGTTCTACAGAAGCGGTAGTCAGGGGCTGCAAAGGCGCCTCCCTGAAAACCGGAGAACAGGCAACTGGCCTAGAAGAAGCTTCATCGTCAGTTTTGGGCCTCGGATGCCTATCCTTGTCTTTGCGCTTTTTATGTATTCCGGTCGTCGGAAGTTCTGACGGCATTGTATAATTGAATTTTCTACCAAAATAATGTTGGGCAAAATCAAAACGACATTTAATAGTGCGTTTGTTAAACCTAGCACAAAACCGACAACCCGTGACGTCGTGGTCTGGACCTAGGCATGGGATACAATGAGGTATTTGCTTCACACAGAAATACAGTTATTAACTTTTACTGACATCGGTCTGAGTCAAGAAAAAGTTTTCCCAATGGGGTACTTAGATTTGTAGAAGACTTTGGTTCTGGATTCGGAAAGAAAATCTCAGGAGATGGCTGACCGGAACTTGCGAACTGCTTTTGCTTCGGGCACCGCGCGACAAGAAAGACTGAAGAAAATGGCATCGGCTGCATCTTATATACCCCTGCCGCACTGACATCAGGGAGGAGGCGACAGCAACAGCCGCCTGACCAAGACTTTGGAACTCCGGCCAACTGGGGAACCGCCTGACGGCAGGATAACCCAAGTGTAATGACTGCAGCAGTGTAACGCTATGAACATCTATAGAGAGTTCCTCCAATCATGGGATTTTACTCTTTTTTTGCAACAGTTACTTTCTTCTGTTGTAGAGTCTGTTTACGGCAGGGGACCACCAAATTGGCTTCATTTTTTTGGAGAATCGCATCTTGGTTCTGTTAGGGATACCACGATCCATGCACTCGTGTAAGTGCTTATAAAGTGCATTTGTGTATGATTCAGCAATCGTACCTCTATTATCCACATGCATGGGTGTCGTGAAGCTTGCCACTTCTGTCTTAAGAAGCGTGAAGTTGGCTTTAAAGAAATTTTTTATGGTAGTTTTAGTCGGGGCGGGATGTGGATGTCCAGGATGATTAGCTTGTGGTCAGATCTGGCCAACAAGGAATTGACCTTTGGTGTGAAACACTGGTCACCCATGTTGGTAATGACCAGGTCTAGAATATTGCTGCTCTTGGTGGGGGTGTGGATAAGTTGATCCAAGGCGTTGGAATTTATGAATTCCAGAAAACGTTGAGCAAAAGAGTTGGAACATGAGTAGTTTTCCCAGTTAATGGTGGGGTAGTTGAAAATCGCCCATTATTAGGTCATAGGGCTGTACCCTAATATTTTCCAGTGTATCAAGAAATGAGGAGTGGGAATCCTGGGGCATGGCGGGGGATCTGTAGCAACACAACTGGCTTAGTCACAGAACCTTAGGTCTGGTGAATCTTATGAATAGGAAGAAAATTTTGAAATACTTAAACTCCATTCCAATCCCAGTGTACAACTTGCTCCTGCATCTTTCTAACATAGTTACAGCATACTCACTCTTATCTGGTCTCACTGGGACCAGACCTTAGGCTGGACAAATGAATGGCTGGTTAATCAGAAAATGCATACAAAATGGCATTTATAGGTTATACATCAGCTGGAACAGGATTTGTGTCAGTACGCATTTTTCTAATGAATATGAAGTCTAAAACTCAAATGTCTGTCATTATTTAGCCCAGAGGAGGTGAAGTGTTGTTCTTCTCTGTTGTCTTTTGCTAGGGCTAAGGTGAGAAATATGATAGCTTGTTAAATAGGAGGCTAGCTAAAGAGAGGATGGATAAGAGGGAGTCTACCGTAACTCAGTCCATTAGGTACAAATATTACAAGAAACTACACCAGTCCCTAAAAGCCTAAATAACCCTGCCTACCTTCCATAAATTACCCCCCCAATTCCTCAAAATCGCTGCCAATTCAATTGCTTATCCTGTATGTATCCTTATAAATCGCTCTATTTCCAAAGCCCTTGTCCCTCACATTTGGAAATCCTTTTTTACAACCCTCTCCACAAAGGAGGTAACTCCACAGACCCATCCAACTATCGCCCCATTGCCATTTTCTCCCCACTCTCCAAAATTCTTGAGTAATGTATCCACACCAAGCTACTTAAACATTTGCTAGATAACAATCTTCTTACTCCTACCCAGCATGGATTCAGACCCAACCACAGTACATCTACTGCAGTACTCTTTCACCCAAACTGTAGCAGAACCCCACCTACTTTCCTGTCTAGTCCTTGATCTTTCAAAGGCTTTCGATACAGTCTCTCACCCCAAAATGCTATCCAAACGTTCTGATCTCCACCTCTCTACCCTTTCTATAAACTGGTTCTCTAGTTATAAGTAACAAATCCCAGCTGGTAGATACACAGGAAATCCAAAGTGGAAAAGCAGACAACCGACTCCACGGCAATGTAAAATCATGAAGAATTTTATTCCAACATGTAGAACAAACACACAAAATGGATTGAGCGCTTTCGTCTCCACCCTGGAGACCTCTTCAGAATCAATAAACAAATCAAAGATGCCACTTTTAAATGCTCACTAATGAATTAATTCTAACTCAATTAACAGCAATAAAATCATAATTAGCAATTGGCCATAACCAATTAACTATTACAATTGAGAAACCTTTTAAAAAACCTTGAACTAGTCAAGTGTGCAAAAGTATGTACCAGGCCACTCATATCTGTTGTTTTAAAACTACATTATGTAGAAAAAAAGCCTTCAACTTGTAAAATGCCACATGTCTAATAAATATATATTTAGTATATTTAATATATAGTGTATAAAAGTTATCTAATGTAAAATAATTAATTTATATATGTTTATGTGTATATAACTATATAATACTAAGTATTAAATATGTTAAAATATAATGCAATACATAAGTAATTTTGTAATGTAGAGTATAAATATGAATATTAAATAAATAATAATAAAAAATATTAAATATTACATATACATACCAGCTGGGATTTGTTACTTGTAGTTTCTTTTACACTGTTTCCTGGTTCTCTAGTTACTTATCAAACAGACAACAATCTATACGCTGGCAATCTGTCAACTCTCCATTTCTATCCATCAACACTGGTGTTCCCCAAGGCTCCATCCTGGGACCCCTCTTGTTCAATATCTTCACTAAACACACTACATACCGCTACTAACCTCTACACTCCTACAATACGCTGACTATTCAACCCTTATCACCACCGCCCACAGTATCCCAGAACTCCTCGCATATACCCAAGACACCTTCACCAACATTGAAACTTGGTTCACTGACAATCAATTAATATTAAACCCCAAAAAAAACAAAGCTTCTACTTTTCCTTCCAAAAAAAATGATTCATCTTAAATCCTCCTTCGCTATTACCTCACTTAAAAATACCACCATCACACCTGAACTCTATACTAAATTACTTGGTGTATCAATGACTAACTAAAGTTCGACATACATATCAATCAATGTATAAAGAAAACCAACCAAAAACTTGGATTTCTGCACCGTAATCATAAACTATATTCTTACTCTCCACCAAACCCTCCCTTGCTGTATCTCTCCTCTTACCCTTTTTTCTGTATGCAGCTCTAGTACTCACTAACCTTTAGTCATCTCTCCTCTCCAAATTAGAGCAAATCTACCACAATATAGCTAGATTTGCCTCCAACCAACCATATAAATCACACCACTGCCATGCTCTTAATTCTTTACTCTGGCCTGAATTCCAAAAACAATGTCTTCCACAATTACACATTGTACACTCTATACTCTACAACCCTACATCCTGTCCCTCCATCTCAAACCTAGTATCACTCTATAACCCCCCATCTCCAGCTTCGCACATCTTATAAAAATCTTCTCAACATCTACAAACCCCGGTAAATCCCTTCATAAATTCTCTGTTGCTCATACCTGGAATGTCCTCCCCTAGAATATAAGAATTATCCCCCATAAAGCCCAATTCAAACTCAAACTTAAAAACTACCTAAATACCTGGTATTGCCCTGGTCAAACTCCTACTTGACATCTTACTGCTCTCCTGTTAATTCTATCTCCTGACTCTCTGCATACATCATATTTTTCTATTTGTCTCTCTAATACATCTTACTGTAGACTTATAACTGGATTCTTGTAAATACTGCTGTAAATAGACTTATTACTGAAATCTGTATATATTTCTACATGTGAACTTTTTATTGCTGTTCTATAGTAACATTATGCAACTTGTACACAACTCTATAAAATTGTTATTTCCTATGTATAACAGCTTCATATTTTTACCTTTGTAAATATATCTTTGTTTTTATATTGTGAAATGTATCTGGAGCTTTTCTCCTCTGGTCTCCACTGAAAATGGGCCCCTGGGTCTGCTGGACCAACCCGGTTAACAAATGACAATAAATAAAAATAAAATAAAATAAATTTGGGCATTTGGACATTTTTTTTTTACAAAGGTTAAATCTCTCTGAAGTAAAAATATGGCTCTCAGTTTTCAGATTGGTCACTCATTTTTACATTTCCTCTTATTTAATTTGACAACATGCGGGCGTAACCTATTTAACAGCTGTAATAGATGTTCTTCCAGCTCATGACCCCACATAAGAAAGGTTATCAATCTGGTTCACAATGATGTCTACACCATCAATCATGTCTGCAAGAGCTCTCTGGAATACATCTCAGGCAGACAAAATACTAAATGTCCATCTAATATAAAGCTACCTTCCACATGCCATTTTACATGCAAAAATACACACAATGGAGCTTTTTCAGCAAACTGCTGGTTTTATCTTCCATAATCTCTCATTTGCATGAAATACTAAAATAGCCTCACATTTAAGATGGTTGAGACCACTTCATCAACTGTAAGCAATGGGTAATTATCCCTTTTACACAACTTGCAAAAATCTTGTGGATCAATACAAATGCATATTTTGCATACAGCACAGTCAACAATTTATTCAATGTGTTTGCATCAAACATTCATAACAAAACCTAAGCTTTACATCTGCTACTGTACTTTACTAGTAGTATTAGATTTCCTAAATGATATTCTCTTGGCAAACTTTCTAGTCCTGTAAATAATTTAGTACAGCTATGCTGGTATGGCTGCTATGGCTCAACATAGTATTTGACATGTTTCTATGCGATTGTTGCCATAAGATAATTTGCTAGGTTTCTAGTCAGAGAAACAGTCACTGGAGACAGAACTTCAGTTATTAAACACAGGCTTATTTATGACAAAAATAAAGTTTTTGTGCAGTTTCAGGAATAAAAGTCAGATAAAATAAATGCATTCTCACAGGTGCAGGCTCATACAGCAATCTAGTCAGTGCAAATAATGCTTTCAGAATAAAGATATTCAGCAGTCTCGGCATTTCAATGGATTTTGTTATACAGGCAAGTAGCTTCCTGCTCTGAGGATGGCAGCTTCCAAATACAGTTTTTGCTCATTCAGACTAATAGATTCGCAAACCACAAGTTTTTCTCAAGGTTCTGCACTCTACATTCTCTTTTCTTCCCAAGAGTCAAAAGGCCTTGATTTGTCCTCCTTACTGAAAGAAGCTGACTCTCACTGCCAGAAGTAGCTTGCTCCCCTGCCTCACTCTGACTTGTCTGCCTGAAGACTCTGCACTTGCCATGTATGACACACCTTCTGGTACAAGCCACTATAAGATCCCTTTTACATACAGCTGGCTTCTCATACACTATATTCTGACACACATACATAGGTTCCACATTAGAATTGACAATTGCTAGTTTCTCTCAAATCCAAATGATGCAGAAATTGGCAGGGTTTACTTCAGCTATAATAAAAAAACATTTTTCTTTTTTTAATAGACAAATGCTGGTAGCTCCCGATGCAATGGGTTCATCCCCTGCTCAGAATGTGAACAGTATGCACACAGCTCTCATGCAGTACCTTCTGGTCCCTGGGGCTTCAATCCCTCAACCACATACACAAGAAACAATGTTGTGAACTAGCACTTCCATGTCGTGGCAAAAACATGCTGGGTAAATGCTGGGTAACTTCAGAGATCATGCATACTATACCATTTTAAGGTTTCTAGAAGACTTTAAATAAATACCACTCAAGCTTTACCACCTGAATACTTTTATTAAAGTATTAGACAGATCTTTCAGACACCACATATTTTCTAAAACAATCTTCGAGTTGATCTCAGAAACCTTAATGTTGCAATGAATTAAAGTTTCTGATGATATTTAAATAAGATCAGTGCATATTTTGCAAAGTTGATAAGAACCAGTATTGCTAGAATAATATCCCGCTTGCTAGAACAAACATGCTTAAGCTCTATGTTGTGGTAGTTTGTGGAGCTCCAATGTGTAAATAAAGGTAATTCAACCCAGAATCACCAAGTCCTAACCTCCAGTACCACATGCTTTGGAAGGAATCAAATGAATAACAGCTGTGACACTTTCACCTAAACCATTGATGGCAAATCTTCTGAGCTTGGCATGTCAAAAATTAGGAAAATGCCTATGCTGACTCTGCTGGCGTCCCCCCCCCCCCCGAACAAAAGAGAAAGAATTCTTTACATATTCTTTATTTAAAAAAACAGTCCAATCATGTGCCATGTATTATAAAAGTAAAAGAAAAATCAGTGACTTACAATAGAGAAAACAATATGCACACTAATAATTGGACTTAAAATAGTGCACCAAGAAATTACCTTACTTTTAATAGTAATTTTGAAAATGAGCTGAAAAAATATGGAACACATGGCATTTGATTAACATAATTTAAGGACTTTTTTTGTTGCCAAGTTTTAAGTGTAGGGTCACATATTTCTTGTACTTTTGTTCAGTTTCCTTTGGTAACTTGGGTGTTGGTGAATGCTGGTGTCTCACCCAAAACATCACGGTGTGTCACCTTTGACACGTGTCATAGGTTCGCCATCACGGACCTAACCTAAATTTTAACCTCCTAATAACAATGGCCAAGAAAGCAGCAGGCATCTGGTCCTACAAAGGTTATAAATATCAAAACATACATGCTACATTAACTCTGTTCCCCTTTGCCTTCTCTCTCACACTCTGTCTCCCTATATATATATATATAAATATATATATATATATATATATATATATATATATATATATATATATATATATATATATTTAATTCTATGCCATCATACCTCCTTGCTCCCATCTATACTGTATCCATACAGTTCCTAATACTAGCCTCCATTCTATTCAGCTGTTCCCTCAGATGTGTTTGCCTCTTTTTGTCTCCTTCTACCATTTAGTTTTCTCTCCTTTCATCCTTGCATGTTCCTTTATTACATCAGTTAAGAGGGTTGATAAAGGGCAGGTCCAGATATCAGATACATACTCTAACAAAATTACAAACGCAGAACACAAAAATCAATTTTCAAAACCAAGTATTTGCCATGCCACAAAGTCACCCATTAGAAAAAAAATTACCAGCCAACTCCCAATTTAGAACAAGATACAAGATTTGGAGCTGTAACACTGTCAGCATACAGCTTAAACCACAAACTCCCTTCTTAACCAGACAAAACATACTCATCTTAAAATAACACATTCCAGACTTGAAGACATGTCAGTGCCCAAAGCATATGCAACAAACTCTCAGATTCACATTCTAGGACAGTTACGTGCCAGCTAGACAAACAACAGCAGATGAAAATATCTCAAATATTTGGACAGCTCATATGGCTAAAGGAGCAGGAGTTGCAACAATCGTAAATTCTAACATTTCCAACTGGCAAAGCATTTCCTAATAACACCGAATGTCAAAGCAGAAATTCTTACAACAGCCCTTAAACTAAACATCCTTACAATGCCTTTATACAATTACAGTTTATACCAACCCTTTTGGCAAACTGTTGACAAACTAGAAAATTCACTTTCAAGGATAACAAACAAAACAATATATTAATACTACGTAAAATAAATATTGGATTGGGCTACTGAAGACTACAGTTAATCCAAATCACTATCACCTAAACATTAAATCTATTCGGCTTAGCCCATATTAAACACAGTACCAAGTAAGATACATTTATATCAGACAGAAAGTACAATAGAATGGATTTTAAAAACAAATCCCAACTAAATTACTCAAGCAGCAATAAAAACTCTTCTATGTCACCTACGGCCACAATAAAATGCATGAAACAGCCACCTAAGGTTGTGCACATCACCTAAGAAACTTATGTAAATATCTGTTTAGCTAATAGCGGACTGACCACCAATGAGGGATTTTTTTTTAAATCTACCTATTAAATCTTCCCTCACCATATTTAACTCTATAGCCCCCACTGTGCAAAAGAATCCCTACCCATTGGTTGAATCACAAAATTAAACGGGTCACTTATTTTAGGGACAAAGCAGGGAAACAACTGCAAACACATAAGACACCAAATTAATGACACAGACAATGTAGGAGCAAAGCAAAAAAATATATATATGTTATCCAACTCCATTAACCTAACCACCTCAAGACACTAACGCTGCAATCCTAATTTCTTAACTTCAGTTCAATACAAGCAAATCCATATCATCTGTATTTATCTTCCTCCTGGCAATACCACCACCACCCTAGAAGATATCCTTTGCTGCCTATCTCAAAACTTCCCACAAAAAACTATAGTCCTAGGTGACTTTAATATTGATTGGAAGTCTTGTAGCACTGCACACCCTACTAACCATACCAACCTATATGGTTTCTCTCAAACCATTACCTCCCCTACTAGAATACACAAACCCAATAGGAAAGAAAGTACCTTAGATTGGACACTCAATCATCTTCAAGCATATGAAGTAGGGACCCTCACAGACAGGGTTGCCAGATTTCCAGCCCCCCAGGTAGGAACAGGAAAAAAAAGGTCTCTCACGGCAAGTGAAGACCAAAAAAAAAAAAAAAAGGTCTTTAATGAGGAACACAGTTCCACATTAAAGAACAGTAGCTCAGTAGCTCTGCACTAAACACGGAGCTTCTCGTGTTTAATGCATTGCAGTTCCGCATTCAACACAAGTAGTTCAGTGTTTAACGATTTTTGATTGGCCCATACAGGCCAATCAAAAATCGCTAAACATGGAGCTTCTCGTTTTTAATGCGGAACACAAGAAGCTCCGTGTTTAGCAATTTTTGATTGGCCCGTATGCCAGGTATACGGGACAGTAAAAAAAAAAAACAAAGAAAGTGGAGGCTGGCCGGGATTTAAACCGGCAGGGCGGGACTCAGGATCAGGCTGCTGATCTCCAGACAGTCCCGCCCAAATAGGGACGTCTGGCAACTCTGCTCCCAGATGATGTAAGTGATCACTCACTCACCTATATTATCAGGCATAAGACCAATATACCCTCCCCAACCACAAGACAACTCAAACCAATAAAAACTTTAACCCTGACCTCTTCCAAAGAGAACTTAGGGCATGTGATTGGTCTCCCACAAAATACTTCCCTCTTGAGGAAGCCGTAAGATGCTTTAATTCTAAATTCCTAGCCATTCTTGACCACCATGCACCAACTCGATCAAAATTAGGACTAAACCTGCCCCATGGCTTTTTAGAGAAACCAAGCAAAAAATCTTACGTAGAAATAAATTCTGAGCCAAATGGCGTACCACTAAAAACCCTGTAGATCAACAAAAATTTATACAGCTGAGAAATGACACAAAGAAAGATATACTCTCAGACAAAAGAAACTTTTACTTACAACTCCAGCAAACTCACCAAAAGAAACCACAAAGTTTTGGGCGGCCATTAAACTACTACACCCAGGTCAATCCATTACACCAACCCCCCCCCCCCCCCAAAGCTCTGACCATGAGAATCCTATGCAAACTGCCAATACCGTCAATACTTTTTTCACAGAGGCCATTCAAACACTTGCAAATCAGCTATCACCTGATAGCTCAACTCTCACAACCTCTAATACTAGCCCACTCCCTCCTTTTTTCTTGCAGCCAGTACCTTACATAACAAATTCTCACCCTAATCCAAAAACTTAAACCATCCACTCCCTCAGCTAACCAACTACCTGCAGAATATCTGCAAAAAGCTGCCAAAGGCATAGCTTATCCTATTTCCATCCTGAAAACAGAACCATAAGTGAAGGACAAATCCCAACTATCTGGAAAATCTCCCACATTATCCCCCTACATAAAGGTGGCAACTCTAACAAATTTTCTAACTACCGACCAATAGCCTTACTCTCACCTTTGGCAAAAATTATGGAAAGATGCATCCACAGTCAACTACTTGACCACGTAATCTAAAATAATCTACTTTCCAAGTGTCAACATGGATTTATGCCATTCCACAGTACTACCACTGCCCTCTTATCCTTTACTGACTGCATTAACAAAAACCGTAACAACAACGTGCTTTCCTCTGCACTCTTTATTGATCTTTCAAAAGCATTTGATATGGTTAACTACCAGATACTTATAAATATTCTCAAATCCCTTTCACTAGACGCACCGGCTATAAAATGGTTCCAACCCTACTTAGAAAATAGACAACAGGCAGTGCTATGGGATAATAATCTATCTACCCACCTCCCCACTACCCTTGGTGTCCCTCAAGGCTCCATACTGGGACCTCTCCTATTTTTAATTTTTAATGACCTTCACTTAAGTAATTCCTCAGGCTACTTGTATACAATATGCAGATGATTCCACACTAATATGCTCAGCCACATCTTCATCTGAACTGCAGTCCCTAACCCAAAAAGTGGTTAATACAGTAGAACAATGGTTTACACAATGCTGCCTCCTTCTGGACCCCCCAAAAAACTAAACTCTTGCTCTTTACTCCCACATGTAAATCTTCTCCAGTAGAGTTCACAGTCATATCTAATAATTGTACTCTATCTCCTGACCCTACTACCAAACTTCTTGGAATAACAACTGACAACAATCTCAACTTCGACACCCATATCAACAATACAATTAAAGCTGTAAATAGAAAACTTTGCTCTCTATATAGGATCAAATCTTTCCTTACTCCAACAGCTGGAATAACTATCGCCCACACTCATCTAATGTCTACATTCCTCTATGCCTCACCTATATATACTAATCTATCAAAAAATAACCTCCAGAAAATGGTAATCTCCTATAACAGCACTGCCAAATTTGCTACTGTAAATCCTCTTAGAACTCGCCACTGCACTAATCTAAAACAGCTAGGATGGCTTGAGCTACAAAATCAGCTTAAATTTCACCAATTTACCATTGTCTACAAGATCCTTCACCAATCTACCAATACTTCTATACTTTCTACCCTCATTACCCCCTATAACAATCTTAATACCCTACGTTCATCAAATAAACTACTTGTCAGTATATGTAAATCCAACAACATGGCCGGTGACTCTCTATTCTCTAATAATGCTGGGAAATCCTGGAACCTACTTCCCAGTGGACTTGCATCACTGTCCTATATCACTTTTCAAAAATAAACTGAAACTTTACCTTAGAACACACGGGTTATGCCCCTGTTCTAAACCTGGGTTCCGTTTACCTGCTTATCTCTCAGTACTAACTCCAATCTTCCTTGATAATATAGACAACTTTAGACTTGCTATGTTTAACTGACCTTGTCCTGTTGATATTTTCTTAATTTTAGATTTTTATTTAGTTTATTTACCTGACCTTGTCTTGTTGAGATTTTCTTTATATGTGATAAGTCTGTTAGATAGTTATGTAATGAGCTACCATCCTTTGTTAATGTATTGTACTAGCATTTTTTGTTACTAAATTCTGTCTTAGAGCTTATCTCCCCGGGCCTCTACTGAAAATGGACATATATCCAGTTAGACTAGCCGGGTCAACAAATGTAAAATAAAATACATACATAAAATAAATAAATTAAAGACCAAGTTCAGAGTGGCAGAAGGATAGAGTAGGCTGAGTGAATCAAACCCTGGACTAATTTACTTCTTTTTCTTTTCGGCTGTTCCCGTTAGGGGTCGCCACAGCGGATCATCTGTTTCCATTTCTTCCTGTCCTATGCAACTTGCTCTGTCACACCAGCCACCTGCATGTCCCCTCTCACCACATCCAAAAACCTTATCTTAGGCCTTCCTCTTATCAGGCAGCTTCATCCTTAGCATCCCTCCTCAGCACATGTCCAAACCAATGCAATCTCACCTCTCAAACCGTCCAACCTGAGCTGACCCTCTAATATACTCATTCCTAATCCTGTCCATCCTCGTCACACCCAGTGCAAATCTTAACATCTTTAACTCTACCACGTCCAGTTCTGACTCCTGCCTTGTTGTCAATGCTACCATCTCCAACCCATATAACACAGCTGGTCTCACTACCCTCTAGTAGACCCTTACCTTTCACTCTGACTGGTACCAGCCTGTCACAAATCACTCCTGACACTTTACTCTCTTCTTCACTTCTCTTTCACTCACACCATTACTCTGAGCTGTTGATCCCAAGTATTTAAACTCATCCACCTCCGCCAACTCTACTCCCTGCATCCTCACCATTCCTCTATCCTCCCTCTCATTCACACACACACATTCTGTCTTAGTCCTGCTGATACTCATTCCTCTCCTCTCTAAAGCACATCTCCACTTTTCCAGGGTCACCTCAACCTGGTCCCTACTGTCACAACAGATCATATCATCTGCAAACATCATAGTCCACAGGGCCTCCTATCTGATCTCGTCTGTCAACCTGTTCATCACCATTGCAAATAAGAAAGGGCTCAGGGCTGATTCTTGATGTAATCTCATCTCCACCTTAAACATATGTCACTCCTACCGCAGAATTCACCACTGTCACACTACCCTCGTACATATCCTGTACCACTCTTACATACTTCTCTGCCAATCCGGACTTCCTCATACAATACCACAACTCCTCTCTAGGCACCCTGTCATATGCTTTCTCTAGGCACCCTGTCATATGCTTTCTCTAAGTCCACAAAGACACAATGCAACTCCTTCTGACCTTCACTGTACTTCTCCATCAACAGTCTCACAGCAAACATTGCATCTGTAGTGCTCTTTCCCAGCATGAAACCATACTGCTGATCACTAATCATCACGTCCCTTCTTAACCTAGCTTCCACTACTCTTTCCCATAACTTCATGCTGTGACCGATCAATTTAATCCCTCTGTAGTTACTACAGCTCTGCACATCATCCTTATTCTTAAATATCGGTAGCAAAACACTTTTCCTCCACTCCTCAGACATCCTCTCACTTTTCAAGATTTCATTAAACAGTCTGGTTAAAAACTCCACTGCTATTTCTCCTAAGCACCTCCAAGCTTCCACTGGTATGTCATCTGGACCAACAGCCTTTCCATTCTTCATCCTCTTCATAGCTGTCCTTATTTCCTCCTTGCTAATCCATTGCACTTCCTAATTTATTATCCCCACATCATCCAACCTTCTCTCTCTCATTCTCTTCATTCGTCAGCCCCTCAAAGTACTCTTTTCGTCAGCCCCTCAAAGTACTCTTTCCATCTGCTCAACACACTCTCCTCGCTTGTGAGTACATTTCCTATTATCCTTTATCACCCTTACCTGCTGCACATCTTTCCCAGCTTGGTCCGTCTGTCTAGCCAATTGGTATAGGTCCCTTTTCTCCCTCCTTAGTGTCCAACCTTTCATACAACTCTCCATATGCCTTATCCTTCGCCACCTCTCTCTTTGCCATGCGCCTCATCTCCTTATACTCCTATCTGCTTTCTTCATGACAATCCCACTTCTTTGCCACCCTCTTCCTCTGTATACTTTCCTGTACTTTGTCATTCCACCACTGGGTCTCCTTGTCCTCCTTCCTCTGTCCAGATGTCACACCAAGCACCTTTCTAGCAGTCTCCCTTACCAGCTCTGCTGTAGTTACCCAGTTATTTGGTAACTCTTCACTGCCACCCAGTGTCTGTTTCAACTTTTCCCTGAATTCCACCTCACAACCACCCCTTTTCAACTACCACCATTTGATCCTTGGCACTGCTCTCACACTCCTCCTCCTCTTCTTGATCACCATCATCATCCTACAGACCACCATTCTGTGCTGTCTAACTATACCTCCCCTGTCCCCACTTTACAGTCTCCTTTCAGACTGGCCTTCATGTATAGGATATAATCTACCTGTGTGCATCTTACTCCACACTTGTACATTACCCTATGCTCCCCCCTCTTTTTAAAATACTTATTCACCACAGCCACGTCCATCCTTTTCGCAAAATTCACTACCATCTGACCTTCTGCATTCCTCTCCTTAACACCCTACCTATCCATCACTTCATCCCCTCTTTTCCCTTCACCAAGATGCATATTGAAATTCGCTCCAATCACCAATCAAGTCTCTCACCCCTTGGGTACACTCATCACCACTTCATCCAACTCACTCTATAATTTTTCACTCTATAATTTTTCTCTCTCATCCATTGCATACCCAGCTTGCGGAGCATATGTACTAACAGCATTCATCATTACACCATCAATTTCAGTCTCACAGCTGTAATCCTTTGTACTGACTGCCAAACTAAATGAATCCAGGCATCTTGTATGAGAACAGAACCCACATTCTTCTGATCTTCAGCATCAGTGACAAGTGTGCAGCCTGCTGAGTCACTGACACTGTTAGTAACATATCAACATATGTTAAATTAAAAAAAAATATTCTACAAAAATGTCCCCAGTTAAATTGTAGTTAATGATGGTAATACATGTAGTGAGTGGTGTTACTGATATCTACAATTCTGATCAGATGGAGAAAGTTGACTGTGTCAATTTGCTTTCTGGTTCTGTGTTTCATTAAGAAGCACAGTTTAAAGTGACTGCTGCTCTCAAGATTGCTGCAACACAGCAACATGAATAGAAAGTGCCTAAGGCACTACTTTAATAAAAAGTGAAATAGTTTTCCTACTCCAAATAAAACGGATTTGAACCAAATGAACAACAAAAATCCAAGTAGCCACATGCCCATTTCTGCTTATAAATATGATACCTCCACCACAACCTAAGCTCTCTGCTGTAACTTTCAATTCACCCAGTTTATGAAGATAGTTTAGGCTTAAGTAAGCATGTTAAAAATTTGTTTTGTGAATGTAAGTGATGCCATGACATTTCAGCCCCTATCTACAGGCCAGCACAAAATAATTTTGACTCAAGACAAACATACACCAACTCATATTTCCTTTAAATGTCTTTCAGACTTCTGGAAATCTGAGTCAACAGTTGTTAATATCTGAAATGGGGTAAAGCAGGGAGAATCCCCCATAAATTCCAGGTTGTTCCACATGTTCTAATGAACCAGTAATTTTGAACAATGACTATTACTGTGCAGTCTTGTAACTGTCCTTTAATCTCAGGTGCTCACCTCCCTCACAGGCATACCTGAACAAGTAGTTGTGTGTGTCAAAGGTAGCTTTCCAATTTCCCACAGTCAATAAAACGTCAGTCATGTGCTCCTTTGACTTGGCTTAAAGAAATGAGATTTTCAAAGATCAATGACCCTAATCCCTGCCAACTGCCTGTGAATTAATTGCAAGACAAACCCCCAAGACACAGGTTCTACAAAGCAGATTAGTTTAATTGAACTGACCCTTGATATGCGTCTAGCCTTCCCACATTGCTGGCTTAACTGTCGGTCAGAATGGTACTAAACTCATCTGCATACAGGATACAATAAATCAGTGTGTGCAAGTTCTGTGAGCTAAAATAGGGACCCAGATGAATCACAGATCTGTTTAGTGCTACATTCACTCAGAACATAGAGAAAATCATTCTCTTATCTATGTCAATTCACTTCCGTTATAATTAGAAAGCAAAAATGACTTTATAGAAGCACTACAAGGAAATAAAATGCAGAAGCATTATAAGGAAATGAAAATGCAGCAAGTTACTTGAACACTTACAAGTACACTTTTTTCAGAATTAAACCAACAAGGATCTTAAAGCAATGGAACAGTCTCCACAAATTTCACCTGCTTATTTTTACATCATTTTTTGTTTTGTTTTTACTACGGACATGAAAAGAATAACTATATCTTATTTACATCATAGTTTACGGTTTAAAACATAACATTACTTTCCTGTGAAAACTGGAAGAGCTGTTAGAAACAACAGTCATTTTCATTTTTCTAAATATGACTTCACCACACTTCCTCTATGTAGAATATGCCGGTCTACATATTTATATGAAAAATAAATGAATGCAATGCAAAATAAAAGGAACGCTGCTTCCGAATCTGACTGACTATAAGTTTAGTTTTCTAAACTAGGGTGTGGCCGGAAATTTCAAATTAGTATACCAAGCTCACCCACTGGTACTCCACCTCATTATGATAATCTGGTCTATAGTATACAGGGCTGCCAGCAGTCCAAAAAGTTATGAATGTGAAGCATCTAAAATTAGGCCACACATTTAAATTCAGTAAAAGAGATTTGGTGTTCATAAAAAGAACACAAAAAGTCAGATCGGGTAATGAGGGCCAGAGTCAAAGTGAAAAGAGGCACAGTCTTAGGAACTTAATGTGCCAAAGTTCATTAAGTCTGCAATGTGAAGTAAATGGGTATAAAAGCAAGCAAGTCAGAGTTTTAGAGAAATAACTTTGGTAATTCTACAAGTTGTGCATATCTGATGTGTGCCATCTAGATTAACCTGCCTATTATCCCTGGGGTCTGAAACCGATGTTGTCTTGCATTCTACCTGGACTGCAACAAACTACACTTCTGGGCACAGATGGTGGTTGGGCCTCCCTCACAGAAGCAGCAGAAGAAGGTAATGGTACTTGGCAGCTTGCCCAGTGAAGAAATCATTAAAGCAAAAGTTATTCATTATAGCATGTACAACTGTGGAGTTGTTTCTTGATTTCATGACCAGGAATCAGTGAGCAGTCAGGCAAACAGGTAACAATGCAAAAACATTTTAAGATGAAAAAGAATCCCATACGAACAATGACAGCAGACCATGTACCAAACATTCCAGGCCACAAACATCACTGCATGCATCAGTTATACTCTATGTTTTTACAGTAACAGAAGAACTAACCTGAATGTCCTGGTCCATAGATAGTACAGTTGTGTACACTTACCATAAATGTAGATGTTACACTGTATTCACTGTTGCTGTCCTCACATATGGGTTTATCCAGCTCCCGGGTAGCCCTCAGTTGGCCCGAATACAGAGTCCTTGGTATATGACGTTGGTTGTAAAACTGATCTCAGAACGTCAGGTAGAAAGGGAGCAGCCAATGCCATTTCCTCAGTTTTTCTTGCCTTAAATGTCAGGAGCCCCCAAAATAAGGCTAAGCCAGGAATGAAACACCCTGGACACGTCATACAAAAAATAAGTGGTCTGTGCCTTATGAAAAAAGAGGGAATGGGGGGTGGGAATCCAGGACTGCAACAGTGAATATACTCGAACATCTACATTTATGGTAAGTGTACACAACTGTTTATGTTCTTCGTGTTTCACTGCTGCAGTCCTCACATACAGGTTGATTCCCAAAGCCCAGGAAAAAGACAAGGGGGGGGGGGGATCACATATTAACAGTTGGTAAGAAGGCCCTGCAAAATTGCAGAGGCAAAACCAGTTCTGGAATTAGAAAACAAAGGTAGATTGTGAAAGTATGGACAGAAGACAAAGTAGCTGTTTCTAGAATGTCCTTAGTAGGCACACCTCTCAGGAAAGCTGCAGGGGTAGAGGCTGCCCTAGTAGAATGGGTCTTAATACCCTGAGGGGGAACCTTCCCATGCTGCAGGTTAACAAAAGTGAATACAATGAACAATCCATTTGGAAATGGTTTGTTTTGAAATCGCTTTACCCTGAGCCCAAGGAGAAAAACAACCAACTGTTCAGATTTTAGAAAGGATTTAGTCCCAAGTAAAATCTCAGCTGTCTATGCACATCAAGACAGTGCAAAATCCTTTCCCCTTTATTATGGGATTGTTTATTATGGGGATGGTTGAAAAAAGCAGGCAGGTGAATAGACTGGTTAAGGATTAAACTGAAAACTACCTTAGGCATAAAAGAGGGATTAGTTCTCAGAGAAACTCGATCTGAATGAAAAATAATGAAAGGTTCTACTGCCATTAAGTCTTGCAGCTCCGATACCCTTCTGGCTGAAGTAATAGCAAATAGAAAAGCAGTCTTCCAGTAGAGAAAAGTACAGTTTTGTACCTACCATAAATGTAGATGTTCGAGTGTTCACACTGCTGCAGTCATCACTGTTGGGTTATCCTGCCATCAGGCAGTCCCGCAGTCGGCCAGAGTTCCAAAGTCTTGGTCCAGCGTTGGTTGCTGTTGCTTCTTCCCTGACGTCAGTGTGCCAGGGGTATACAAGATGCATCCAACGCCATTTTCTTCAGTTTTTCTTGCCCCAGATGTCAGGTGCCCCCAATAGGTAGGCAATACATATTGCTATATAAAAAATATACATATAAAAATAACACAATACCTTCAGTCAAAAGCAAATACACCACAGAGGTTGTATAGGATAGAAAGGAATAGATAAGTCCAGCTAGTACAGAGGGGATGGAGGGAAGGTAACCTGGACTGCAGCAGTGTGAACACTAACATCTACATTTATGGTAGGTACAAAACTGTACTATTTTCATTGTGTTACACTGCTGCAGTCATCACTGTTGGGTTGAATCCCAAAGCTAAGGATGGGTGGTGGAACTAAACAGGGTTTGGAGAGGCTAGTAGGCCCTGCAGAACTGCAGTGGCAAAGCCAGCTCTGGTTTTAGAGTATAGAGGTAAGTGATAGTGCTTGGTGAAGGTGTGCACTGAACTCCAAGTGGCAGCCTCCAAAATATCCTTGGTTGGTACCCCTCTGAGGAAGGCTGTTGAATGTTGCTGTAGCCCTGATGTTACCAGGCACAGATTTCCCATGGTGTGTGCAGCAGAAACAGATACAATGTCCTATCCATTTTGAAATGGTTTGTTTTGAGATGGCTTTTCCTTGAGATCCTGCAGCATAGGATACAAAAAGCTGGTCAGATTTTCTGAAAGCCTTAGTTTTATCCAAGTAATAACGTAATTGCCTGTGAATGTCCAAAGAGTGTAGGAGCCTTTCCCCTTTGTTCTGGGGGTTTGGATAAAAGGTGGGCAAATGAATGGTTTGGTTTAGGGCCACATTGGATACCTCCTTTGGCATAAAGGAAGGGTTAGTTTGTAAAGAGACTCTGTCTTGATGAAAAATAATGAAAGGCTTCACTGACATTAGGGCCTGTAAGTTCTGAGACTCTTCATGCTGAAGTTATTGCTAGCAGCAGGGCAGTCTTCCATGATAGGAACTGTAGATCAGCAGTGAAAGCTGATTAAGGGCGGAAGTGTTCGCTTTTCCAGAACAAAGTTGAGATCCCAAGTTGGTGTTGGTGCTCTCCGGGGCGGTCTTATGTTCTTTGCCCCTCTGAGGAACTGTCTTAGTAATGGATGTGAAAATATAGGAGGATCCGTGTTGTATTGAGCTGAAACAGCTGAGGCGTGGATCTTAATAGATGAAAAGGAAAGTCCTTTGTGCAACATCTCAGTTAAATATTGAAGAATCTGAGGAATATTTGGGACAAGGGGATTTTGGCCCTTAGCCTGGTTCCAGGCGCAGAATCTTTTCCATTTGTCTGAATAGCCTTTCCTGGTGCTGGGCCTCCTGGCCTCCAGAATGACGTCCATCACAGCTTTAGAGATAAGTGTTGACTGGTTATTTAGGCAATTTGCCATGCAGCCAGATTTAAAGTCTTGAGCTGGCTGTGTAGAATCTGATTGTTTTGCTGAGTGTAGGCAAAATCCATGGTGGGCCTTGAGCCATGTTTCTAGTATTGGATACCAGTGTTGGCATTACCACTCTGGAGCAATAAGGATCATTTGTGGCCTCTCTAATCTGGCTTTAATCTGGCTTTCAGCAGCACCTTTGCCAGAAGAGGCAGTGGAGGAAAGGCATACACTGTCAATGTTTTCCAACTGAATGAGAGGGCGTCCACTTTCCAAGCTAGTGTGTGGTATGTCCTTGTGCAGAATTTCCGTAGCTGGTAGTTTTGGGGGGAAGCAAACAGATCTATGTCTGGGCTCCCCCATTTTTGAGTTATCATTGCGAATACTTGTGGATCTAGTTTCCACTCGTGAGGATCTGTGATGTTTCTGCTTAGTTCATCTGCCAGTGTGTTTTTCTTTCCTGGCAGGAATTGTGCTTGTAGCTGAACTTGGTAGGTCAGTGCTGTGTTCCACAAGGTCACTGCTTGTCTGCATAGGGGGTAGGAGTGTGTGCCCCCTTGCTTATGTACCACATCACTGTGGTGTTGTCAGTTGTCCTGGATGTAGGAGGTCCTTGAAAGCTGTTAGGGCATTTTGTACAGCTAGCATCTCTTTTTGATTGATATGAAGATGCCTTTTGGTTTGCAGGCCATTTGCCCTGAATACACTGTCCTGCCATGTGTGCTCCCCAGGCATAATCCGATGCATCTGTTGTTATAGTTTGCCCGGCTGAGGGTAAGGTGAAAGGCTGACCCTTGTTGAGGTGACATGCCTGAGCCCACCACAGAAACTCCTGATAAAGGCAGGGAATAAGTGGAATTATTGTTTCCAAGCTGTGGCTGTGTTGAAACCATACCCTTTTCAGATACCATTGTAATTTCCTCATATGCAGTTTTACAAATGGTATTAGTAGTATGCAAGATGCCATGAATCCCAAGGCCTGCAGAATTTTTCTTGCAGGGAGATGGGTCTTTGTTGCCATCATTTTGAAGTACTGAGTCAGTTGTCTTTGCTTGTCTGGTGTGAGGTAAGCCATCTGGGCCGTTGTATTTAAGCTGGCACCCAGGAATATTACGCCTTGTGAGGGGACTAGTTTTGACTTCTTTTCATTTACTGTGTACCCTAGGCAACTTAGAAGGTTTTTGACAAATGCCAGATGCTTTAATATAATGTCCTTGCTTTCTGCTTGAATAAGGCAGTCGTCCAGGTATGGATATATTTGAATTCCTCTTTGTCTGCAGTATGCAATTACTGGTGCCAGGCATTTTGTGAAGACCCTGGGTGCAGTAGATAAGCCAAAGGGCAGTGCAGAGAATTGGTAATGGGTTGAACCTGCAATAAATCGGAGGCATCTTCTGCAATTTTGTCCGATAGGGACATGCAGGTATGCCTCCTTGAGGTCCAATGTTACTAGCCAAGCCTTCTTGCCCAGCATGGGAATAAGTTACTGTAGTATTAGCATCTTGAATTTGGGTACTTCCAGATATGTGTTTAGAATTGAGAGGTCCAGAATGGGTCTCCAGCCTTTGTCCTTTCGGGGAACTAGAAAAATCCTTGTCCTTGCTCCTGTGTAGGAACCTGTTTAATGGCTCTCATGTCCATGAGAGCTGAAATTTGCTTTTGAGCCTCTGCCCACTGATTTGGTGGCAGGTTTGGCTTTCCTTTTATCCTTGGTAAAGCGTGAAAGAGGAATCTGCATCATTGAGATACAATATTTAGGACCCATTTGTCTTTTGTGATGACGTGCCAATTGTCGTCAAAAAGAGCTAGTTTTCCCCCCAAGGGAGCTACCAAGAGGGTTTTGCTTGGTAGTCTGACGGGTAAGTCATTGTGTTTGTCTTCTGGTAGTTTGAGACCTGTCTTCTCCTCCTTTTTGGGTTGTGGCACTCCATTGTCGAGGCTGGTAAGAGCCTTGTGGCTGGCCTCTGCCTCTTGGGCGTCTGTATCTGCCCCTCTGTGGTCTGGCAGAAGCTGGAAAGGACCTGTTTTTGGTTGGCCAATTTCTGCTAAAACGAGGAGGTTGAACCTGTAAAAATTCCTTGACCCTCTGCATAAATTTTGCCTTATCCTCCATTTTCTTTAAAACTTCTTCTGCTTTTACACCAAATAAAACATCCTGCTGTAAGGGTGCATCCAATAACTTTGCTTTAACATGATCAGGTAAAGTTTGTTCTTTTAACCAAGCATGCCTACGTATGACAGAGCCTGTCACTGCTGCTCTACAAGAAGCTTCCAATGAATCAAATCCACATTGCAAAGTATGTTTTCCCACTTGTTCAGCTGAATGTAACAAATCTTGCATTTCCTTGTAATCTGGCTGGTCTGTATGTGCGAGTATTTTTTGTTTTAATTGAGACATCAGATATTGTTGATATTTCAGCATGTGAAACTGACAATTTAAGGCCCTCATAGCTAGAGTAGCTGAGGTATATACTTTCTTTCCCCATCTGTCTAGTGCTCTAGAATCCCTTTCAGAGGGCACAGGATTTTTAGAGTAGAGGCTTTAACCCCTTTGGGACCCTGGGAAATGGTTTCTGCATCAGCAACAGGGTTTTTATACAGGAATTTGTGCGAGTCAGGGACTCTGTTGTATCGGTCTGGTTTGGCTGGTGCAGGAGGTAGTGAATCTGGGTTAAGGCTAGATTCTGAATAAACATCATCCACAATGTCTAACACAGGTGGAATTGCAAGTGGTCTGTGCTGGGGTAGTAAAAGGAACTCTCCGAGCCTTTTCTTAGAATCAGAGTAATCCTGGCCTTCCCAGTGGAAATGTTCCCTCATAGTATATAAGGTTTCCCCAAAAGAGAAGTCTTCTGGGGGAGATGCAGAAGGGATACACTCTTCAGCATCAGAATCTTCATAAGGGGGGGGAAGGAATATTCCTGTTCCTCAGAAGAGTCTAAGGAAATTGAAACCTGGTCGGAGGAAGCGTAGTCCTCCTCCTGCCTTGGTCTTTTATCAGGAGGGGGATGGGAACCCCTGATTAGTCTTCAGCCATCTTAAGCATCTGCTTCCTAGGCATGGGGCCTTGTACTGGAGACTGCTGTGCAGTCTTCTTTGTTTTTAAAGGAGTTTTCAGTTTTGCATAGGATTTAATAGTGAGTATAGTCGGTCTGAAGACACCTTCAGCAACTGAAGGAGTTTCAACTGCACCGGAATCTCCTTCAGGTAAGGAGTCGGAAGGGCCTAAAGGTAAAGGTTGTGGAGGCCTAGTAATCTCCGCTTGTGAATCGGATGTCGCCTGGGGTTCTAAAATCAGCAGTCGTCAGGGGCTGCGTAGGCGCCTCACTGAAAACCGGAGAACCGGCAACTGGCCCAGCAGAGGCCTCGGAATCCGGTTTGGATTTCGGCTGCCTGTCCTTATCTTTGTGTTTTTTATGCATTCTGGTCGTCGGTTGCTCCGACGGCATGGTATAATTAAATTTCCTACCAAAGTAATGTCGGGCGAAATCAAACCGACGTTTAATAGTTTGTTTATTAAACCTAGCACATAACTGACAACCTGGGAAGTCATGGTCTGGGCCTAGGCAAGGAATACAATAAGAATGAAAGTCCTTACGAGGTATTTGCTTCCCACAAGAAATGCAATCGTTAACTTTTTCTAACATCGGACTGAGGCAAGAAAAGGTTCCCCAACGGGGTACTCAGCTTTATGAAGACATCAGTCTGAAATTTGATTTGAAAATCTCAGGAGTCGTACGACCGGCACTTGCGAACTGCTTCTGCTTCGGGCTGAAGACTGAAGAAAATGGTGTCTGATGCATCTTGTATACCCCTGGCACACTGACGTCAGGGAAGAAGCGACAGCAACCGACGCCGGACCAAGACTTTGGAACTCGGGCCGACTGCGGGACCACCTGATGGCAGGATAACCCAACAGTGATGACTGCATCAGTGTAACACAATGAACATCTTCAAATCTGCAGAGGCAGAGTACGCTTTTCCATGATACAATTAAGATCCCAAGTAGGAGTAGGAGCTCTTCTGGGAGGTCTATGATTGTTAGCTCCCATCAGGAACTGCTTCATCAACGGGTAAGAAAAAATGGGTTGCTCAAAAGAACAATGAGCAGAAATTGCTGAAGCGTGACTTTTGATTGAATAAAAGGAAAGTCCACCATAAAGCAACCCTGCTAGGTAATAAAGAATGAAGGAAACAAAAAGGATAAGAGTCTTCGCCTTTGGCCTGCATCCAAGAGAAAAATCCCTTCTATTTATCTGCATAGGATTTTCTGGTGCTAGGCTTCCTGGCCTCATGGAGAACTTCAACCACCTGTTGGGAAAGATTTAAAGTATTAGCCAGGCAATTAAATGCAGAGTTTGAAGATGAGGATGAAGGAACTTTCCCCCTTCCTGAATCAAAAGATCTGGTACCAGGGGAAGATGCCAAGGTTCAGCCTGGGAAAGACTGCAGAGAAGGGGATACCAATGCTACCTGGGCCAATCTGGAGCCATCAGAATCGCCTTTGGTTTTTCGTCCCTTATCTTTAGCAGTACTCTGGGAAGAAGAGGCAGAGGAGTGAATGCATAAACTGAGAGATGTGTTCCATGGCAAGGACGTGTCCATCCTCCAAGCTTTGTTGTGAAACTCCCTGATGCAGAAGGTTGGTAGGAGATGAGTGGTGTGAGAGGAGAAAATATCTACTTGCGGGGTGCCCCAATGCTGAGTGATGCGAAGGAAAATGATCTTGTTCAGTTGCCACTCGTGAGGCTCCAGAACGTGTCTGCTCAAATGATATGCCAAGGAGGTTAGCCTCCCTGGAAGATACTGGGCTATTAGATGTATGCCCATGGATGCTGCTATGGACCATAGTCTCATGCTTTGTCTGCACAAGGGGTAAGAGCAAGTCCCCCCCCCCAACTTGTTGATGTACTACATGACTGTGGTATTGTCTTTCCTGATCAGCAGAGTCTCAGGGTAGAGAAGGTCCTTGAAAGCCAGCAGGGCCTGCTGCACTGCCATCAATTCTTTTAAGTTTATGTGCAGATGAATCTGCTGGGAGCTCCAAGTCCCCTGTATGCCCCTGCCCTCCAGATGAGCCCCCGATGCAACATCTGAGGCATCTGTGGTGAGAGTCTGGCAGGTGGTGGGCGGAAAGGCAGACCCTTGTTCTGAGAACAGGATGTCGCCCACCAGAGGAACTCCATTTATAGACAGGAATTAGAGGAAGAATAGAGTCCAAGTCCTGTGTGTGTTGACACACAAGATTCTTGAGGTACCATTGAAGTTTTCTCATATGTAGCCTTGCATATGGGATCATCAGAATACATGAAGCCATGAACTCCAGTGCTTGCAGGAATTGCCTTGCAGACAGCAGAGTCATGCTTGCCCAGTTTATGAAGTAAGCTGAAAGATCTTCTTGCTTCTGTTGAGAGAGGAATACCATCTGGGTGGCTGTATTCAGACTCACTCCCAGGAAAACAATCTCCTTTGTAGGAACCAACTTTGACTTATTTTCGTTGAGAGAGTGTAACCCAAAGAGGTGAGAATGTTCTACACGAAGTCCAAATCCTTTTCTAGTTGTTCTGGGGAGTTTGCTTGAATGAGACAGCCGTCCAGGCAAGGATAAATTTGAATGTTTCTCTGCCTGCAAAAAGCAATGGCTGGAGCCAGGCACTTCGTAAAAACTCTGGGAGCAGTAGATAAGCCAAAGGCAGTGCAGAGAAAGTACAGTTGTGTACCTACCATAAATGTAAATGTTAGAGTGTATTCACTGTTGCAGTCATTACACTTGGGTTACCCTGCTGGCAGGCTACCCACAGTCGGCCTGAATTCCAAAGTCCTGGTCTGGCGTCGGTTGCTGTTGCCTCTTCCCTGACGTCAGTGCACCATGGGTATACAAGATGCAGCCGACTCCATTTTCTTCAGTTTTTCTTGCCCCAGATGTCAGGTGCCCCCAAAAGGGTAGGCTAAAAATGTTGCAAATAAAAATGCATGCACTAACATAAGCATTACCTTCATCTACAAGCAAATACACCACATAGGTTGTATAGGATACAGAAGTACAGATAAGTCCCAGCAATGTAAGGGGGATGGAGGGAGGGTAACCTGGACTGCAACAGTGAATACACTCTAACATCTACATTTATGGTAGGTACACAACTGTACTATGTTCGTGTTTCACTGTTGCAGTCACTACACTTGGGTTGAATCCCAAAGCTGAGGTAGGGCGGCTGGGTCTAAAGATTAGGAGTGGCTATGAGGCCCTGCAGAACTGCAGTGGCGAAGCCTGCTCTGGATTTCAAGTAAAGAGGCAAGTGATAATGCTTGGTAAAAGTGTGCACTGAACTCCAAGTTGCATCCTCCAAAATTTCCTTGGTTGGTACTCCTCTGAGAAAGGCTGCTGAAGTGGCTGCTGCTCTGGTAGAATGTGGCCTAATATTCTAAGGCACTGACTTGTCATGCTGTGCATAGCAGAAACAAATGCAGTGTCCTATCCATTTTGAAATAGTCTGCTTTGAGATTGCCTTTCCTTGTGATCCTGCAGCATATGCTGCCAACAGTTGCTCAGTTTTTCTGAAAGCTTTTGTTTTGTCCAAGTAGAAGCGTAGCTGCCTGTGTATGTCCAAAGAGTGCAGGAGTCTTTCCCCTTTATTTAGGGGATTTGGATAAATCCCAGCCAAGGACTGGAAAAAGCCAGGGTACATTTTTTGGCTAGGCTTGTATGGGCCAGAGACTTCCCATACTCTGGAACAGACTAACCATCTATGTCAAACAGTGCTCCTAATTAGCACTCAAGAAAAATCTTGAGGATTGGATGGGAAATGGGAAATTCACCCCGAGGATCACTTCTGTGGCTCTGCTCGACAGGGGCACAGGAAAATAATTTTCTTGGATGGCGAAAGCCAGGGTACATTTTTTGGCTAAGCTTGTATGGGCCCTAGGGCCCTAGGGCCGATAGCCTAGTACCTACCTATGAACTTGGTTAAGAGCGACACTAGATACTACCTTTAGCATAAATGTTGGGTTTGTCCTTAGAGAAACCCTGTCCAGATGAAAAATGATAAAAGGTTCCACTGCTATTAATGCCTGTAACTCTGAGACTCTTCTTGCTGAAGTTATTGCTAGGAGCAGAGCAGTTTTCCATGATAAAATTTTATATCAGCTCTATTGGCTGGCTCAAAAGGAGGCAGTGTGAGCTTTTCCAAGATAAAGTGGGGGTCCCGTGCAGGTATCGGTGCTCTCCTCGGGGGTCTTATGTTTTTTGCTCCTCTGAGGTACGGTCTTAGCAGTGGATGTGAGGAAAATAGGAGGTTCTGTATTATAATGAGCTGAAATAGAGGCATGGATCTTAATTGATGAGAAAGATAGGCCTTTGTCCAGCATCTCAGTTAGGTATTGTAAAATCTGAGAAATATTTGGAACAAGTGGTTCAAGTCCTTGTGCCTGGTTCCAAGCACAGAATCTCTTCCATTTTTCTCTATAAGATTTCCTGGTGCTGGGCCTCATGGCTCCCAAAATGACATCCATAACAGCTTTAGAGAGAAGTGTGTTCTGAGTGGCTATATTATTTGCCATGCAGCCAGATTTAAGGTCCTGAGTTGGCTGTGCAGGATCTGATTGTTTTGTTGCGTCAGAAAATGAGGAATTTGAGGTAAAGTCCAGACTGGGCTTTGAGACAAGCTCTTCAGGATTGGGTACTAGTGCTGGCGTTGCCAGTCTGGGGCAATCAGAATCATTTTTGGCTTCTCTTGTCTGACTTTTAGGAGAACATTGGGAAGGAGAGGCAGTGGTGCTAAGGCATAAACTGTCAGGGTTTTCCAGCTGAATGATAGAGCATCTACTTTCCATGCTTGTGAGTGATAATTCCTTGTGCAGAATCTCTGTAGTTGGCAGTTTTGAGGGGAGGCAAATAGATCTATGTCTGGGCATCCCCATTTCCTTCATGCTGAAGACCTGTGGATCTAGTTTCCACTCGTGAGGGTCCATGGAGGTTTCTGCTTAGTTCATCTGCCAGAGTATTTTTCTTTCCTGGTAGAAATTGTGCCTGCAGATGTACTTGGTAGGTTAGTGCTGTGTTCCAGAGAGTCATGGCTTGCCTGCAGAGGGGGTAGGAAAGAGTGCCCCCTTGCTTGTTTATGTACCACATAACTGTAGTATTGTCAGTCTTTAGCAATAGTTGTCCTGGATGTAGTAGATCCTTGAAGGCTGTCAGGGCATTCTGTACAGCTAGCATCTCTTTTTGATTGATACGAAGATGCATTTGGTCTGCGAGCCATGTGCCCTGAATACACTTTCCTGTCATGTGCCCCCCAGGCATAATCCAATGCATCGGTTGTTAGTGTCTGCCTGGCTGTGGGTGAAGTGAAAGGCTGTCCCTTGTTGTGGTGACATGCCAGTGCACACCATCGAAACTCCTGCTGCAGGCAGGGAATGAGAGTTATTATGGTTTCCAGGCTGTGGCAATGTTGAGTCCAAACACTTTTTAGATACCATTGCAATTTCCTCATATGCAGTCTTGCATATGGAATTAGTAGGATGCAGGATGCCATGAAGCCCAAAGCCTGCAGAATTTTTTCTTGCAGGTAGCTGGGTCTTTGTTGCCATCATTTGAAAGTAATGAGTCAGTTGCCTTTGCTTGTCTGGAGTGAGATAAGCCATCTGGGCAGTTGTATTTAAGCTTGCACCCAGGAATATTATCTCTTGAGAGGGCACTAGTTTTGATTTCTTTTCGTTTACTGTGTAACCTAGGCAAATTAGTAATCTTTTTACATACACCAGATGCTTTAGAAGAATGTCCTTGCTCTCTGCTTGAATAAGGCAGTCGTCCAAGTAGGGATATATTTGGATTCCTTTTTGTCTGCAAAAAGTAATTACTGGTGCCAGGCATTTTGTGAAGACCCTGGGCACAGTAGATAAGCCAAAGGGCAGTGCAGAGAATTGGTAATGCATTGAACCAGCTATAAATCTGAGGTATCTTCTGCACGTTTGTCTGATTGGATCATGCAGGTATGCCTCTGAGGTCCAAGGTAACTAGCCAAGCCTTCTTGCCCAGCATGGGTAGAAGTTGCTGTAGTGTCAACATTTTGAATTTTGGAACGTCCAGGAAAGTATTTAGAGTAGACAGGTCCAGTATTGGTCTCCAAGCGTTGTCCTTTCTGGGTACCAAGAAAAGTCTTGAGTAAAATCCTTGCCCCTGCTCTTCCTGTGGTACTTTTTGAATAGCCCTCATGTCCATGAGAGCAAAAATTTGTTTTTGTGCCTCTGCCCACTGATTGTGTGGCAGGTCTGGCATACCTTTTGTCCTTGGTAGGGTGTGAAAGTGGAACCTGTAACCCTGAGAACAATATTCAGTACCCATTTGTCCTGGGTGATCATGTGCCAATTATGTGAGAAAAGTGCAAGTTTTCCCCCCTAAGTGTGCTGGCAAAAGGTAAGTGCTTGGCATAGGTAGAGGAAAGATATTGGGGCTGTTTCCTATAAGGTTGTGATTTGTCCTCCGCCTCTGGGGGCTGAAGCACCCCACTGTTTAGGTCTGTATGAGCCTTGGAGATGAGATCTGCCTCTTGGGTGTCTGTATCTGCCTCTTTGTGGACTGTCTGACACTGGAAAGGACCAATTTTTTTTTAAGGCCAGTTCCTGCTAAATCTGGGTGGCTGAACCTGTAAGAAATCCTTTACTGTCTGCATTGATTTTGCTTTATCCTCCATTTTCTTTAACACCTCATCTGCATCAACACCAAACAAAGTATCATGCTGTAATGCAGCATCCAATAATTTTGCTTTAACATGGTCAGGTAAACTTTGTTCTTTCAACCAAGCATGCCTTCGAATGACAGAACCTGTAACTACAGCTCTGCAAGAAGCCTCTAATGAATCAAAACCACATTGCAAAGTATGCTTTCCCACTTGTTCAGCTGCATGCAATAAATCCTGCATTTCCTTATTTTCAGGACATTCTGAGCTTGTAAGCATTTTCTGTTTTAGTAAAGACATCAGGTATTGTTGATATTTAACAATGTGAAACTGGCAGTTTAAAGACCTTACAGCTAAAGTAGCAGAGGTGTAAACTTTTTCCCCCCATCTGTCCAATGCTCTAGAATCTCTATCAGAGGGAACAGGTTTTTTTTTGCAGTGGAAGCCTTGACCCCTTTGGGAACCTGAGAAATTGTTTCTGGGTCAGCAGCAGGGTTTTTATAAAGAAATTTATGAGAATCTGGGACCCTGTAGTACCTATCTGGTTTGACTGGTGCAGGGAGTAAGGAATCAGGAGACAAACCGGATTCAGAAAACACATCATCTACAATATCTAGTACAGGGGGGATAGCAAGGGGCCTGTGCTGAGGCAGTAAAAGAAAGTCTCAGAGCCTTTTCTTGGATTCTGAATAATCCTGGCTCTCCCAATGGAAATGCTCCCTCATGGTATGCAGGGTTTCCCCAAAAGAGTAATCCTCAGGAGGAGAGGCTGAAGGGATAGATTCTTCAGTATCAGAGTTCTCATGAGGAGGAAGAGAATATCCCTATTCTGAAGAGGAATCAGAGGAAATAGAAACCTGGTTAGAGGAGTCATAGTCAGTGTCTTGCCTAGGCCTTTTATCAGGAGGGGGATGGGAAAGCCTGATCAAAGTAATAAGGTCTTCAGCCATTTTAAGCATCTGTTTCTTTGGCATGGATGACTGTACTGGAGAATGCTGTACTTGTTTCTTTGTCTTTAATGGTGTTTCAGATTTTGCCTTTGCTGAAGTGGTCTCGATAGTAAGCTGTGTAAATCTGAAAACACCCTCAGAAGCCAATGCCTGCTCAGCGGCTCCGGACCCATCTGAGGGAATAGTCTCCGTAGGCCCAATACCTTGAGTATCCAGAGGCCTAGTTGTCTCCACTTGGGAGTCGGAGGCGGCCTGTGGCTCTGAGGTAGCGGGTGTCAGGGGCTGCGAAAGCGCCTCACTGAGAACCAGTGACTGGCCTAGAAGGGGCTTTGTCGTCTATTTTGGACCTCTGATGCCTGTCCTTTTCTTTGTCTTTGCACTTTTTAGGAACTCCGGTCGTCGGTTGTTCCGATGGCATTATATAGTTAAACCTTCAGCCAAAGTAATGTAAAGCAAAATCAAACTGACGCTTAATAGTGCGTTGGTTGAATCTAGCACAAAACAGACAACTAGCAATGTCGTGGTCAGGGCCTAGGCAAGGAATACAATAAGAGTGAAAATCCTTATGAGGTATTTGCTTCCCACAAGAAATACAAATGTTAACTTTTACTGACATCGGTCTGGAGCAAGAAAAAAAGTTTCCCCAACGGGGTACTTATCTTTATTGAAGACTTTGGATCTGAAATTCAAATGCGAAAATCTCAGGAGTCGGCAGACCGGCACTTGCGAACTGCTTTTGCTTCGGGCACTGCACAGCAAGAAAGACTGAAGAAAATGGCGTCGGCTGCATCTTATATACCCCTGGCACACTGACGTCAGGGAAGAGGCGACAGCAATCGATGCCGGACCAGGACTTTGGAATTCAGGCCGACTGCGGGTAACCTGCCAGCAAGATAACCCAAGTGTAATGACTGCAACAGTGAAACACGAACATCTGAAAGTGTTGCTCCCCAGCCCTGAAGTGGACGAACTGCCTACAACTTTCCCTTATTGGGATTTGCAGATAAGCCTCCATGAGATCCAAATTTACCAGCCATGAATTCTTGCCAGGCACTGGTAGTAACTGTTGAAGGGTGAGCATCTTGAGTTTGGGAATCACCATAAGTGTTTAGAATAGACAGATCCAGAATAGGGCGCCAGGTGCCCCCTTTTTTGGGTACCAGAAAAAGTCTTGAATGAAAACCTAGGCCTGCCTGATTTGCAAACTGGCTCTATAACCCCCATAATCAGAGAAGAAATCTGAATTTCTACCTCTGCCCTGACAGTTCCGGATATGTCTGGGTACCCTTGCAAAACAGGGAAGGTGTGAAAATAAAACTTGTAACCTTGGTTTACTATACTGAGCACCCATTTGTCGTCTGTGATGGTAGACCATACCTCTGCAAACCTGGTTAACCTTCCTCACAAAGAAAACCACAGAGGTAGGCACAAGAAGGCCAGAGTCATTGAGAATGTTTGCTTTGGAAAGCTGGCTTAGAACTCCCCAATTTAGCAGAAGAATGCCATTGTTTAGCCCTTTGAGGGGCAGAAACCTGCCCTCTGGAAGATCTGAACCCCCTAGGCCTAGAGCAACCCTGCTTGCCAGGATCAGGGAAAGACCAATTCTTGGAAGGATAATGCCTACTAGACCAAGGAGGCTGAACCTGAAGGACATCTTTTATAGCTTGCACAGATTTTGCCTTATCCTCCAACTTCTTGAGTACCTCCTCAGCCTTATTACCAAAAAGATTGTCTTTGTGCAAAGGAACATCCAGCAATTTAAATTTAACAGGTTCAGAAAGAGGCTGCTCCCTGAGCCAAGCATGCCTTCTAATAACAGAACCAGTGGCTGCTGCTCTGCAGGAAGCCTCCAAAGTGTCAAAACCACAATGAAGAGAATGCTTATTAATCAAAGTGGCAGAATTCATTAAGTCTTGCAAATCTTTGTTCTCCGACATGGAAGGAATATCCCCAAGTTTAGCCTTAACAGCCTCCAAAGTATGGCGCTGACACTTAAGCATGTGGAAAAGACAATTCACGGATCTAATGGCAAGAGTTGCAGAAATATAGATTTTTTTTACCCCACCTGCCCAGGGCCCTAGACTCCTTATCAAAAGGCACAGGGTTTTTAGCAATAGTAGCCTTAACACCCTTGAGGCCTTGAGAAATAATCTCAGGATCAGCAATAGGGTTTTTTGCAAAGGAATTTATGAGAATCAGGAAAGTACAGTTGTGTCCACTTACCATAAGTGTAGATGTTAGAGTGTATTCACTGTTACAGTCATTACATTTGGGGTAATCCTGCTGGCAGGTTGCCCTCAGCCAGCCGGAATTCCAAAGTCTTGGGTCCTGCATCGGCTGCTGTCGCCCCTTCCCTGACGTCAGGGTGTATAAAAGAAGCAGCCGGCGCCATTTTCTTCAGTTTTTCTTGCCCCAGATGTCAGGTGCACCCAAAAAGGGTAGCCAAACTTTATATATGTAGATATATATATATATATATATATATATATATATTCAGAAATACACCAATATAAATTTTACCTTCATCTATAAGCAAATACATCACATAAGTAGTATAAATCACAGAAGGAAAGATAAGATCCTAAAGAAAAAAAGGGGGAAGGCGGGTGGGTAACCTGGACTGCAACAATGAATACACTCGAACATCTACATTTATGGTAAGTGTACACAACTGTACTATGTTCATGTTTCACTGTTGCAGTCATTACATTTGGGTAGAGTCCCAAAGCTATGGTTACGAGGCTGGAACTAGACAGCAGTAGGAGTGGCTATGAGGCCCTGCATAACTGCAGTGGCAAAGCCTGCCCTGGATTTAGAGTAGAGTGGCAGATGATAATGCTTTGTAAAGGTGTGCACAGAACTCCAAGTAGCCGCCTCTAAAATGTCTCTGGTTGGTACTCCCCTGAGAAAGGCTGCTGAGGTGGCTGCAGCTCTGGTGGAATGAGGCCTAATGCCCTTAGGCAATGGCTTACCATGGTGTAAGTAGCAGAAACTAATGTAGTGGCCTAACCACTTAGAAATAGTCTGCTTTGAGATAGGCTTTCCTTGTGATCCTGCAGCATATGCCACTAGTAATTGCTCCGTCTTCCTGAAAGCTTTGGTTCTGTCCAGGTAGAATCTAAGCTGTCTGTCTACATCCAAAGAATGCAGAATTCTCTCCCCCTTGTTCTGTGGATTTGGGTAAATGGATGGCTTGGTTAAGAGCCACACCGGACACTACTTTAGGCATAAATGTTGGGTTTGTCCTCAGAAAGGCCCTGTCTGGATGAAAAATGATGAAAGGTTCCACAGCCATGAGCGTCTGTAGCTCTGAAACTTTGTCTTGCAGAAGTAATTGCTAACAGCAGAGCTGTTTTCCAAGATAAAAACTTCATATCAGCAGTAGCAGCTGGCTCAAAAGGAGGCAGGGTGAGCTTTTCCAAGACATAGTTGAGGTTCCATGCAAGTATCGGTAGTCTCCTTGGGGGCCTTAAATTTTTGGCTCCTCTGAGGTACTGCCTTAATAAAGGGTGAGAAAAAAAGTGGTGGCTCTGTATTGTAATGAGCCGAAATGGCAGACGCATGAATTTTATTTGATGAAAAAGGTAGGCCTTTGTCCAGCATCTCAGTTAAGTATTGCAAAATCTGAGGGAATATTTGGTACCACTGTATCAGTTCCTTGTTCCTGGTTCCAGGCACAGAATCTCTTCCATTTTCCAGCATAAGACTTTCTAGTACCAGGCCTTCTGGCTTCCAGAATGACATCCATCACAGCTTTCCTGAGAGGTGTTTTTTGTATGACTACATTATCCACCATGCTGCCAAGTTTCATGTCCTGAGTTGGCTGTGCATGATCTGATTGTTTTGCTGGGACAATAGTAGAGGTATTTGAGGTAAGGTCCAAGCTGGGTATAGAGACAAGTTCCTTAGTATTGGATACCAGTACTGGCGTGGCCAGTCTAGGGCAATCAGTATCATCTTTGGCTTCTCCTGACTGACCTTTAGGAGCACCTTGGGGAGGAGAGGCAGTGGAGGAAAGGCATATACCGATAGGGCGTCCACTTTCCATGCTTGTCTGTGATAAATCCTTGTGCAGCATCTTTTTAGTTGGTAGTTGTGAGGGGAGGCAAATAGATCTATGTCCGGGCATCCCCATTTCCTTGTTATAATGCTGAAGACTTGTGGATCCATCTGCCACTCGTGGGGATCCATGAGGTTTCTGCTTAGTTCGTCTGCCAGAGTATTTTTCCTTCCTGGCAGGAACTGTGCCTGCAGATGTACTTGGTAAGTCAATGCTCTGTCCCACAAAGTCATGGCTAGTCTACAAAGGGGGTAAGAATGTGCGCCCCCCTGCTTGTTTATATACCACATGACCATGGTGTTGTCTGTCTTTATTAGTAGTTGTCCCGGATGAAATAGGTCCTTGAAGGCTGTCATGGCATTTTGAACAGCTAACATCTCTTTTTGATTGATATGTAGATGCATTTGGTTTGAGGACCATGTGCCCTGAATGCATCTTCCTGCCATGTGGGCTCTCCAGACATAGTCTGATGCATCCGTTGTTAGGGTCTGCCTGGCTGGAGTCCATGTGAATAGCTGTCCCTTGTTTTGGTGACAAGCCTTTGCCCACCATCGAAACTCCTGTTGCAGGCAGGGAATGAGAGTAATGACCGTTTCCAGGTTGTGGCAATGTTAGAGTCCAAACACATTTTAGGTACCACTGAAGTTTCCTCATATGCAGTCTTGCATATGGAATTAGTAGGATGCAGGATGCCATAAAGCCCAAAGCCTGCAGAATTTTTCTTGCAAATAACTGGGCCTTTGTTGCCAATATTTTGAAATAGGTAGTCAGTTGCCTTTGTCTGGTGTGAGATAAGCCATCTGGGCAGTTGTATTCAAGCTTGCACCCAGGAATGTCAACTCTTGTGAGGGATTTATTTTTGTTGACTGTGTATCCTAGGCATGTCAGAAGTTTTTTTCACAAATGCCAGATGTTGAAGAAGAATGTCCTTGTTCTCTGCTTGAATGAGACAGACGTCCAATTAAGAATATATATGTATTCCACTTTTTCTGCAGAATGCAATTACTGGTGCCAGGCACTTTGTAAAGACCATGGGCGCAGTAGATAAGCCAAAGGGCAGTGCAGAGAATTGGTAATGCACTGAACCAGCCTTAAATCTTGGGTATCTTCTGCATGATTGTCTGATTGGAACATGCAGGTATGCCTCTTTTAGGTCTAAAGTCACAAGCCAAGCATTCTTGTCCAGCATGGGCATAAGCTGCTGCAAAGTCAACATTTTGAATTTTGGAATATCCAGGAAAGTGTTCAGAATAGATGGGTCCAGTATCGGCCTCCAGGCCTGGTCCTTTCTGGGTACCAAGAACAGTCTTGAGTACAATCCTTGTCCCTGCTCTTGCTCTGGTACTTGTTGAATGGCCTCCATGTCCATGAGGGATGAGACTTGTTTTTGTGCCTCTGCCCATTGATTTTTTGGCAGATCTGGCCAGCCGTTTGCCTTTGGCAGAGTATGGAAATGGAACTTGTATCTTTGTGACACTGTTTAGAACCCACTTGTCCTGGGTTATGATGTGCCAATTTTGAGCAAAAAGTGCTAATTTTCCCCCTAAGGGTGCTGCCAGAAGATAAGTGTTTGATGCAGGCAGGGGGAAGTCACTGCGACTGTTTTCTGTATGTTTGTGATCCATTTTCTCCAGCTTTGAAGGTAGAAGCACCCTATTGCTTGGGCCTATAAGAACCTTGTGCCTGGGATCTGCCCCTAGGTCATCTGGATCTGCCCCTTTAAGGTCCGTCTGACACAGGAAAGGACCAAATTTTTGTAGGCCACTGTCTACTAAACCTAGGTGGCTGTACTTGTAAAAAAAATCTTTGACAGTTTCCATAGATTTAGCTTTGTCCTCCATTTTCTTTAACACCTCTTCTGCCTTAATACCAAACAAAGTATCATGCTGTAAAGGTGCATCTAGTAATTTAACTTTAACATGGTCAGGCAGAGTTTGTTCCTTTAACCAAGCATGCCTCCTATTACAGAACCCATAACTGCGGCCCTGCAGGAGGCCTCCAAAGAATCAAAACCACATTGCAAAAGTATGTTTTCCAACTTGTTCTGCTGCATACAATAAATCCTGCATTTCTTTGTTTTCTGCACATTCAGAATTTAACATTTTCGAGGTGGCCAAGGATGAACACAGGATAGCAGCAGATTTTCTTCAGCTCCACCAATTTCATTACACGGACAGGAATTAATTACTTAAAAAATTAATTTTTGAAGTAATTTTCTTTCTAAATATGTTTGTTTTATATAGTTCTTGAACTATATCTAAAAAAGAAAGGAAATCTTAATAATATTCCTGTCAGAAATTACTCTGGAAATTTTCCTGTCAGTTTATCAGTCTGAAATGAGTTCCAGTAAGACAAATTCTCAAGACTCCAGCATCAAGAAAGAACTTCAGTCTCTGATAATTATAGACCAGCAACTTACTGCTAAGATGGATAAAATGGATACTAAAATAGACACTTTCATAGAAAAAACTACAAAACAAATAGACTTGTTACATATGGACCTGCAACAACAGAAGATCCAGATGACAGGTATAGAAGAAGCTGTGAATGACATGGAAAACAGAATACAAGAAGAGGAAATCAACATTGAGTTTCTGCTGAAACAAAATACACATTTACAAACAAAGCTGGATGACCTGGAAAATAGATCTAGGCTAATAACATTAGGATTTTTGGACTGCCAGAAAATATTGAAGGTAACAATATTACTTCTTTAACAACATGGCTCCCTAAAACTTTAGATTTACCAGAAGCATTCTCTTTTGGTATCGAAAGAGCACATAGATCTATAGCTAATACTAACTCTAACAAAAACTATCCTAGATCAGTTATAGTTAGATTTCTATCATCTTTTGATAAAGAGATGGTTCTTAAATCTGCTTGGGCTAAAGCTCCTGTTAAGATTAATGAAACAACTGTGCTTTGACAATGACTATTCTTCCATGGTATTAGCTAAAAGAAAAGTTTTTCTGCCACTAATAAGGGAGCTTAAAAAGCACAGTTTAAAACATACCTTCTGTTTCCTGCCAAGCTTAAAATCTTCCTTCCTGATGGTCCTAAAATTTTCGATGACTTAGACTCTGCTTTACTGTTTATCAAAAAAATAAGATTTTGGAAAAATAGAAGAAATGAAATGGGCTAGTCCTTCATTAAAGAGACTGGCAAGTGAAACTTCGTGGAAGACTTCAGAGAAGAAGAAGAGAATAAAAACAAATGATTTGTACTATGGTTTTTTTCTCTCTCATCATTTTATTTTATTATTAATCTTTTTAAATATAGTTCCTGCATTTCCAAGAAGCAACAAATATTTTGAAAAAGATTTAATCAAAGTTATTCTCTGTGTGCAAAGAAATGTTTTGTTTCATAACTAGTCAAAATATCTGGAGATTTAATGGCAAGCTGTGATTTAACTTGTTTCTCTTTCTGAAGAGGAAAAATAAGGTCAGTAATTTGATACATTTTTTTCCTTTAAAAGTTTACATGTTCTTCAAATGCTATTCCTAATTATACTTTCTTGATTACACTGCTTATGCTTGTTTGTAAATAACCTGTCATGCTTTAACTAATAATAATTAGAACTAAATAATAGTAAATAATATGTTTTATTTTTAACTCTATTAATATAAACAGTAAGTAACATTCTATGGTATATACTTCTGATAGCTTTCTCTTACATTTTTTTTATTTCTGCCTTACACCCTTTTACTTTTTACTCTCTTTTCTTTTCTTTATTAATATATAGAAATACTTTTGATCATATAGACACAGTAAATAATAAGATTTGCATAGGAGTTGAGTTGGGACAAAAATGTTGAGTTTTGTTACTTATTAATAATTTTGGGCTTGATTTCACTTACATAGAGTCTGTAATAACCTGTAGAATGCATTGTGAAGGTTTTGTCATGTTTAGATGCATTTACATTGCTAAATGAATGTTTGTCACTAGTTTTTAATAAGTTCCCCGCCAAAATGTTAAGAGAGACAATCTGGGATGTGGGCTGTCTCATGCACAGTGTCCATGAGCTACTACAAAAGCTTCAACTCTCAGAATTCTCACAGAGAAGCTGAAAGCAGCTAGTCTCACCTTTGACCTAGGATATCACACTGACACATCACAGATACAGGAATGACACTACCTAATTATACTTTCTTGATTACACTGCTTATGCTTGTTTGTAAATAATCTGTCATGCTTTAACTAATAATAATTAGAACTAAATAATAGTAAATAATATGTTTTATTTTTAACTCTATTAATATAAACAGTAAGTAATATTCTATTGTATATACTTCTTATAGCTTTCTTACATTTTTTTATTTCTGCCTTGCACCTTTTACTTTCTACTCTCTTTTTCTTTCCTTTATTAATATATAGAAATACTTTTGATCATATAGACACAGTAAATAATAAGATTCGCATAGGAGTTGAGTTGGGACAAAAATGTTGAGTTTTGTTATTTATTAATAATTTTGGGCTTGATTTCACTTACATAGAGTCTGTAATAACCTGTAGAATGCATTGTGAAGGTTTTGTCATGTTTAAATGCATTTACACTGCTAAATGAATGTTTGTCACTAGTTTTTAATAAGTTTCCCGCCAAAATGTCAAGAGAGACCATCTGGGATGTGGGCTGTCTCATGCACAGTGTCCACGAGCTACTTCAAAAGCTTCAATTCTCAGAATTCTCACAGAGAAGCTGAAAGCAGCTGGTCTTACCTTTGACCTAGATATCACACTGACACATCACAGATACAGGAATAGCAGATTAATAATATGTGTTAAAAACCTATGTCCCAAACATATACATTACTATAACTCATTTAATTCATCTGATTGACAAGCATAAATAATTTTATAACTGTATACTGGAAGAAATTGTCATGTGATATATTTTAAAGCAGTAGTATAGCATGTTTGTAAAATCTGGTTACTAAAATGTGTTTGCTGTGCATTATTTTGTATAAAGCAGACAGATTTATTGAAGGGACAGCAATGTAAGATGGTGCTCAGTAAAGATACAACTCAGTGAGATCAGATATATATATATATATATATATATATATATATATATATGTATATGTATGTGTGTGTGTGTGTATGTATGTGTGTGTGTGTGTGTGTGTGTGTGTGTGTGTATATGTAGATATGTATATAAATGTTTCTGAGAATCTGCTTAACTATGAAGTATGATTTATAGCAATTTCTATGAATACAATATTTTATTCTATTGGCAATAATGAGTTTGAGTAAATGCTCATATACAAGCAATTCAAGGTTTTTTTGGAAGCTGTTAACTGTATTTACATGACAGAAAATAGATGCATCCTAATATATGTAATGTCTGAATCATATTAGCCAAAGTTTTTGATTTAAATGAATGTTAGAACTTATTTTTCTCTCCTCTTGATTTCTAACATCAAGATTATTTGAATGCTATTTGAATACAAGTGTTTTATATTAAATGGATGTATATAGTAGTATAAACAGTTAAAAAAAAAAAAAAATAAAAGTTTATTTTAGTTTATACGATGCTGTTTTACCAAATGTGTAGTCTTGTCTTGCTAGAAAATTGAATTGAAAACTGTTAACTTCAGTTAAATATAACTAGTATTAAATTGATAAGGTGGTAGCTGACGTACTGCTGCTTAGGGTAGGGGGTTAACTTGAGTGGTAAATACTACTCTAAGTTGGAGTTTACAACTCCAGGCTGGATGCAAGGTTTAATCCTTACATTATTTTCACTTGTTCATTGTTATTTGTATATAGTTTTGACATCCACAATATATTTTGTACATTCATTGTCACTACAAACAAAATTGAATCCTATACGAAATCCCATAAGAGATTCAATAAATACAGCTATATTTAAAGGTACACCTAAAGGAGGAGATGTAACATTACTTATCTTGTTATTTGTTATTTTGATCATAAGATTCTTAAGTTTTAAAAATGCCAAATGACATCTTTAAAAGGAATTTCTTTAAACATTAATGGATTGAATAATCCATGTAAAAGGGCAAGCCTAATAAGATACATTAATTTACATAAGGCCAACTTAGTCTTCCTACAAGAAACCCATCTCTTGAAAAAGATATTGATAAACTAGCCACAAACAAATATACAGTATTGGTTAGTTCAGAGCATACTCAGAAAAAAGAGGAGTGGCTATTTTATGGAATAAAAGTATGCCCATTCCTAAAACCATTAAGTCTTATCAGGATGACAAAGGAATGTTTTGTATGGTTACAACACAAATTAATGGGAAGACTTACACTTTAATTAATGTATATTGGATACCTGGAATTGGTATTAATACAGTGAAACATCATCTTGATAAGATCATATCATTCTCTATAGGAGATATTATTTTAGCTGGTGACTTTAATTGTATACTACATGAAAGTGATACTACCACTATAGGAAAGAGAAGAATTACATCTAATGCAAAACATTTAAAGGATTTTGCTAATTCTTATCATTTGAATGATATTAATAATCAGATAGATTCAAAATCATTACCATACACCTTTTTTCTAACAGATACAAAACTTATTCAAAAATAGATAGGGTCTTTATTTCTAACCAGATGGTAACAGATTTAATTAATTCCAAAATCATTTCATGTCCTATATCTGATCATAATTCAATTGTTTTGAATTCATGATAAAAAATACTCATAATGTTCAGATCAAAAGGATACCAGCATACTTAACTCAACTAAAAGACTATAAAGAATATATACTTTCAGAAGTAAAACATTTTTTAGACATAAATAACACTCCTGAAGTCTCCATTGTTTATGTTTGGGATGCCTTAAAATCATATCTATATGGACAAAGTATCAGATGGTATAATAATAAAAGGAAATCTTGGGATAAGGAATTGTTAGATATTCAAAGTAAATTAGACTCTTATAAACATAATAATAAAGAAAATATTATGGACAAGAAAGTTATTGAAGAAATAAACAAACTAAACGAGAAATACAAAGAAATTTTAACTCATAAAGTTAAAATAACTTTAGAGAAATACAAGTTTTTGTCTTATTCAATAAGCCCCAAATACTTACATAGACTTAAAAATAAAACAAAAAGGTTGAATAAACAAAACCATATCAAAGAAATCTTTTCTCCAAGGAAAAAGAAGAATGTTTCTAGTATACCAGAAATACTAGATGAATTTAGAAATCACTTTCACAAAATTAACCATAATAACATTAACATGGAACCTAAAGATAAAATAAAGGAGTTTATAACCACAAATATGAATAAAAAGCTTAATAAACAACAGATTAAACTATTGGACAAGGGTATTTCATATACAGAAGTTATTACACAAATAAATAAGCTTAAATCAAACAAAGCACCGGGTAATGATGGTATTATACCAGAGATATATAAAATCCTTTCTAAAAATACATATTCATTAATACATAAGGTTTTTATTTTGGCCCAAACTGAGTTAATAACCCCCCCCCCATCTTGGCAATATACATTTATTTCGCCAATTTTAAAACCTAACAAAAATCCAACTAGATGTTCTTCATATCGGCCCATCTCATTACTTAATGTTGATTATAAAATGTTTATGAATATCTTTGCTGATAGATTGAAGACAATCATTCCCGGCATTATAGATATAGATCAGACAGGCTTCATTGTAAATAGAAATACTTTTGATAATATAAGAAGAACTTTAACATTAATAGATTTTGCAAATAGGAAAAAGAAAGATTTAACACTTATTAGTCTTGATACAAGTTCAGCATTTGATTCAGTAAGTTGGGACTATCTGTTTACCTTAATGAAGTGCACAAACTTCTCGGATGCATTTGTAAATCTAATTGAACATTTATACAAAGGAACGTTGGCTTATATTAAGGTAGGAACATATGTTTCACAAAAAATACCCATTCTTAAAGGTACAAAACAAGGATCTCCACTTTCTCCACTATTATTCACTTTAGTAATGCAGCCTTGGGCTAATTTGATCAGAAACAGTACTGACATAGAGGGTTTTGAAATAGATGAAAATACAACATCCAAAATTCAACTTTTTGCAGATGATGTTCTAATTACATCAGCAGGATCTAATTCTTCTATACAGTCTCTATTTGATAACATGATGAATTTTAAAAGTATTTCTGGTTTAATATTCAATGAAGAAAAAACTAAAATACTACCTATATATACACGAAAAATATTCTCATTAGTGATTTTACTAAATATGTACCCAATTCAGGTCAGATAACTTATTTAGGCATAATACTATCTAAAGATATTAAATCTATTATATATAATAATTATAATACCTGTTTTCTTAATATACAAAATCTTTTAATACCTGGAATAATATGTTTTTACTATGGAGGAGAGACTTACAATTATTAAAATGATAATATTCCCCAAGATTTTATACTTAATACAATCAATAATACTTCCACCTACAAAAATAATTATCAAGAAACTGAACACACTAATGTTAAATTTCTTATGGGCACCTAATAGACCTAGGATTGCATTAAAGAAACATACTAATAGCTGGTCTCAAGGGGGTATTTCTTTTCCAGACTTTAATTTATATACCATCTCTTCTATTGTAAAAGTTATTACTTTATTAATAGATCAGTCATATGTCACAAAATGGAAAGATTATTGGGAACTAATTAGTATACACTTCATGAAAATCTCCTTAACACATAAAAATATGATTGTAAATAACTCCATGTTATGGTTACTAAAGGAATTTTGTACTTCACCTATTACACCTAAACATATGGTTTGTTACCCATTAAATATTATTATTAGTTATCGTAACTTTATATTCATGCACCCTAAGTATAGGGAATGGAATTTTATTGTATTTCCTATAATGTATACTCAGGGTATGCTTTTGTCATCTACATCTGAAGGAACTCATTTAGCTATAGATAATGATCTAAAGTACTGGTATCAGTTGATATCTGATAATAAAGTTAAAAATCTAGATTTCTTAAAACAAGAATTTGATCTAAGAGAAACTTGCTGGTTAGAGGTTCAGACCTTTGGACAACATCTCATTAATAAAATAGATTTAATGTCTATAACTGTTAAAGAATCTATTCCAACACTGATTGATTACTTGATATTAAATTTACAACATAAAGTTTCTGATAAAGGTAAACTTTCATACATACATAAAGTTATCAGACAAGAAACTTTTTACAGTGTAGATTCATACTGGAATTATTTCACTTCTATTAATGGGGACCCACCAAATCAACAAGATAAACAATATATATTGGAATCTGCTTATAGAACTACGTCTTCCATTGTCTGGAGACTTTATACATGGAAATTTTTACATAGATCTTTTTATACACCTTTGATGATGAATAAAATAAATAATAAAGATGATCTATGTAAGAGATGTAATGTAGAAATTAATGCTGACTGGGCTCATATGTTTTATGACTGTATAAAATTAAAAGAATACTGGAAGTCAATTAATGAATTTTTGCAGGCTCTTTTTACAGATAATTTCATTATTTCTAAACCTCTTATATTATTCAACACACCTGTACCTCAAAGTGTTAAAAAGGTTAAGCTTCCCTTGTTATGGTCTATTCTAGCAGTGGCTAGGAAAATAATAACTAGAAATTGGATTTCAGACACACCTCCTTCGTTCAATGAATTTAAAAATGTTATGAATATAGTGTGCCATATGGAAATAAACACAATTAGGACTAGAACAAATAGAAAAACATCTTATTTTATTGTATGGGATAATTTACAAAATTTGTTAAAAAAATTTTAATTTCAATAGCATGGTATTTTAGTTTAATTAATTGATCTGATTGTAGTGGATGTCTTTGTAAATACTTTAGTTGTTTTGTTGAATATTATAATAATACCTATTTTTAATTACTTGTATAAAATTGTTATGATATTTCTCTTATATGTTAAAACAATAAACCTGTTTTGAAAAAAAAGAATTTAACATTTTCTGTTTAAGCAATCGCAATCCCATGACATATTGCTGATACTTAAGCATATGAAATTGACAGTTTAAGGCCCTTATAGCTAAAGTTGCAGATGTGTAAACCTTTTTTCCCCATCTATCCAGTGCCCTTGAATCTCTGTCAGAGGGGGTTGGGTTTTTTGCAGTGGAAGCCTCAACTCCCTTTGGAACCTGTGAAATAGTTCTCGGGTCAGCAGCAGGGTTTTTAAAAAGAAATTTGAGAGTCAGGAACCCTGTAATATCAGACAGGCTTAACAGGAGCTGGGGGTAAGGAGTCAGGGGTCAGACTAGACTCTGAAAACACATCTACAATGTCTAACACAGGTGGAATGGCTAGAGGCATGTGCTGAGGTAGTAAAAGAAAATCCCTGAGCCTCTTTTTAGATTCTGAAAAATCTTGGTTCTCCCAGTGGAAATGCTCCCACATGGTATGCAAGTTTTCCCCAAAGGAATAGTCCTCAGGAGGAGATACTGAAGGTATAGATTCTTCAGCATCAGAATCCTCATGGGGGGGAAGAGAATATTCCTGATCAGAAGAAATAGAAACCTGATCTGAAGATTCATAATCAGTGTCTTACCCAGGCCTCTTATCAGGAGGGGGATGGGAACCCCTGATCAAGGTAATCAAGTCTTCGGTCATTTTGAGCATCTGTTTTTTGGGCATAGAAGCCTGTCCACGTGGCTCTTGAATTTGTTTCCTTGCTTTAGAAGGTGCTTTAGTCTTTGCCTTTGAAGCTGAAGTTGTTTTAATGTAAAGATGTTTAGGTCTGAATACACCCTCAGAAGCCGGTACCTGCTCAGCGGCTCTGGACCCATCTGAGGGATTAGCGTCCAGGGCTCCAATACCTTGAGTATCCAGTGGCATGGCAGACTCCACGTGGGAGTCGGTAACGGCTTGCAATTCTAAAGTAGCGGGCATCAGGGGCTGCGAAAGCGCCTCACTGAGAACTGGCGAACTGGCGACTGGCTTAAAAGAAGCTTTGTCGTTTTTCGGCCTCTGTTGTTTTTCTCTATCCTTTTCTTTGCGTTTTTTTGTAAACTCCAGTAGTCGGATGGCTATCCGACGACATTTCAGGATAATTAAACTGGTGTCCAAAAAAGTTTAAAGCAAAATCATACAGATGCTTAATAGTGCATTGGTTAAATTTAGCACAAAACCAACAACCAGAAATGCTGTGATCAGGGCCTAGGCAAGGAATGCAGTAAGAATGAAAATCCTTAAGGTATTTGCTTTCCACAAGAAATACAATTATTAACCTTTTCTGACATCGCTCTGGAGCAAGAAAAAAAAGTTTCCCCAACGGGGTACTTAGCTTTATTGAAGACTTCGGATCTGAAACTCAAACACGAAAATCTCAGGAGTCGGCCGACCAGCACTTGCGAACTGCTTCTGCTGCGGGCACCGCGTGGCAAGAAATACTGAAGAAAATGGAGTTGGCTGCTTCTTTTATACCCCTGACAACCTGGTGACAGCAGCGGATGAAGAACCCAAGACTTTGGAATTCAGACCAACTGAGAGCAACCTGCCAGCAGGATTACCTCAAATGTAATGACTGCAACAGTAAAACAGAAAAAACATCCCTATAATACCTATCAAGTTTTCTGGGGGCAGGAGGAACAGAATTAGAAGTTAAAGAATTTTCCATAAAGACATCTTCCACAACTTGCAAAACTGAAGGTATAGCCAGAGGTTTATACTGCGGCAAATCCAAGAATTCAAACACCAACCCTCGCACGTACGGCTGCCCGGCCAACCAACCTTGTAGAAAACACCAAAAGCCAGCAAGATGGTATCACCGTTTATTCAGAGGCAAAAAAAGGACAAAACATGTCCAAATTCAAAAACTCATACTAGTTTCGGCACCAGCCTTCATCAGTGAGTAAAAATCATTCAAAAATCCATAGTCAACGTCAGTTTAAATATTGGAATAAACCAATAACAGTGCAAACATTTGCATAAAGCTTCCAAGTAGGATTTAAAGCAACATTACACTGTGCATTGAGAAAAAATATATCCCCATACAATACAAGTGTTCCAAAGCTGTAGTTCTAATAATGAACTAGAATAACATGAAACAAATAATTGCATATTGTTTCCATATATAAGTATAATATAATCTTGAGTTGCAAAGGGAAAAATATATAAATAAAATGACATGTAAATGTGACAAAATAATGAGGTGGTTTATAAATGGTCATTAAGACCTGGAGGAAAAAGGGCTCCTAAGTGTGTGATCCAGTATCTTTCCTTGTGGCTCAGGATACCTTGCCATCCTGTCTGGTTTTGCCTATTCCCTGTAATTTTATCTATAATTGTAAACATAAACTGGGCACTGGGATGTTTAACTGTATGTAAGTATAGGGCATTGGATGCCTTATGGTTCCGTATGTCGCTACGATGTTCCCCAATTCTGATACGTAATGAACGTGAAGTCTTGCCAACATAGAATGATTTACATTGGCATGTAGCCAAATATATAACCCAGCTAGTGGAACAATTGCCAAAAACCTTGATGTCATACACTTTGCTGGTGTTAGAGCTCGTAAATTGTTTAAGCTGATTAACATGAGCACAAGATACGCAATGTCCACACCTGAATGTTCCCAATAATTCATCCCCCAATATGGTGAGTTGTTTGTATTTGGCTGCCCCACTTTCTATGTGTTTGTAATGAGAAAATAGAGTACCTAGTGTTTTTCCACGTCTGAATGAAAATGAGCATTGATTATCTAAAATCCCCCTCAAGAAATCATTTGCTAATAAGATATTCCAATTTTGGTTCACGGCTTGCCTGACAGTCTGATGATTTTTGCCAAGTGTGGTAATTAATCTCACTTTAGAGCTATTGATGTTTTGACTTTTGTCCCTGTATTCCAACAATGTCTTCCTATCTTGGTTGTCTGAATACGTCCTTGCTAATTCAATGTCAGAAATGCAATAACCCCGGTCCAAAAATCTAGTGAGTAAATCAGTTTTGGCTGTAGAATAGTCCTGTGAACATGAATTGATTCTCCGAATTCTCAGATATTGAGATTTAGGGATATTCCGGATGGTGTGGCGTGGATGCATACTATGTGCATGTAACAGGGTATTAAACTGGGGATATTTCCGAAAGATTTTTGTATTAAGTGTGTTGTCAATGTTACGATATACTGTAACATCCAAAAAGGTAATAACATCTCTATGGAATGTGATAGAGAATTCAATACCCCAAATGTTGTTATTCAGATGTTCCAAAAATTCCTGTAAATAGTTCGCATCCGCACGCCACACCATCCAACAATCATCTAAATATCTTCTCCATATGTCTATTTCCACAAGATATAAATTGTGTAAAGGGTTATAGATCAGGCATTCCTCAAGGTAGGCCATGAAAAGATCTGCATAAATGGGGGCAAAAGAAGCCCCCATGGCCGTACCTTGTAGTTGCCAATAGCAATCACCCTGGAAATAGAACACATTTTTGTTTAAAACATGTTCGGTGAGACAAATAAGCAAAGTGTTGAAACCCGGAGAATATAATTCTGACTTAACAAGCCAATATTCAACAGCCTGGAGCCCAGCCCAATGTGGAATACTGGTGTAGAGGGATTTAACATCCAGTGTGCACATTATCCAATGGGGTTCTAGTTGGCAATCTTCAATGATTTGCAAAAATTGCGTAGTGTCCTGAATTCTTGCTCTGACCAAGGACAATAATGGTTTTAAGAATTGGGTTAGAAAAGCAGACAAGGGTTCTGTAAGAGAGCCATGACCAGAAACTATAGGCCTACCTGGTGGATGTGTCAGGGATTTGTGTATTTTGGGTAATAGATACAAAATTTGTCTAGCCGGTTCCTTCACCTGTAAATGTTGAACCGTTTTGTTTGTGAGTATACCCTCCTCTAATGCAGATTGTAAAAAGACATCTATCTCTTTTTTGAATTTCATAGTTGGATCAATATCCATTTTCATATAACATTGTCTGTCAGATAGTTGTCGTAAACCCTCATTTATATAAAAGTCCATGTTTAGGATCACCACTGCACCCCCCTTGTCAGCTTGAACAATTGCTATGTTATGATTGTTTCTAAGTTCTGACAAAGCCACTCTTTCGGTGGAACTAATATTGTCCCTACCAGTAGCAACTTCAAAAAGAGGAAAATGTAGATCCTTTAACACCGCTTGTTGAAATATCGCTACATTCTTATTCATAGGTGGCTGAAATGTTGATTTATGGAAGGTGAAATCAGTAGATCTTTGAGCATTAGAACTGTCCTGTTCTGAAAAAAACAGTTTAAGGTTGAGTCTACGACAAAAATCAATAACATCTAATGAGGTTTGGTATTCATCACAAAAAAAGCTAGGAACAAAATTTAACCCTTTATTGAGAACTTGTTTTTGTTCTGATGTTAATACATGATCCGATAAATTCAACACATTTTCAAAAACTTGTGTGTCTACTTGAGTAGTGCCTGAATCAGTCCTGTCATGGAATCTGTAGATATATTTGTTTCTATGTTTCCTCCCCCCTCTGGATTTCCTACCATGTCTAAAGGGTAATGAGTGTTGGTTTTCTTTTTAAGTGGAGAATTGACAGTGTTGGCATATTCATCGTCGGTGTTGGATGACTCCTCCCCTGAGGTACTGGTTTGAAAGTGGTCTCTATTCTTTAATATAGATCTGGGCCTCTTTCTGGACCTGCCCCTGCCCATAGTAGGGACATTGTCTTGAAACCTCACAGATCGTTGCACTTGAAACGGGTGTCCCCTTTCATAGTCATTGCTATCTCTATTAAATTTCTTTATTTTTCTCTCTCTAATGATTTTGTCATAAGATGTTAATTCCTTGGACAACTTGTCTATATGCTCAAAATATTTGGGACTCGATTCATATTTTTTACATGTATTTGCTAGATTTTTAACTTCTGAAAGACATATGTCTATTGTTCTTTCATAATAGGAAGTTAGAATCTTAACAAAAACCATGGATCCTTCTTTAAGTGCTGCATCCCATTCTTCATTAAGCCTCTCTTCAGATCTGCTTACAAGTGGGTGCAATTTTATCCGTAGTCCCCTAGGTGCAATATTTTTGTGTAAATAGGCTTTGAATAGACGGAGATGCCAAATATTGGCTCTTAGTCCTTTCAAACCTTTTTCCAAATCCCGAAAACAGAACTCACAATTGTCTGTGGGATTTGTACCAGGTTGAGTGGGGTTGCTGCTTGGGGCTTGGTTAACGCCAAAAATAGCCAAGTCCTCCCTATCAGCACACAGCCCCTCCAAGATCTTATCTAGATCCATACTAAATGACAAATGTCCAAGGAACAAACAAGAAATGCAGTACTACAAAGAATAGCAAGAACTATAAAAAGGATAGACAGGGACAGGGCCAGAACAACCCAGAAAAAAGCATCAACAAAACTATGATGTTTAACTGCCACTCAGATCAATTTCAAATCAATGTAACACTCAGTGTATATACATGAGGAATCATCCAAAGATACATAAGTTGCTAGTACCCAACCAATACAAAGAATACCAATTCTTTTCTTAGACTGTGGAAAATCCTGACATTCCTATTTAAAGTGCTCCCTAAGAGTATTCAAAGTATCCCCAAAGGAAATATCTCTAGAGGGGAGGCAGAAGGGATAGAGTCCTCAGCATGAGAATCCTCAAAGTCAGAAAAAAGTTGAGAATTTCCTTCTTCCCCAGCAGACATACAGAAAATCTCAGAATCTGAGACAGGCAAAACATTAGGAGATAAATCCCTAGCTCTCTTGGAAGGTGGGGGGTGAGAGCCCCTAATCAGGGAAAGAAGATCACCAGCCATCTTTACCAACTGGGACTGCGGCAAGGGAGGGAAGGCCGATGCCTGCTTGTGAGTAGGTTTGTGGATGGAAGGCTTACTAGCCATCAGGAGGGACTCGGGAGGCCTAGCAACTGCAGAAGTCTGAGCTAAGGTAGTCTGTCTGGTTCTGTCGAAAGGAAGAAGCATCAGAAGCCGGTGCCTGCATAGCGGCTCCGGACCCATCTGAGGTGGCAACAGGCGGAGGGTATGAAAACAAAACAGCAGCCTGCAGCATGGAGGACTCTGTAAAGGTCTCGGCAGAGGCCTGCGACTGAAAATCTGCAAACTGGAGGGACTGCGAAAGTGCCTCACTGACTACCGCTGTGCTGATGACCAATTTCACTGGTGCATCATCAGCGGATTTAACCCTAGGCCTGTCGCGGTCCTTGTCTTTGCATTTCCTAGGTATAGCCGAAGTCGGGTGACTAGAAGATGCTATACCGATGGACTTAGGCCAGACTCCAAAATGCTTATACAAAATTTTAGCTCTACGGCATATGGTACGCGGGTTAAAGGAAGCACAGAGATCGCAGTTAGGGATGTCGTGCTCAAGGCCCAAACAAGTTATACAATAGGAATGGAAATCATGGTGATCTGTTTTCCACAGGCAAGACAGTTATTAACTTTATCTGATATTCATTAAAGCAAGAAAAGAGGATCCCCAACAAGGTACTTATCTGAAGGCGTCTTCAACTTGGTAGTCGGAAAGCAAAAGGAAGGTAAACGGCCGACCGGCACTAGTGTGAATTGCATCTGCTTCGGGTTCCACAGCAAGAAAGACTGAGGAAATGGCGTCGGCTTCCACCCTTTTTACCTGACATTCTGACATCAGTTTTACAACCGACGGCAGCTGACGTCATATACCAAGGATTCTGGTATTCGGGCCAACTGAGGACTACCTGGGAGCCAGATAACCCATATGTAAGCACTACAACAGTGAAACACGAACATCTGGACTAGACCACCTCTTAATGCTGAAATTACATTTACAATCTTGTGTAGGTAAAATTTGTTGGGATGCAAAACCTGCCACAGCCCTGTTGCTGCCTACTTAAAGAGCAGACATTCATTCCAACAGGGTCTGCATGAGCAGTTTACTAGCTTAACCGTTTAATTTTGTTTTTTTTTTGTTTTTTTGATAAATAGTTTTCCAAATGTTGCACACAGTCTACCTTAATGGTAAAAGTAGCCATATGTGTTGAGTTGTCTGCATTAACTAGTAGAATTACTTGTTACCCTCATGCGTCCTGTAATGCCGGACACCAAGAATACTGCAACATAGGAATAGGACGACATATAATAGTTGTGTAAAATCTTACCATAACCACAGATGTCCTTCTCTTCCATGTTGCCGTATTCCTTCCCACCCACCATTCCCCCTCACAGACTCTACCAGTCTAACTGAACTCTCTATTACAGAAGAGACCCAAGGCATTACACGTTACCTTTGGCAGCCTATCCGGTTGGGCTGTCTACCTTGCCTGCTTAACTTCAGGTTCTGAGGATTGTACATGCAGACATCACACATAAGGTCCCTGGTTTATGGCCCTATGTGTGATGTCCCACGCAGCTGTAACAGCTAAGCTGAAGCTTTTGTACAGGAGCCGACATACGGGTCCACCTGAAGGCAGAAAATCCAACACCAAGAATACTGCAACATGGAAGAGAAAGACATCTATGGTTATGGTAAGATTTTACACAACTATTCTTTACCCTACTTTCTATTCTAGATACGAGTGGTACCAGAAGCTTTAGATTTACTTCATTTGAGCTCTTGTACTGCAAGCATCCAAGAGGTTTTCTTGATATTGCTGAAGAGGACTGGGAAGGGGAAAAAGACACCATTTAAAAACATGGTAGATTACCTTGTAAAGTGAGGTAGTGTTATGTTTTATCTGTTTATATATTTACTTACTCACTCGCCTGCTCACTCACTCATTCTTTGTTGACTGGGTTGGTCCCACTAGGCCAGTGTCCTCTTTTCAAGGGAAACCCAAGGTAGTCTTAATGTTGACTAAGGAATATTTGGCCAGGGCACTCAGAATAATTTCCTACATTTTTTTATAACTGCCATGGGATCTTTTGCATCCACTTGAGCTGTCACCAGCATAGCCAGATGGGACCTTGGTTTAATGCAACAGCCAAAGGATGGAAGTTAATGTTCTAAAACTGTTTATGCCCATGGTAAAGGGGCATATGTTGAATATCTTGGTCTCTTTGTACAAGTCTGTAATACATTTAATTTAACCCAGGGGATAAGATAATAGTATTCATACCATCCATGGAGACCACATTTTTGGCTCAGGGATAGCATTTGCAATTGTGGGTGTAGGAGAGTTTGTCTTGTGTCAGAAGGTCCACCTTGTGAGGTAACTTGCGGTGACTGCCCTTGGCCAAGTTGTATAGAAGGGGGAACCAGTGCTGCCTTGGCCAGTAGGGAGTCACTAGCAAGATTTTTGGTTTGTCCTTCCCAATTTTCAGGACGACTTTCTGAATCAGAGGGAAAGGGGGGGAAGGCATACAGGAACTCCCCCTCTCAGTTGAAACTGAAAAAGAGAGTCTACTCTCCAGGCTTGGGGGGGAGCAAGTCTTTGTGCAGAAAGTCTGCAGCTGCCTGCTCTGGGGGGGGGGGGCAAACATGTCTACCTGTGGAATGCCCCACCAGTGGACTAAGTCTAGGAAGACCATCATGTCCAGCATCCATTCGTGTTGTGGGGGGATGTTCTGCTCTGGAGGTCTGTTTGCTTGTTGTCCTGCGAAGGGATGTAGCTGGCTTGCAGGGATAGGTTTTGCTAGGATGCTAGGTTCCAAATTAGTAGGGCTAATCTGCACAATTGGTATGCCTTGGTACCTCCCCGTTTGTTGATGTACCACATTACAGTGGTACTGTCTGTCACTATCAGAAGAGGACCTGGTAGCAGTAGGGGTAGGAAGGTCTGAAGAGCTAAAAGAACTGCTGTCGTCATCTTTACATTGATGTGTTTGGTTTTCATGGGAGGTTGCCACTGGGCTGCTCCCCAACCTGAGTGAGGCATCTGTATGCAATATTTGTGTGGGATGAGGGGGCTGCAGTGGAAGCCTCTGGTTTAGTTGTACTAGTTGGATCCACCAAATTATTTCCTTCTTTAAACAGGAAAGAAGGGGGATAACTTGTTCCAAGTGACTCTGGTGTTGTGACCAGATATTTTTGAGGTACCACTGCAGTTTTCACATATGCATTCTGGCCAATGGTAGTATGGGAACGGTTGCTGCCATCAATCCCAGAAGTCAAAGGAATTGCCTTGCAGTGACTGTCTGGGAGAACAAGAGTTCCTGGAAGTAGGATGTTAGGGATAGAACCTTGTCCTGATGGAGAAAGGCTTTCATTCGTTCTGTGTTGATTCTGCAACCTAGGAATATATTGTCTTTGTATGGGATCAGGGAGGACTTCTTGAGGTTTGGGGTGAACCCTAGACTTTGAAGTAGGGACATAGTGAAGTGTAGATGTCTTAAGAGGGAATCTTCTGACTGTGCTAGGATAAGGATGTCATCCAGATATGGGTAAATCTGGATTCCTTGGGTCCTGCAAAAGGCAATGGCTGGAGCTAGGCACTTTGTAAACACTCTTGGGGCAGTGGATAAGCCAAAGGGCATGGCCATAAATTGGAAGTGTGAGGATGGGCCACAGAAAAGCAGGAAACATCTGTGTGAGGCCCTGATGGGAATGTGCAGGTAAGCATCTTTTAGGTCCAAGGTGACAATGAAAGCATTTGAGGGTATGAGGGGTAAGAGAGTGGGCAGTGACAACATTTTGAAGGATGGTACCTGCAGGTAAAGGTTTAGGAAGGAGAGATCCAAAATGGGTCTCCAGGGACCGTCCTTTTGAGGGACCACGAACAGACGGGAGTAGAATCCCTTTCCTACTTGTCCTGTGGGCACAGGCTCTATAGTGCCTTATTGTTGCAGATCTGACAGAATTTGTAGAAGGAGATGGCATTTTTTTGGGGGGGAAATGGAATGCTTTTCCAGGGGGGAATCTGTTTCCAGGACAGAAAGTATCCTTTTTGAATAATGGTTAATACCCATTGGTCTGTGGTGATTTTTTTGCCAGAAAGGGAAACAGTGGGTAAGGTGAGCTGAGAGGAGCAGATGAGCAAGGCAGTCACGCATTACTGGGACCTCCCCTGTCCTGAAAGGGCAGTCTAGGCTGAGGAGGTGGGTCAGTGGGCCTGGATGAGGAATGTCTTGTAGTTCCTCTTCTGGGTCTGAAGGAGGAGGTAGCAGAATGCGGGTTACGCCTCTCAAAAGGTAGTCTTAGCTGGGTAGTTCCTATAAAATTTGGGTATAGGGGATACCAGATGTTTAATATCCTGTAATCCTACTTTTTTCTTGCAGATTCTTAAATAGGTCTGCAGATTGCTTTCCAAAGAGGAAGTTGTGATCCAAGGGAGCGTCCAAGATTTTGGACTTGAAGTCCTTTGGCAGATTCTGCAGTCTAAGACAGGAATATCTCCCAAGGACAGATGCTGATGCTGCAGAGCGAGCAGAAGCTTCTGCAGCATTGTAGCTGCATCTTATGGAGTGTCTAGCCACTTGTAGTGCTAAGGATAATTTGGAGGAGATATCAGTTTTAATAGGACTGTCAGGTATTGAAGCCAGCATAGAGGTGGCTTGGGACACTAAGTCCAGGGCATACTTGGTCATGTGAGTTTGATAGTTAATGTCTGAATGATAGTCTGAAGGCCAATGTGGAGGAAGTGTACACCTCCTTGCCTATCCTATCCATGGATTTGCTATCTTTATCCGTGGGCAATAGGGAGACCGAAGGTAGCAAGCTAGACTGTTTATCAGGTGCAGTGGCAATCACTGCTGGGTCTGCCAAGGGTGGCTTTATGAAGAATTTTTGTTCCTCTGGCATCTTGTAGAAGCGGCCTAGATGCTTAGGTGCAGGAGGCTGCGATTCAGAGGTTCTAGAGGCTGTAGTAAAAGCATCCAAGTATGCAGGAAGGACAGGGGTTACAGCTGAAGGGGAAGGGGACTCCACGTGCAGCAGTTCAAAGTATCTTTTTTGGGTTTCTGTCATTTGGGAAGTATCCCATTTGAAATAGTCTTTAATTTTGGTTATGGTTTCACCAAATGCAATGTCTTCAGGTGGAGAATCCCCTTCCACAGAATCCTTGTCAAGAGAGTAATATTCCTTGGGAGAAGCAATCTGGGATTTCTCAAGGAGGGGAGCCATGGGAATAGAAGAAGCAGAGGTAGGCCTAAGGCTTAGCAGAAGCAATGTAGTAGTTATGGGTGAAGCAGAAGGCCCAAGGGCCATAAATGCCTACATAAGAGAGGAGGTGAAGGCCTCCCAGTCTGGAGGGGCTTCAGAAGCAGGCATAATAGGTTTTGTTTTCTGCTTCTTTTTAGCTGGAGTTGGCCTTGAGCTGGGTTTGGCAGTGGCTGTATCAGAGGTCTGGATCCCAGTAGAAGGAACCCCCAAATCAGGTTCCCCCTCGACATAGACAGGCGTCAGTGTCTGAGAAAGCTCCATGGACATGCCAGACGCTGGCTGTGCAGTGGTCTCCACTAGGGAGGTCGATGGAGCCGAGGGATCTGTCGAACGCTCAACTCCTACATCGTTAGTGGGCGGGATGGCCGGGAGCAAAGCGGCAGGGGATGAAGGCCTAGGCATCTTGGCCTTCTTACTTGGAGGTTCTTGGGTTGCCTCCAAAGCAGGATCCATCCTGAGAGCCAGCCGTTTGAGGAGCTGGTTTTCTAAGTAAAGGCTTAAAGCTACCAGACGGCTATGCAAGGTCTTAGGGCAGGCGTTATGGTTGTGTTCCCGGCCTAAGCAGTAAACGCATTTGTCATATGCATCCTTATGGGGAATTTGGTGCCCGCATTGGCACTTTCCCTTTTTACCTGAATTCAGTTGAAAGCTACAACAACCAAGCCTAAGCAATGCGAAAGATTGGTAAAATGTTAGAAATGCAAAAACCCAACGGGTTTACTTATCTATAGTTGATCCAACATCTGGAGTGTGATCGTATGATGAGAAGCAGTCTGCGTCTGAAAAGTTCTGAGGATTGTACGTGCAGACATCACATATAAGGTCCCTGGTTTATGGCCCTACATGTGAAGTCCCACGCAGCTGCAACAGCCAAGCTGAAGCTTTTGCATAGGAGCCAATGTATGGGTTGCCTGAAGGCAGGAAATCCCAGACCAAGAATACTGCAACATAGGAATAGAAGGACATCAACTGGTCTCGGTTCACACCATCTGCTTCAATGACTATTCATAATACAAATTTCTATGTTTTACCGAACCTCTCTACTAAAACGTCCATCTGTGGGATGTGTGGGATGAGACTCTGATGTTATAAACTGCTTAACTTTAATGCAATACTTTTGACATAAAATGCAGGCCTTAGAGAGCAAGTACCTTTTTAAGGACAACTACTTTTCCAGCACAACAGTACCAGTTCTCATGTCCAAATGTTGTAATATCGAACCCAAATGTTCGAAATATGAAAATAGTGAAGCCACGGCACACCAATTTTTTTCCCGGGGGGGGGGGATTGGTGGGCCGTTTTCGGGGCTTTGCTATTTCCTCCACTGTGGTGCGAACTCGGAGTTGGTATTTTTAAGTAAAGGGGATGTGGGGGGCAAAGCCCACCACATTAGTTTAAGTTTAAAGTGTGTTTTTTTTTTTTTTGTACCGGAACAGCAATTGTTTTCCCGGGGGGGGGGGGGTCGCTGTTCTGCATTTTCGCAATTCTTGGGTATCCAGGTAATCCATTCAGGTTAACTACAGGTAGTATAAATGGGCTCAAACTAATTCTTGCATAACAGCCTTAAAATCTAGAAACACCAATGTCAGAGTAGTGTAACTAGTAACACAGAAACAGATAATAACTTAAGTGCCAATAATCTACTCAATCTCTACAATGTACAATCAACTGCAACTAGACCCTAAATGATTCACCTCTCTAAATCAGGGAAGCAGTCAGGAACTTCTATTTTGCATTCACAAATGCATGCTGCTACCCCCAACATGTCATTACAAAAATTAGGGTCACTTCACTCACGCTGCCACCCCCACAAAAAAATCTTAAATGTAATATTTCAGTTGGTCAGTCAAAATCTATTAGAGAGATGATTTGCAATTCTCTCGCTCAGAAATTTTATAAATGTTATAAGAAGCATTAATTTAGACTGTTGTGAACTTAGTATGGCTTGATAAAGCTCCTATGTTTCTAACTGGTGCTCACAAAAAAAATGTACTCTAGTGTTCAAAGAGTATGCCTGGCTACACCCTTGCTCTAAATGAATTTCATTATTTCACACTCTACATTACTTCCGTTTGTGGTAAAAATTACAGAATAATTACTGGGAACAGAACCAAAGGCATTTTGAAAACATTAACAGTTCTCAAAAGAAAAAAAAAAGAATGCTTCAGACTTATCAAAATCATCTTGTACCTGTAATTTCCATATTTATTTGCGGTGGTGGTGCTGCGGTAGCGTTGTCGCCTCACAGTAAGACGCTGTCCGGTTCGATTCTCAGCTAGAGCGTCTTCTGCGTGGAGATATGCGTGAAAGGGCGTACCTTCGTTGAAGGTTGTGCGTCAGGGCTGGCAACTCTGCATGTAAAAATCTACTGCCAATCATTAGCGGACCGGAGTTCCGCTGTGGCGACCCCTAACCGGGAAAAGCCGAAAGAGACAACAACAAATATACAGGCTATGAAATTTTAGCAGCTACATAAAAAAGAAAGCCTAAATCTAAGCGAGGTTACTTTTGTTTACTTATCTTTAAGACTGTGCTGCTTTGTACCCCTTTTTAAGGTAGTTTTCTCATGTTGATAATTTACAGAGTGCCAAAAAATCATCTGCAGCAGTATGAGTACCACTCAACTTATCAGCTTAAGTGGTAATAGTTTCACAGCCAAATAAAAGATGGGAGTAGGCTAGGGGCCTATTTCATGAGTTACCTTGGCTGAAACATATGTGAATAAATCATTACAACTTAAAGGAAAACTCCACCTTAGAACTAAACAAATGTTTTTCATTCTTTGTTTTTGAGATATTTTAATGCCTCAGAATCACTCCAAAGTGCTTCTTTTACAACTTTAACGTGTTTCTCTCAAAATGTGGACGATGGGGCCTGCCTTGGTAATGTGATCTTGTTTTCTTGCTTTCATTCTTTCCCAGAATACATTTCAAGTCCTCTTTATATGACTCATGCTAGACATAAGTGGTGCTGTTTTATCATACCATTAAGATTGAATGGCAGGACTGTGAAACACTGCCATCTAAACACACCTTCTGTAACAAAGCTGCTTCTATAGTTACCCGACTGAGCCTCATTTATGTATCTGTCAAAGCTTGTTCTGTACTATAAATAGCTGTTAGCTACTTGCAGCAAAAGAAAGTAGATAAAAACAGCTTTTTGTAAGGAGGGGTCTTTTGTTGTTCTAATAGATTTGACAAACCCTCCCACATTCTCATGCTGAGGTGTGACAACTCTCACTACAGTAAATGATCCTTGCTGTACATATACAGGTGACAAGTAATAAGACTCTAAACTTAGTCTGACTGCTACTTCCCAATGCCTTCAGTAGGAGGATTATTCTCTCTCATGAATGATGCAGACTTAAAATTTGCTTTACTAGTTTCTCAATTATTTCTGTCATGTTCACCCTCCTTTTTTCTATTTCATATTTATTTATACTTTGTTAACCAGGAAAGTGAACTGGACCCAGGACCGTTTTCAGCCACAACTTGGGCTACATTGGCTAAGATAATAACACTTAAGTGCACTTAGCAAGGGCAACCACGGTGGTGCAGCGGTTAGTATTTCCACCTCACAGCAACAGGTTTTCCGGTTCGATCCTCGGCTGGGGTGCCTTCTGTGCATGTCTTCCCTGTGGTCACATGGGTTTCCTGTGGGTGCTCCCAGTTTCCTCCCACATCCCAAAGACATGCTATAGGTGGATTGGATACTCTAAATTGGCCCTAGGTGTGAGTGCGTGCATGTGTGCCTTCCGGGGAAGGTTGGGCGCCAGGCTGGCAACTCAACACTGTAAAACTCCAATGCCAATCATGAGCAGACAGGTGATCCGCTGTGGCGAACCCTAACCAGGAAAAGCCAAAAGAAGAAGAAATGCACTTAGCAATACAAAAAAAATATTGACAGAAAAACATTGACCCGAACCCTAACCAGGAAAAGCCAAAAGAAGAAGAAATGCACTTAGCAATACAAAAAAAAATATTGACAGAAAAACATTGACCAGGATTGCATGTGCAACACATAACCAATGTGCGACAATGACCAAGTAAATCATTGAGCAACATTTACTGGAATGTAGACATATACTATGTTGTTTATAAATAATTCGTTGTATGCACACGTGCATACATACGTATATATATATATATATATATATATATATATATATATATATATATATATATATATGTGTATATATATATATATATGTGTATATATATATATATATATATATATATATATATATATATATATATATATATATATATATATATATATATACATATATATATATATATATATATATATATGTACTGTGGATGCATGCTTAGTCTTGACAGCAACCACAAGGGGAAAAAACACAAATATAAAATTAACATCAACTGTCAGAGGACAACAGGCCCTATCTATGAGAATCCCCCATCCTACATCTTAAAACTTTCACTGCATTAAGTCTCCAGCTCATGTACTATGGCTCTATCAGTTCAGCAAAATAGGTTCATAGGTTCATAGGTTCATACTAGGCTATCTGCCCGAGGGCATTTACAAGCCTAGCCCATTGTTTTGTGGCTTACGCCACCCCTTTAGTATGGGGAACTATACCCATTATTTTGCTGTGCCTCTGTCGAGCAGTGACACTGAGGTAATCCCTGGGGTATATCTGCGATCTCCCATCCATTGGTCAAGATTTCTCTTGAACAAGGCCAGTGAGGTGCTCTGCCTCACATATACCGGGATTTTGTTCCACAGCATAGGGAGTCTTTGGGTGATGAATCTATCCCTCCAGCACGTCCTATTAATAGCCGTGTCGAGGTTTAAGTCTCCCGCCTTGTGGCTCTGATGGATCTAGATTTTTGAGGTGAAGCATATTCATCAAATCTGGGTTTGACATGGCCTTGTATGTTAGGCAAAGGTCACCTCTGAGCAAGCGTGGCGACTGAATAGAGCTGGAGTTCTTTGAGTCGGGCAGCATAGGACAGATTTTTGAGACCCTTTATCTTTTGGTGAGGAACTTTTGTGGCCTCTCCAGCTGCTGCAAGTGTCGGGTCAGATACATTCCGAATGGGGCATTGTACTCAATCATTGGTCTGATGAGTGATGAGTAAAGGGAGACTATGACCTCCCTTGATCTAGATGAGAATCCCTTCATGATAAGGTGGGCAATGTAGAAGGTCTTCCTAACTACTTTAGCTACATGGGTGTCGAATGACAGACTACTATCAACCTGGGTCCCCAGGTCCCTGATAACTTCTTCTGTGCTCAGTGGATTGCCACCTATTTGGTAGCTAGGGGTAACCTTGTTTTTCCCGAAGGGTATGACTATGCATTTTTGGCATTCAACTTTAGGCGTGGCTCTGGCACCAGTTATCCGTTTCTGTGAGACCCTTCTGAAGGATATCTGTGTCAGATGTATTTTCTACTATGGCGCCAGTTTGCAGTCATCTGCAAACTTTGTCAGCCATAACCCTCCTGTGTTTGCTTGTACTTCAGAAAAGTAGATGCCAAACAAGAGTGGGCCCAGGACTGAGCCCTGTGGGACACCACTTGTGACAGGCTTTGAGTCTGACATGGCGCCAGCAACTCTGACCCTGTGGGTTCTGTCACTCAGCCAGTTTGCAACCCATCTTGTAATGTATGGGTTAACATTTAAGCTGATGAGTTTTTCAATGATACCCGAGTGGGGTATTGTATCAAAGGCCTTAGCCAGATCGAGGTAGGCTGTATGGACTGCCTTTCCCTCATCAATGGCTTTGGTGACTGTTCGAAAAAGTCAACCAAGTTTAAAAGGCATGATCTGCCTTTGACAAAGCCAAACTGGGTTGGATCCAAAGTCTGCAAATTCCCTATGTCTTTATTTATGAGGTCCATTATGATCCTCTCCATGGCTTTGCAGATAAGGCTTGTCAAGCTAATGGGCGGTAATTTCCAGGGTCGGTGGAGGCACCGCCTTTGTGAAGTGGGACCACAGTTGCAGTGCGCCACTCCTGGGTGCGTATCCAGAGGTAAGACTTTGATTAAACAGCTGTCCTAGCTGTGGGTTTAATTCCTCATTGAGTTCGTGGAGCACACAGCCGGGGACACCATCAGGTCCCATGGATGCTGTGTTTTGCTTTGGAGAGAGCAGTTCTCACTTGGGCATTGGAGATGTTTGGGGGCTGCAATCGTTTGGTATAGATATCTCTCCTTGTGGGGAGGGGAGAAGTTTGCACTGAACCTGTCAGCCAGTATGTTGGCAATGTCTGTAGGATCAGTAATCTTCACATCATTTTGAACTAGTTCTGAGCATATCTGGGAGTTTCCTCCCAGGTTTCGAACATAGCTAAAGAAGGCCTTATGATTGTCTTTTGAGTCTTTAGCTATTTTTCTCTCGAAATTTGTTTTGGATGATTTTATGAGAGCTCTTAGTTTTTTACTTATAGTGATCAAGGGTGTCTTGCCTTTTAAGGATTTTGCTCTATCTTGTAGTAGCTTCCTCCTTTTGTTGTAGAGTTTGTTTATGGCTGGGGTCCACCAGACTGGACGCTTACCTTTGGTACAGAGAGTCTTTGTTTTGCTTGGGATTGCCTTATCCATGCAGTCCTGCAGGTGCTGGTAGAAGGCATTTGTAAGTGATTCAGCGGCTTGAGTACTGTTTTCCGCCGCTCGGGGCCTTAAAGGAGACCACACTAGTCTTTAGAAGTGTGAAGTCGGCTTCGAGAAGTTCTTTACTGTGGTCTTTTTTATTTCAGGTGGGGGTGGAATGAGGACCTCCAGCGAGATTAGTTTGTGATCTGATCTCACCAGTGAGGGGTATACTTCCGGTGTTGAACATTGTGCTCCCATGTTCGTGATGATGAGATCAAGTATGTTATCTCCTCTTGTGGGGATGGTGACTAGTTGTTCCATGGCATTTGAGTTTATGAATTCCAGGAACTTTTGGGCTAGGGTGTTTGGGCTTGAGTAGTGTTCCCAGTCTATATTAGGGTAATTGAAGTCACCTAGTATGATGGTGTTTGGTGACACATTTATCCCCTCTAGTGTTTTCAAAAAGGCCATGTGAGGTTCCTGAGTTTGTGAGGGTGGCCTGTAACATGCTACAATTTGCAGAGCAGTCTTGCCTATGGTTAATTGCACCTGGATGGTCTCCGATGCATCATGCGTTGCCACCAGTCTTGAGGTGTGGGTGTCCTTGATGAATATGGATACCCCCCTCCTTTCTTAGTATTGTCCGGATTTTGGGGCGGGCATGATATGAGGTAAAACCTGATAGTGCTGGGGTGCTCTCAGGAGCCTTGAACCAGGTTTCTGTCACAGCACAGACATCGATGTTCTCCATACTGAGAAGGGCTTTGAGTGCGTGCATTTTGAGATTTAGACTTCTGGCATTGAGCAGCATTACCCTTAGTTTTTCCTTTTTGTGTTCTAGGGTGGTAGGTTTAGAATTTGAGCCTTGCCTAAAAAAGGCACTATGGGGGTGGCAAGAGCCTTTGCCAATATCCGGAATCCCAGGGGTGACAGGTGCAAGCCGTCCCTTGCGAAGCAGTGTGGCTTGTCCAGCATGGCATCCCAGGCAGACAGACACTGGATCCCCTTTGAATGACACCAGTACTTAAGCCAATTGTTAAAGCTGATCATCTTATCTCTGTATTGTGGCATCATTCTTGGTGAAGGTAGGATACTGCTCAAGGTCAGGGTCATACCTGCCTGGGCTACATAATCAGAGAGCTCCTCAATGTCTCTTCATGTAGTCCAAGGAGGTACATCTCAGGTCGTTTACACCAGCGTGGACAATGACTGAGTCGTATTTGTACCTGCTGTTGAGAGACCTGAGTGCTTGCGTTATGTGGCGGATTCTAGCGCCCGACAGGCAGCTTACTGTGACCTTCTCCTTACTCAGTCTGGTGAGCGGGGCGTCAGTGTGTCTGACTATGGAGTCACCAATGACTAGTGTGTCTGGCATTGTGTTTGGCCTTAAGGGCTGTGACTGTTTGACACTCTGACTGTGAGGTCTATGTGTTGCAGGTGTTGTGTTCTGAGGTGGTGGTTGTTTGGGTGTCTGCTTTGGTGGCCTCTGCTGTTTTGGTAGATTTTTGATCAGAGCCTCAGAGTATGTCTTTGTGTGTTTATGTGTATGATTTGAGGTTGTGGTGGTACTATGTGAGACTGGGTCTATAGTGTGTGTGGTAACCTTCTCCTCCTGACTGGTCTTGCCAGTCCTATGTTGAGAGAGCTCAGCCTCCAGTTTGGCCGTATAGTTGCATCTCTCGCATGTATTTGTGTTTTGTGGGAGAAGGAGAGGGTTGTCTGTGTACATGAGGCAATTGTAACATTGCCTCAATATTCCCAGGTTCACCAGCTGAGCAGGAGAGGACACTAGTAACTGATCCCTCGACATGCTAGAAGGAATAGACAAAAACTTTAAAAAGATTCCGGGGGCGTGGGTGACCGAGAAATGGGGTTTGCCTTTTGGGGTACTATCTATGACAAGAGTGCCGTATCAAGGTAATAAGTACTGTAGGAGCAAGTGCTAGGTTTAACAGATAGAGAATAGTCTACTTGGAGTCAAGTAGAGATGATCCTTTTAGTTCTAGGATACGCTGATTAGATCAGTAGTATAGCTCAAGGAAGGTAGTTTTAAGGGAAAATTTGAAGAGTGGACTTTAGGTAGCCCGAATAGTTTAAACCTGCTTAACCGGCGCTGCCCTAGTGTGCAACGGTAGCAGCTCCGCGCTAAATTGCGCTAATTCACGCTAAAGCGCGCTAAAACGCGCTTTATAGCACGGGGCTGGAAAAGACAGGAAATGACCCAAAATGGCCAATAGACTACAAGTTACTGCCTTAAACCACTCCTCTAAGGACAAACAGGCAGCTCAGTACTCCCCACTCTCACTGGTGAGTAAAGAAACTTCCCCCTGACCAAACAAGGAAAATGGAGAAACACAGGAACCAAGACAAAGCCCAGGGATCAGCAAAATCTGGTCTCTGGAACACTAGTTAGAAAAGTATGGAAAAACAAGGATATGTTTTTGTTTTTTTCAAGTTTTTTTACAGAAAAGCAGAAGACACAATAAATGCTATGATTTTCGATTAAATGCTATCAAAAGCTAGTACACTTGAGTGTATTAGCCTGTAGTTTAACTTTTAGGCAAAACTTAAACTAGCAAGTGCAGTAAACAGTTTTAGCTTATAAACACAGTAAAAACAGTGCAGACTTTGATAAAACAAGCAGAAACAGTGGTCGAAAGGCACAAAAAGTCGAAAAAGCCAAGAAAAATACTTAAAATCTGGAAAGGTAGTCTTTTCTGGTCTCTGCTGCTAGAGGAACACTGCTGGCCACCACGAGGAGCTGTGCTGAGTTCTCAATAGCTGGAAAAGCCCGCTAAAACGCGCTTTATAGCAGGGGGCTGGAAAAGACAGGAAATGACCCAAAATGGCCAATAGACTACAAGTTACTGCCTTAAACCACTCCTCTAAGGACAAACAGGCAGCTCAGTACTCCCCACTCTCACTGGTGAGTAAAGAAACTTCCCCTGACCAAACAAGGAAAATGGAGAAACACAGGAACCAAGACAAAGCCCAGGGATCAGCAAAATCTGGTCTCTGGAACACTAGTTAGAAAAGTATGGAAAAACAAGGATATTTTTTTTGTTTCAAGTTTTTACAGAAAAGCAGAAAACACAATAAATGCTATGATTTTCGATTAAATGCTATCAAAAGCTAGTACACTTGAGTGTATTAGCCTGTAGTTTAACTTTTAGGCAAAACTTAAACTAGCAAGTGCAGTAAACAGTTTTAGCTTATAAACACAGTAAGAACAGTGCAGCCTTTGCTAAAACAAGCAGAAACAGTGGTCGAAAGGCACAAAAAGTCGAAAAAGCCAAGAAAAATACTTAAAATCTGGAAAGGTAGTCTTTTCTGGTCTCTGCTGCTAGAGGAACACTGCTGGCCACCACGAGGAGCTGTGCTGAGTTCTCAATAGCTGGAAAAGCCCGCTAAAACGCGCTTTATAGCAGGGGGCTGGAAAAGACAGGAAATGACCCAAAATGGCCAATAGACTACAAGTTACTGCCTTAAACCACTCCTCTAAGGACAAACAGGCAGCTCAGTACTCCCCACTCTCACTGGTGAGTAAAGAAACTTCCCCCTGACCAAACAAGGAAAATGGAGAAACACAGGAACCAAGACAAAGCCCAGGGATCAGCAAAATCTGGTCTCTGGAACACTAGTTAGAAAAGTATGGAAAACAAGGATATTTTTTGTTTTTTTCAAGTTTTTTTACAGAAAAGCAGAAAACACAATAAATGCTATGATTTTCGATTAAATGCTATCAAAAGCTAGTACACTTGAGTGTATTAGCCTGTAGTTTAACTTTTAGGCAAAACTTAAACTAGCAAGTGCAGTAAACAGTTTTAGCTTATAAACACAGTAAAAACAGTGCAGACTTTGATAAAACAAGCAGAAACAGTGGTCGAAAGGCACAAAAAGTTGAAAAAGCCAAGAAAAAATACTTAAAATCTGGAAAGGTAGTCTTTTCTGGTCTCTGCTGCTAGAGGAACACTGCTGGCCACCACGAGGAGCTGTGCTGAGTTCTCAATGTCGATTTAGTGAACATAATTAACAGTGTCTTCGTCTTTTCCTGGTTAGGGGTCGTCACAAGGGAACTCCGGTCTACTCAATGATTGGCAGTGGATTTTATGGTGCCGAGTTGCCAGTCCGACACCCAACTTTCAAAGAAGGCACGCCCATTCACACTCGCACCTAACCTGCATGTCTTTAACGTTACTCGACCGCGGGGAGGACATGCAGACTCCACACAGAAGGCGCTCCAGCCAAGAATCGAACAGGAGAACCTCTTGCTGTAATACGACAACGCTAACCGCTGCACCACCGTGGCATCTGAACATAATTAACAGTGTACTACATTTATATTAGGGGCATACATTTTAGAGTACAATGGAAAATAAACATTATGGTTTATTTTACTGCTAAATCAGAATAGGTCCACAGAAAGTGCAATGCCACTTTTATAAGTGAACAGCATTCTTAAAAGTACTTTAGGATCAAATGCCTTGTCTCCATTATTCTTAACGATGCAAGGTAGGCAAAAATTACTCAAAGCAACAAATCAAAAAAAGTCATTCCATTTCTGAATCACAGCACCTTTGTCAAAAATACTTTAAAATTACTTGGAGAATGGCCTAGCATGGCTATCTTTACATAGTATTTTTTTTATCTCCTCCTGTCAAAAAGCTTTCATATTTTGCAACCTGATCAATGTTGCTACACAGAATGGAACTCTCTTCCAGTGTTACTGATTTCTGCCACTGGCAATGTAATGTGAACAGTAAGCTCAAGCAGAAAATCTAAGCTTTGTGAAATAGTCATTAACTCGTAGAATGACCCTGCAGCACATGAAATTGTTTTGTCAGCAGAATAAATATATCAGACAAACCTTCATACTATGAAACCCCTTTCCTGTTCATAATGACTTCAGAAGAAATTGTACAATAATTCTATATACTTCCCTATTTGTTTTAATTTCTGCATCATGGAACTGCATCTTGGAAATGTATCACTGAATGCTTTGAATCACCATATTATTTTTTTTTTTTTTTTTTTTTTTTTTTTTTTACAATTCAAAGATATGGTTCTTAATGCCTCTCAACAATTTATATTTTTAAATAAGCACAAAAACTTAATTTTACAGAATAAACTTGCATAGAAAAGGCTGTGTTCAGCTCAGTTCTTGGCTCAAGAACTTGATGGCTTTTGGCTGTTCTTTGCTTTCCTACATAAATCACCTTTTAAAAAGGTTCAAACTACTTTATTTCCAGGCACATACAAGTCCTGAAGTCATTCAGTTCCACATGTTTCACCTACCTGCTACATTAAGTTTATCAGAAATCCCTATGCTGGGAACAGCAGTAGTTGAGCTGTTAGTTGTATTCCCTCCAGTGCCATTTAGAATTAGGGTTTCCACCTTCAGTTCCAGCTTTCCAAGTCGTTGCATGATATTGTCCAAAAGGACTGCAAGTGTCTTCTTAAGATCTGTAAAAGTATTTAAAATATATTTTCAGTTATTGTAACAATAAATGTTATCTGCAACCCAGTATCTAAGCATTCGATCAAACTTGTGCCCATTGGCTTCTCCACAACATTCCAATGATACTCGCAAATGACAAGCTCTGAAAACTGCTTGCTTGACAACCAGTTGTCACTGAAACTTATTCAAAGGAAGAACAGACAGAAAGAAGTATACAGAGTATACCAATGATGCAATGAACTCTAATGCTTGGCAAAAAATAAGCATTCTGACAAGAAGTCAGGTGTAACCCATTAAGAATTTTTTCCCTCACCTTAACTAAATTCTGTCTGACAGGATCTGCATGTCTTCTAGATACTGTATGTGATTACCAACAATGCAAAACCAATGTATTAGTCAATCCTTACACGACTGAAGTCATGACCACAGCACCTCTCTCTAGAAAGTAACTTTTTTTGCTAACTATTTTCATGAAGACTTACCCCAATACTCTCTTTGATCACTCAGTTCCATGCTCTACAAAAGGCTGCAACTAGAAAATGGTTTAGCATATAACCAAATAATACAGCTTCTATTGGACCTGACAATATCCTTGGCTGTGTTCTACATGAACTACAGAGTGAACTGGCACCTCACCTGTGTGCCCTGTTCAATCTATTCAATCACAGCCTCACCTCAGGCTTTGTCCCTACCAAAAGGCGCGTTGCTACAGTCATCCCTCTCCACAAAGAAGTGACTACAGACCCTGGGAACTCCACAAAGGAGGAGTGACTACAGACCCTGAGAGCTGTTGTCCCATTAGCCTGACAAGTCTGATATGCAAAGCTATAGAACGCATCATCATGGACCTAATAAACAAAGATATAAGGAACCTCCAAACTCTGGATCCCACACAGTTTGGTTTTGTGAATGGTAGATCATGCCTGCTCAACTTGGTCGACTTTGAGTCAGGCACTAGATCTGTGGATGAAGTCAAGGTGGTTCATACAGCCTACCTTGATCTGGCCAAGGCCTTTGATACCATTCTCCACTCAGGAATCATAGAAAAACTCACTAAGCTAGGCATCAACCCCTATAATCACTAGGTGGGTTGCAAACTGGCTCACAGATCGAACCCACAGTGTGAAAGTAGCTGACTCCAAGTCAGACTGTTGACCAGTCATGAGTGAAGTCCCACAGTATTCGGTCCTGGGTCCTCTCCTGTTTGGTATCTACTTCTCTGACGTCCAAGCCAACACGAAGGGACTCTGGCTGACAAAGTTCACAGACTATTGCAAGTTGGGAGCCATAAATAACTCCCTAAGTGATGTTGACATCCTACAGAAAGGCCTCACTTAGACCAATGACTGGTGTCAAAACCATAGCTTTAAGCTCAATGCCAAAAAATGTGTTAACATCCCCTTTGGAAAAACACAGTTCCCATGACTTACATCGATGGTAGTCCACTGAACACAGAAGGCGTCATAACAGATCCGGGAACACAAGTTGACAACAACCTTTCTTTTGACCACCACATTGCCACTGTGGTCAGAAAGTCCTTCTATGTGGCACATCTCATTACTAAGGTTTTTGCATCCAGGAAGAAAGACGTCATTGTCTCCCTCCACTCTTCCCTTATTAGGCCAATCAGAGTACAATGCCCCATTTGGCATTTACCTCACTAGACATCTACAACTGGAGAGGCCGTAAAAATACCTCACAAAGAGGATCTTAGGCCTTAAACACTTGCCCTATATGGACAAAAGTACAGTTTTGTACCTACCATAAATGTAGATGTTAGAGTGTAAACACTGCTGCAATCATTACACTTGGGTTATCCTGCCTTCAGGCGGTTCCCCAGTGGGCCTGAGTTCCAAAGTCTTGGTCTGGCATCGGTTGCTGTCACCTCCTCCCTGACGTCAGTGCGACAGTGGTACAAAAGATGCAGCCGACGCCATTTTCTTCAGTTTTTCTTGCCCCAGATGTCAGGTGCCCCCAAATAGGTAGGCAATACAAATTGCTAGTAAAATATACAACAGAAAAGCAAACAACCATTCTAAGTTACCAGCAAATACTCCCCATAGGTAGTAAAGGATAGATGACCTAGGTATGTACGAGAAAGTAAGAGGGGAAGGAGGGAGGATAACCTGGACTGCAGCAGTGTTTACACTCTAACATCTACATTTATGGTAGGTACAAAACTGTACTATGTTCATCGTGTTACACTGCTGCAGTCACTGCACTTGGGTGGAATCCCAAAGCTGAGGTAGAGAGGCTGGATCTATAAGGCATTAGGGGTGGCTATAAGGTCCTGCAGTACAGCAGTGGCGAAGCCAGCTCTGGATTTGGAGTATAAAGGCAAATGGTAATGTTTGGTGAAGGTATGCACAGAACTCCATGTTGCTGCTTCCAAAATATCCTTGGTAGGTACTCCTCTGAGGTAGGCAGTTGAAGTGGCTGTTGCCCTGGTGGAGTGAGATCTAATGCTGCTAGGTACAGGTTTCCCATGGTGGGTATAGCAGAAACGTATGCAGTGTCCTATCCATTTTGAAATGGCTTTTCCCTGTGCTCCTGCAGTATATGCTACCAATAATTGCTCAGATTTTCTGAAAGCTTTGGTTTTGTCCGAGTAGAAGCGCAACTACTACATTCTTCGGACATTTCACAGGCAGTCTCTCCCTTTTGTTCTGTGGTTTTGGATAAAAAGTTGGCAAGTGAATAGTTTGGTTTAGAGCCACACTTGATATCACCTTTGGCATAAACTTTTAGTTATGTACTTACCATAACTTTAGATGTTTGGGATCCATCTCGCCTACATTCAATACTGATGGGCTCGGAGCCGATCCCTCGGCTCCGACTCGGCACGCTATGCTATAGAGCGAGGCCTCTTATTGGCTGAGCTATTTCTTATCCCAGGATGCACCACCACTAATCCCCCAGATCTTGTTTGTCCGCATTCATGCACACATGCACAACTTGTTTATATAACATTGTTAGATGTTTCAAGATGAAACAGGATTCGGACCTTCTGATATCCTCTGATCTCCAAGGAAGGGGGAAGGAGGGTGGGTTATTGGGAATTTAGATGGATCCCAAACATCTAAAGTTATGGTAAGTACATAACTAAAAGATGTTATGTGATCCTATCTTGCCTACATTCAATACTGATGGGACAGCGTCCCTAGCACCTAAATCCTGGGTGGCTCATTGGAAAACACTCCTGAGCACTGTGGAACCAAATGAAGCTCGTCCTCTAGATGCCACATCCAATTTGTAGTGGGAAATGAAAGTGTGCGGGGAAGACCATGTAGCCACAGCACAAATGTCACTAATGGCAAGCTTAGAATTAAATGCTATCGAAGTAGCCACAGCCCTTGTAGAATGAGCTTTGACAGAGGTGGTAAGCTCTTTATTAGAATAAGAATAAGCTTGAGTAATACAGTCCCTGATCCATTTGGCAATAGTGACCTTTGTGACGGCTTTGCCCAATTTATTGTCCGCAAAGGATACAAACAACTGATCTGTTTTCCTTGTTTGTTTGGTGCTATCTAAATAAAAACGCAACTGCCTGTGGACATCTAATGTGTGGAATATGAATTCCGCTTTGTTAGAATACTTCGGAAAGAAGACTGGAAGTTCTAATGATTGTTGTAGGCAGAAACTGGAAAAAACTTTAGGGACAAAGGATGGATTTGGCCTGAGAGATACTCTGTCTTTGTGAAAAACCAAGTACAGAGGTTTTACAGACAAAGCTTGAAGCTCTGAAACCCTTCTGGCAGAAGTAATCGCCACCAGAAAGGCAGTCTTCCACGATAAAAAATTTCAAATCACATGTCGCTGCCGGTTCGAAGGGGAAGGAAGTTAAGGAGCGTAACACCACATAGAGATCCCATGGAGGAGCAGGATGAGAAATCGGAGGTCTTAAAAGCGCAGCACCTTTCAAGAAGGTCTTACACAATCTGTTGCTCATTAAAGGTGGGTTTATAGATTCATGAAAATTGGAAATAGCTGCCAATTGAACCTTGATGGTAGAGACTGAAGAGCCTTTATTGAAAAGAGACGTTAGAAATTTCAGTACTTCTGATACGGGAATAGTGATGGGATCCAGGCCCCGGAGTTGAGCCCAAATAGCAAATCTTTTCCATTTGCTAGAATACAATTTCTTTGTAGCAGACTTGTGGGCCGAAGATAAGATGTGTACAACTTCTGGATCCAATGTAGGACTCCTGACTATAGTCGGAAGAGGAGGAGCCAAGCCGTCAATTTTAAGGTGTGTAGGGACTGGTGGAATAGTCCCGACTGATGAACCAGTAGGTCTGGGATCTGATCCAGGAACCATGGACCTTCCAGAGCATATTTCGAAGATAGGGAACCATACTTGACGAGGCCAGTAAGGAGCAACTAAGATCATTTTGCTCCCCAAGAGAGATGCCTTTTGGATCACCCTGGGAAGGAGAGGAACTGGGGGGAAGGCATAAAGCAAGCCGGTGGGCCACGGACGGGCTAGTGCGTCCATGGGGCTCTTCCCCAGAGCCGGGGTGAGGGAGAAGAACTTTTTGCACTTCGCATTCAGTGGAGTCGCGAAGAGGTCGCAACACAGAACTCCCCATTTGCTGAAAATCTGATTTGCAACTGTAATGTTCAGAGACCATTCGTGGGGAGAGAGGATGGTTCTGCTCAGTCTGTCGGCTATCACATTGGACTTGCCTGGGATAGGAGTAGCCACTAGAAAGCATTTGGTCGACACTGCCCATTCCCAAACTCTCACGGCCTCTCTGCAAAGAGGATAGGATCTGGTCCCTCCCTGCTTGTTCAGGTACTAGACTACTGACATGTTGTCTGAGTGAACGGCAATTACGCCCTGAGAGAGGTAATCGTGAAGGGCTTGAAGGGACAGAAGCACCGCCCTCATTTCTAGGATGTTGATATGAAGTAGGGTCTCTTCTGGGTGCCATTTGCCTTGGACTGACCTGCCCAGGGAATGCCCCACCCCACCCCATCTCGGAGGCGTCCGTGGTCAAAGTGGCCGCAGGAGGAGGTGGAACAAAGGGTCGTCCCTGATCCAGATTGGAGGGCACCAGCCACCAGCGAAGGTCCCGTATGCAGGTTTCTGTGATCCATATGAGGTGACTGAGAGGGAGTTCCTGAAAGGACCACTGAGCTGAAAGAAGCCACTGGAGAATTCTCATGTGCAATCTTGCAAGGGGAACTAGAAGAACCGTGGCGGACATGGATCCCAATATCTGCAGTACCATTCTGGCTGGGGCTTTGGATCTGGGAAGTAAGGCTCGAACTTGAGCCTGTATGGTTTGTATCCTATCTGTAGGTAGATAGACCCGCATTCGGTTTGAGTCTATCTCTACTCTGATGAATCTTATGCGTTGAGATGGCAGCAACACAGACTTTGGCCAATTGAAGGTGATTCCAAGGGAATAGCCCAGTGATATCGTGGCTTGTAGGCTCCGCAATAGTAGATGCTTGGAGGTGGCAGTTAGGAGCCAGTCGTCTAGATCTGGAAACACCTGGAATCCTAGACTTCTCAGGTGAGCAGTCACTACCGCCAAACATTTGGTGAACACCCTGGGGCTGTGGTGAGACCAAAGGGCAGTGCGGAACTGAAAATGACTGCCTCCTAGGCTGAAGGGCAGATGTCTCCTGGGCGCTTGATGTACCATGATATGGTAATAAGCGCCCTTGAGATCTCATAGCACATCCAAACACCTTTCTCCAGCAATGGGAGAATGGTTTGTAGGGTGACCATTGAACTTGGACTTTTGACTGAGCGGTTTAGAATGCTGAGATCCAAAATGGGCCTCAAGTCCCCGGTCTTTTGGCACCAAAAGAACCTTGAGTAAGTCCCTAATCCGATCTGGTCTGGGACCGGTTGGATGACTCCCTTTTGCAGCAGCTTTGAAACTTCTGAGGCTGCAGTTTCCCGTTGACTGGGTGGCGGGTCCGGGATTTTTTTGGACTGAAGTGGCGAGTGAGAGAAAGGGATGACGTAACCTCCGGCGATAATTCGAAGCACCCATCGGTCCTGAGTGATACCTTCCCAGGCTTTTAGGTGCCTCGAAAAACAACCCCCGACTGGCTCCGGAGCTGCACAGTCGGGCAATCCCTCAGGGACTGTGAAAGGCTGAAGAGCCAGAATTTCCCCCTCCCCTGCCTCTGGAAGGGGGATCATCCTGCTGTGAGGGGTAAGACTTCTGAGATCTACGGAACCACATTTTCCCTCCTCTTTTAGCCTTGGGGTAAGGCCGAAAGGGAGTGGAAAATCGTGCCCCTACGGCAGTCAAAGTCTTACCTTCTTGCTCGCAGCGGGTCAGTGTGTCCTTTACCTTGGGTCCAAACAAGGAGGACCCATCAAAGGGGGCGTCGGCAAAGGAAGACTTCAAGGCCTCCGCAAAATGACACAGGTGGAGCCAGGCTTGTCTCCGTAGAGCAATGCCTGTACCCGCCGCTCTACTCGCCCCTTCGGCCGCATAAGAAATGAGCCTCATGGACGAGTTTGAAATGGACAACAGTGTAGCCAGCTGAGCGCCAACCGTCTGGGCCAGCTCCTCAGGCAGGTTACCCAAGAGGGTATCGGAAAGTTCTTTAATCAGATCCCTCTGAAATCTGGTAAAGTGCGTGAGATAGTTAAAGGACCTTAATGTAAAGGCCGCGGAACTTAGGGTGCGCTTACCGTACCGATCCATGCTCCTAGACTCCTTATTAGGAGGATGGACGGACATCGAAGCCTCTGCTACATCTTGCTGGGTAGCAGATGCCACCACCAAAGCATCTACAGCCACATCTTTAGTCAGGAACTCTTTTTCCGGGGGTGCTGACAGGAACTTATTAGGACGAGCAGGCACCGGTTCCACAGAGTCTGGGTGTTCCCGCCCTTCGACAGATCAAGTCCAAGAGCTCGTCGGGCGGAGACACCCAGGAGGCGGAGGGCTGAGCCCGAGGCCTTAAGGAACACAGACTCATCAGCGGAAGGGGGTTTGGATTGCCAGCCGCCTCGTTGTTTAAGGGCTTCCAGGATGTCTGCAAAGGAGACATCATCTGAGGGCGACTTAAGGGACCCCTCTGCATCATCGAGATCAGTGTCTGATGTAAGAGACTCATCAGGGGAGTCAACGTGCTTCCTCTTGCACGATCTTTTCCTGGGGGGTTCCTCCGAAGAAGCTTCAGAAGGACCTCCAGGAGGGGGGGAAACCCCAGTGGGGGTAACCTCAGGCCCCGGGGCTCCGCTGTCTAAGGACAGGGGGACTGCCAAAGACCCAGTCTCGGTATGCAGGGGAGGAGCTGGGGAGACCGTGGAGGTAGCCAAAGATGATTTGGCTAACGCACTCCTCATAGCCCTGAAGGCGGGACCACCAGAATCCTGGGAAGGTCCCACCTCCGTGGCCATGACAGTAGACGGCACTCCCGCAGCCGACGCACCGAGAGGAAGGCTTGGGACCGAAAACATCAGTCCTGAAGCGTCCCCCCGGGGCCGACAGAAGAAGTCCGCGTACCGAACTCCGACTCAAGAGCCGGAGTTGGAGTAAGGGTCGGGCCCGACCCTAAAACCTCCATTGGTTCCACCAGCACCGGCTCCAACGGTGCCGAGGCTGTTGGAGGAGGAACCATAGTAGCAGGGTGGACCATCAGCTCCGAAGCCGAATGGGCTGGAGCCGAAACTAACATTTGAAACACCGGAGACTGGAAGAGTCTTAGGAGCACCCTGTCGATGTCCGAATCAGACATCTTGGAGGATCTAGATGACACAGATCGGGTCCGAACCGATTTCTCCATCGGCTCCATAGGACTAGGGGACCGGCTCCGAATGGATTCGATTACTATCGGTTCCGAGGGAGATCTCAAAACAATTTCCCTCGGTGCCGATGAGGACTTCGGCGCCGAAGGGGAAGAGTCTGAGCCGGCAACCCTCATCGGCTCCAATATCAGTGGAGCCAATGAAGGTGACCCGCCTCTCGATGCCCCAGTCCTCGGCTCCAAAACCAGAGGGGTCGAGACTGGAGGCATCGAGGCAGACCGTTCCGCCCTCGGCTCCGAAGTCCGTGGAGCCGATGGAGAAGCCTGCCTAGGTTTTTTGGCAGTCGGTTCAGACAGACTGGTCGGAGCCGACGCTTTTTTCTTTTTCGTAGGAGAGGAAGAGGAAGATAAAGCCTCCTCGAAGGATGGCTTAATCAACCCTTTTAGAATTAATTTGTTCTTCCTCTCCTGGAGGACTCTCAATGAAAAGGCGTGACACACGCTACAGGACTCTTGTAGGTGCTTGGCGCCTAAACAATAAATGCACGAGGAGTGGTCGTTATGGACATTTTATAACCACACCTCGCGCACTTTTTAAACCCAGAGGGTCTATGCTCTTTAGACATGCTGACAAACCTCTAAGATTAATAATACAGAAAAAACAGCAAGTTTTAAGTTTTAAATACAAAGTTTTTTTTTTTTTTTTTTTTTTTTTTTTTAGACCAAACAATTCAGTACTAGCATAAACACAGAAAAAAAAGGTCAAGACCCTCTAACTTAAGCAGGTACTTGACACACAAAAGAAAACACTAGATAGTAATAGAAAATAGGGGAAGGCCCCTCTAACGAAAAAACACAAATTCCTCAAGAGATTTACTTAAACACACTCGTACCACAACAATAGCTGTTAAAACAGCTTTTGGGTTCAAAATAAGCAATTTCCTGACAGGAAAAGTCTGAATAAAACAGTACTTAGCCCAGCCAAGTTTGAGACCACGTCCTAGCTTGTAAGCGGCAAACGAGATCTGGGGGATTAGTAGTGGTGCGTCCTGGGATAAGAAATAGCTCAGCCAATAAGAGGCCTCGCTCTATAGCATAGCGTGCCGAGTCGGAGCTGAGGGATCGGCTCCGAGCCCATCAGTATTGAATGTAGGCTAGATAGGATCACATAACATCATAGGGTTAGTTCTTAAAGACACCCTGTCCTGGTGGAAGATGAGGAAAGGTTCCACTGCCATTAGTGCCTGTAATTCTGAAACTCTTCGTGCTGATGTTATTGCCAGTAGCAGAGCAGTTTTTCAAGAGATGTATTATAATTCTGCTGTGTTAGCTGGCTCAAAAGGAGGTAAAGTTAATTTTTCCAAAACAAAGTTGAGGTCCCAAGTTGGTGTAGGTGCTCTACGGGGCGGTCTTATGTTTTTAGCCCCTCTGAGGTACTGTTTGAGCAAAGTATTAGAAAAAATTGGTGGATCCATTTTGTAATGAGCAGAAATAGCTGAGGCGTGGATCTTGATGGATGAGAAGGAGAGGCCCTTGTCCAGCATCTCAGTTAAGTATTGAAGTATCTGAGGAATGTTTGGGACAAGAGGGTCAAGGCTGTGCGCTTGGTTCCAGGCACAGAATCTCTTCCATTTTTCCGAGTAGGCTTTCCTGGTGCTAGGCCTTCTGGCCTCCAGAATGACATCCATAACAGCTTTGTAGAGAGGCATTGCTTGCTTGACTAAGGAATTTTCCATGCAGCTAGATTTAAGGCCTTTAGCTGGCTGCAAAGTATCTGATTATCTGATTGTTGTGCTGTGTCAACAACTGTGGGATTTGAGGCAAAATCCAGGGTGGTTCTTGTGCCAAGTCCTTTAAGATTAGGTACCAGTGCTGGCGTGGCCAGTCTGGTGCAATCAGGATCATCTTTGGCTCTTCCTGCCTGGCTTTTATGAGTACCTTTGGAAGGAGAGGTAAAGGAGGGAAAGCGTATACTTGTAGTTTTTTCCAGCTGAATGAGAGGGCATCCACTTTCCATGCTTGTGGATGGTAGCTCCTTGTGCAGAATTTCTGTAACTGGCAGTTCATTGGGGATGCAAACAGATCTATGTCCAGCCTCCACCATTTTTGTGTTATCATTCTGAATATTTGTGGGTTCAATTCCCATTCGTGGGGGTCCATGATGTTTCTGCTTAGGTCGTCTGCCAGTGTGTTTTTCTCTCCTGGCAGGAATTGTGCTTGCAGATGAACTTGGTAGTTTAGAGCTGTGTTCCACAAGGTCATAGCTCATCTGCAGAGGGGGTAGGAGTAAGTGCCCCCTTGCTTGTTTATGTACC